>NC_041056.1:8729876-9066338 GCF_900634775.1 Gouania willdenowi | reverse complement strand
AACAATATCCAAACATGAAGTGATAGATATCAGTCCCACCAGGATCTTCACTTTCAATTTCATAGATTTTGTGACCAATTTCTATTTATTAGAGGAACTATTATGTAATCATTTCAGGAAAACTAAATGATTTTGGAAGAATTTTGAGGTTTTTTTCATCAGTTTAACTCTGAAAATGACTGCAATTATGCAATATAAGCACCGGGAGTGTTGAGTTTCATTTCCACAATGATTTGTTTTCTCTGTAATTTTCACTTTCTCCTGCAGGCCGAACTGGATGCTCCAAAGGGCCGGATTTGGCCCCGGAACCATGAGTTTGACACATGATTTAAATGGTACGATACAAGAAATACTGCACAAGGATATTTTAATGGATTATCTGATGTTTTAAAAGCACTATAGTACTTGAGCTGCTTATTTATTTCATACATAATACACAGTAAATCTATCACTTAGAACAGCACTTTTTATTTATTATAAGTCACAAGCAAGGATGCTGCTACTTTTGAACTTTACCATGCAGTTCTAACTGAACAGTTTACATATGTCCTCTTCTGCTTCAATAAAAGGTAAAAAGGTACATTTATATTCTGACTGAATGTAATCACTATGATTTTAAAAACAGCAGAAAGTAGGAAATGCGGCAAAAATGTGCATCAAGATTCATAACCGAACCGTGCATCAAGATCTCCGATATCATAACCAATATAATAACTTATTTTATTTATTTTATTCATTTGTAAAATACTGTAGATATTATGTTGAAGGTCAAAATGTATGTAACCAATTGGTTAATAATAAATGGGTCAGTTTTTCTTATAACTAATGTTGCTGACTATTATTCTCTGAGTAACATCACTGGATCAAGCCTTTTCTAACATTCCACACCACAAAATAATATTGTATCGGTCAATATTCAAGGCTACGATATTGGAAGTTGTATCGGGACATTCCTACTACCAGTTATGAATTAGACAAAATATGGAAGGCATCAACAATTTCTAAGCAATAAGTGACAGATAATTAAACATCCTTTGATTTTTTTAAATTTGTTGACCAATTTTTATTTAATTTGAGGAAATTTTGTGGAATAGTTTGAGAAAAATTGCAGGATTTTGTAAAAATTTTGTTGCAATTTACATAATGATTCATGTTTTCTCTGTCATTTGAATCGGATGCTCTGAACAGCCGGATTTGTCCCCTGGTCCTTGAGTTTGACACGTGTATTAAATGTAATACAAATGTAGAAATTTTCAAATATAATCTAACTGTAAATATATCTATAAAACAAGGAACCGCTGTCTGTGTGTGTGTCTGTGCCTCAAATATCTCAGCGCATCAGGATCAAACTGACCTGAGACTTTCAACATGGCTGCTGCATGGTTCAAGGGTGTGCAACGTTTGATTTGTTTCGACTGCAATGATGCTGTTCAAAAATTAGTCTTAAATGCAGCTTTGCAGAACAGCTCAATGTTGACAAGTCGTCATAGTAATTAAATTAGCATTAGAAATTGGGTATTTACAAGATCAGTGTAAAGTGAATTAAACTTTTATTCTGAATTAAAGATGAAATAAAGCTCCCATTTAAACCATCCATGAAAAAGCTACTTAACCTCCCACTTTTCTAAAGCAAGACATACTTCCGCTAGTGGAGATAAATACAATATAGTATAGTGAGCCATTTATCAACTACATTGTACTAATAGTCATCTTTCTAGTGACTAAAACTAACACTAAATCAAAATGTGCTGTCAAAATTAATATTATTCTATGAAAAGTTGCGACAAAGAGGAAGGAGACAGAACACAGTCGCTATCACTGAGGACTACAAGTTACAGAATGTGATTTTTGGCACCTAGCCTGAGCCGGGAAGAGTTAATGGGAAGCAGCAACCTTCACAGAACTCTAATTGCAATATTAAGTGGTGGGTATGAAGATAAAAGGGAAAGGTGTGGAGCTAAATGAGAGAAGACTCATAATGTTTCAGGTGCGGAGGGAGACAAATTAGGCTGTTGATAACGGCAACCATGGAGGGAATGATGATCTGTTTGGAACATTGTCACAGTGTGATTGATCACTTTGCTACCATTCCGTGTGTGTGTGTGTGTGTGTGTGTGTGTCTGCACAAATGTGCTTCTTCTTGTGTGTACTTATAGTAGGTGTGTGGGGAATAATCACTTCTAGCATCATCAACCTGCTTCATCAGGATGCAATTAAAGTGGAGAGGATTCAGCATTGAACACAGTCGGAGCTGAGCTACAGCACATATTTCTGTTTACCCATTAAGGATGTATTAATAAAAGAAGAAAGCACACTTATATTCATCGCCTCCTAAAAAAACCTAGGATAAGAAAAGGATTGTTAACACTTAACTTAGGCTGTCATTGTTATGACATGACATTAGCATTAATAAAGTGTCATAAAGGCTGTCATTAGCTGTGTTTCAATTACATATTTTTGTAAAATAAAAGTGATCATTCTAAAGGTCGACAAAGTATAATTGCACTTTGAATACATTTCCACTGAAGGTTGTTTTGGAGCCTCGTAACTCCTGTGAAATCTCATCCCGTGAGACTTCACTGCAGGAAGACGGATGTTCAAAACCTCTTTATAACTCTCTGCATTACTTAGTTGTTTCACGTCTAATGTGGCAGTAATCATTTTTAAGTATAATACTAAAATGTTCCGGTCTCTTCTGTTTACATGTACCGCGCCATATTTTCTCTGAGAAAAGTGGTCATGTGACCATGTACGTCACGTCATGTGATGTGTAATTGAAGAAAAAGCGTTTCTGTAGCACTTTCGCTTTACATTTCAATATCGAAACATCTAAAATTCCTCCTCATGGAAGCATAAAAACTTTTTAGCAATATTTGAGTGTTTTTTTCTAAATTCATATGTTTTTATTACCAGTTGATATTGCACTATTTAGATTTTGCGCATTTGTACGTAATGGAAAAACAGCTATTAAGTGTCATTCGTTACCCTTACCCAGGGGTTACTGATCTTTCTGAAACTGTGAGCTACTTCATAGGCAGTGTTTGACAGTAACTAGTACTCAAACGCAATATTTTTTAAAGAAACAAACAGACAAACACACCCTATTGTAACGGTAACTGTTACTTGGCTGGCTGCAGTATACCGTACTTCCTGTTTACAGCCATGCTAACCACCATAAAACAGAAGAAGCAGCAGCATTGTCGGCGTGTCTGTTTACATCACGTGTGCCAATCATGGCGAGTCAATGCGAGAGCAAGACGAGCTTCTCAGAGTAGAAATAACACGTATTATTTTACCAAACTGCCTCCAAAAGATACATGCATCAGTGAAGCTCTAAGCTAACGCTGCGTTGGTGGACGTGAGGGAAGCTTCTGCACCGAAACAACAGCGTATAGATTTTAACAAACTGTGACTGTTATCCAGGGACAGATCAGCAAAGCTATTGCACAGTAAGTTGTTGTAAATAAGTAGCCTGTCGCTGCTGTGGAGTCACTGCTAACAGCAGCTCGTTAGACTGATACGTTTTGTATTGTGTAGCTGAGAAAAATGCTGTGAATTTGTTTTTCCATATTTATTTTTATAAGCATGTTCAACAGCAGAATGTGCACGTGGAATATGCACAACTTACTTTACGTTACTGTGCTTAGGATGAAAAATTGCTGTTTTAATTTTGGAGCAGCTGTTTTGTGCTTTATATACACGTCATTTATGGTTGTTTTGGTCAAATTTTTTTCCGAATGTTAATTCAGATTGCTTTCATTTATTTATTTTAGAAGGTTTTTGTGTTGCTGTTGTACATTGTTGCTAGTTTTTGTACTTAAGCTGTAAGGGAACATTCTGAGGACTAAATTGTTTTTATGATGCTGAAGCCACTTTAATTTTTCATCTTTGTTTCTGAATAATATTCAGGTTGTTTCGAGTTATTTATTTCACAATTCCTTGTAACATTTTCAGTTTCTGCTGGTAAATAAACTGGCATTGAAAAAAATACTTAGTATTTCAGTCAGATTGGTGTTTGTAAAGACTAATACTGAGCAGAGTTTAGTTCTGTGAATGCAAATGATTAGAAATTGAAGGGTTGGATACAAAAACATTTCATTTATCAGAGGCTTTTATCCAAAGCAATGTTAATACAGAAAAAGTATGGGTAGGAGGGATTCAAACCACTGACCCTCTGATTACAAGCCAGCTTCCTCCACCACAGAGTTGATTAACTGGATTATTTTCTGATACAGCACTGATATGAAGCTGTACAGACACAGATGACCCAAAAAATAATACATTCTTTAATTCTAAGTAACCTAAAAGTTACTTTTTCAGGTAACTCATTAGTTTTTAGGGGTAAGTAATCAAAATATTAACTGAGTTACTTTGTGAATGAAGTAACAAGTAACGGTAACTAGTTACATTTTTTCAGTAACTAGCACAAAAATGTTCATAGGTACAGCATAGTGGGAAAAGCCACCAGTTAGAAAATAACTTCTTAAGCAACACTTAAAAACATTTGTCACAAAGTTTCAGTGAAAATAAACATTTAAAGATGAATTTAACACTAAAACTTTATCAGCGGTGTTTAACTTTACTAAGTACAGACTACATCTTGATACACATATTAATCTTTGAGAGTTTGAATTCTGGAAAGTAAATCAAAATTTTAGGTGGAGCTCATTAGTGAATAGAGCTCCTGAGGGCACCTTGCACAGTCCATGAGGGCTACCAGGTGCCCGCGGGTACCATGTTGGTGACCCCCAACCCTAACCCCATTAGATCCCTCCACCCAACCCAAAAAAAGCCAACATAGCTCCAAAGGTCTCAACCTAGTGAAAGGTGTCATCATTTAGAAAAACAACACTTAATGACAGCTTTCATGACACCTTATTCATGCTAATGAGAGCGTAATGTCAGGAATATGTATAATACTTCAAGTAAAGGGTTACCAAAGGTTCCCGTTCGAATATACAGAAAAAAATGCCTTGTCAGTTTAGACAAATTAGAAAAGAAAGCCCTTGTGTGTAATTTGTAAAGAGCGCTGGCTTGGTTTTGATAAAAAAAAAAAAAATCTATTTTTTTTTTTAGCAACTGTGCTTTCAACAAGCCTTGAATGTGTGTTGTCATACTAATGCAATTTCTTTTCACAGAGACTGTTTTAGCCATAAATAGATCCATCAGCACTCTTGGTCTTCACATAAGCGTCTACACTCACATTAATAAAAAGCATGCAGTAAAGTTAAACTGCCACATCCATAGGCACATGCATGCACCACATTAAGCTGGACAGACATGGGTTCATTCTTACAGACACATTCTAGAGTTTAGAAAAAAATCTGCAGCTCAAGCTGGAGGCCTTGATATGACAAAGACTTCAGCTAAAGGATAGAAAAGCACTTTTCCCTCACCAAGGCCGATTGCTGTGAAATGGAATGGAAACAATAATACCGATAGAGAACCACAAGCAAGAGAGAGAGAGAGAGAGCTAGCATCCCGTAAGTGCTAGTGCCATGCCGTTGTTTCATCAACAGTCAAAGCCATTTGGACATAAGTCGTTTGATGGCCGAAACCAAGGGCTTCTGCAACGTCTGTCCCTCAAAGACTGCCACATTTATCTACATTACAGATTAAAGTGCTAAAAGAAAATCTCACTGCTGATGGCCAGTTCCTCAGCTGTCTATCCACAACATTAAGCAACACAACAGTTGATTATTCCTTGGACTTATCTCTCTGTTAGTACAGATGAAAGAGCTTGTTGTGGGTTTTTCTTTCCCCTCGTGTCTTTTCATGGCTTGTTTATCACCCAACGTTTGTCGAGCATCCCGACTCCAAGTGGCTGGGTTCAAACAAAATGCCTTCTTGCTAATTATCTGCAATTCCTCATCTTCACAAGTCCAATCCCCCTCCAACCCCACACCCCATACTTTTGCAATTGAATGAATTAGCATAATAATGAATACTTGGCTCACTGCAGTGTAAACAACTGGCTGGTGTAAGCTAGGTGTCCTCATTTCTGTATTGGTTTGATACAGGTTGGACTCCTTCAGGGGTTTGTTTGGCTTATTGATTGCACGCTACACATTAGCCATAAGACTGTGTACCTTTCCTAAATTATTTACAGTATTTTCCTTTATTTAACCAGAAAAAAAGAATTGAATGAGGAAGTACCAGTTAGAAATGCAACGGTAATTGTATACACAGTGTAATCATATCAAAACAGGGAAAGTTGGTGAATGTCTACTGTTTTAGGAATAGGAAAACTTATGCTTTGGCAAGTTTAACAAAATTTATGAATAGAAAACTAAGTACAATTGAATCAGTTGTATCTGAAAATATTAATAAATATAAAAGAGGATTGCAAGTAGGGGTGTCTCAATACAATTTTCACCTCTAATACAATATGATATTGCATCCTTGGCGCTGGGCTGATACAGATATCAATCCAATACCGCCAGGAATCATACATACTTTTGTGACTCATTTTGTAGTGTGGAATGTTAGCAAAGGCTTGATCAAATGATATATGATAATACTCTTTTTTATTGAGTATTGTTTATTGAGGACTCATTTGAGTATTATTCATTCTCAGTGGTGAATAATTAAGATTTATTTGAATAAACCAGGTTGTATTCTTTTCTGTACTCATGTACTACTTGTTTTTCGGCCTTTTAGTGAATCGATAGAGAATCAATAAAAAAATTAAAAAAAAAAAACAGATTGATAAGCAGGAATCAATAAATCATTGGAATCGCTAAATATTTATCCTAATGGATATACATTTGGAAAAAAATGTGTCCATGCCAGATACTTTTTAACGTATTGTCTTCTGGAAAAAAAAAAAATGTACCCACTGCACAGGTGTATACCGTTTAATAAAGCAGAAAGATCCTAGCTTTCTAGTTCCGCTAGTTTTTTGTAATGCAAGGGTCCATTTCCAGTACTTTTCCTTTCCACTCTGTTATCAACAATATCCATGGAAACTCGAGAACAACTTTTCGATGTAAATTTTATTTAAAAGGCAATGAAGTACATTAGGTATTACAAAAGGAACCATTGAGTTGTACCTCAGTGTGTGATGGCTGTGACCAACATTCATGTTTTCCATTCCACAAGAAGAAAACAGAATGGAAAGACCTTCATTTTTAAACCCATGTTAAACAAAATTTGGGAAGAATTCAGCACTGCTGCTCATACAGTACAGCTAATGTGGAAAATTAAGTAAGCTTCTGCAACCTTTAAATTCCATGATTTTCAACATCCCAAATGTGCCACTAATGATATATATATGTATATATTTTATAATGTATAATTACAAAATATAACAGAAATAATTTATTATTAACCAATGGGTTACATCCAATTTAACCTAAATATTAGAATATTCTACAATTGAATATTAAAAAATAATTAGTAGACCCTGAAAAATAACCTCAATCTGACCTATATCCAAAATCTATTTCCTATTGGAACAGTTATAAATCCATGTCATCCAGCACATAGCTGTATTCTGCAGGATTGCCAGTAAAAATGGCTGTATTAGCATAATATCCTAAAGTATACATGTAGATTCCAGTCAAGGAAAAGAAAGAAAAGCAAGAAAAAAAAAAAAAGGTTTCAGAAAATAAACTTCTCGTATAAGCCTCGAGACGTTCAATAAAACTCAATATGACACCAAAAACTAAGTTTAGGGTGGCATGCTTACGAATCTATGAAACTTTGACTAAACTAAAGCGACAAAGGTATATTTTCTTCTTGTGTGACTGTGGCTGCTTCCAGATGATAAATTGTTCTCTGCTGGCACCAGCAGGGACACCACAAACGCTAGAGGCTGTCGAGTTTTCACTCTCCCTTCAAGGCAATCCTTTATTAGCCTCAAAGCTCCATCTCAATTGAAGGAGATTTAAGCTTATTCCGTTTTGGATTTCAAACCACTCATCTGTTATTTTTTTTTCATCCCTTCTGGCCCTGAGAAGAGCTGTCCACCCTTCCCAAGTGCCCAAAGCCACATCGCAGCACTGGCTCGCCTCCCACCTAGCACTATAGTCTGCACCGTCCCGCCTCTACTCTCATTCAAAACTCCACCGTGGGTTAATTCCGTTGGACACACTCCCACTTCATTTCGATAAATACAACTGGAAAGAGATGGAGAACATGTTAGATGGGTGGGGTAATGTGTAGGAGGGAGGAAGAGGATGTTGGTTCCAGCTGAATACTCTAGAGCTATGGAGGCAGCAGGTCTCACAGAGGAGCCATTCAGGATTACTCTGGGGAAAAAAACCCAGGATGCTCTCGGGATAAACACCTCATGAAGCAAAATGGTAAATGAGCGCGGTGTGAAGGAATCCTATATGGTGGCTTTGAGATAACCCATTAGAGAGTTTCTTGCGTTGAAAGGAAAAGGTCATCTCATGAGAGTCAGATCAAAAACACTTGAGTAGGTGATGCTTCGTCAGATGGTGCCTTCAGGGAAGTGAATAATTTGATCTATTCGGGGGAGCATATATTGCAGAAGGCTCAGGTGTGCAGTGCCTGCTTCTGGCAGCAAAAGTTTGATTCCAAGTTTCAGCCGGCACGACAAAACCAAGCTGATGCGTCCTAAAAATACATTTTTTAAATAATTACAGCTGCCTGCACCCATTTGTCACTACAGGTGTGGGAAAAGCACAAGGTAAGAACTAGGTAGCTTCTAAAGGGACTTCACTTTCAGCAGTCGTTGTTCACTGTGGAAGAAGTGGGTGGGAAGTTTTGCCCAGAGGGAATGTTTCCTACCTCAGTTGGGGACTTTAAGTGTTACATGGTGATGTTTAAAAGTGGGACACCTCTACTTGGAATAAAGGACTATAAACAAAGCTTAAAGCATTCTATCTCTAGCACTACTTCCCGATGGTACTGAGAAGTCGTTCTTTTTACAGGATACACAAACTCATAATAAAGCAAAGAAATGATGTCTGCTAATGAGCGAGAAAAGCATCCAAAATTTAGTACCTCATATTCTCGACTTATATCTTTGAGATACATTTGCAAATCATTTTTTACTTTTAATAAATGAATTCTAGACAAAAACAAAGCTTTAGAACTCACAAAGAATTTAACAGATATGCTTGCTATATTTTCCTAATTAGTGAGAACGTCCTTACAATTATTTTCTGTAGATTTTTGCCGTTAACTTCCTCCACATTTAGTCCAATTGTACCAACCTGGGAACCCCAGTGTAAGGAATACTCAGTTATATTACGCTCTGGTGTTTTCATGAGTTTAGAAAGATAAGAAAACAACCCAAAAATTACCCATTCAAATTTTTTGGAACAGTGACATACTGATTCCCAGGAGCATGGTGAGAAATATACTGACTCCGAGGGGTCATTTTATGCATCCTTAATTAAATTTCCAATCAATTTGTTTTGAAATTTGGACAAAAACAAAACAAAAAACGACCGCAGTGGCGTGATGGAAAAATATTTTAAAACGTGTGTCATGTGGTACTATAGCAAGTAGGCCCCCAATAAAATCGGCGTTAACGGAATTGCAGACGGAAATCGCCACAAACTCTGTCTAAAAACAACTCAAATCATCACTGACTCCTAACTACAGAGCCTCCAGTGCCCGTTTAACTTTGCTGCACCTGTAAAGCGCCGCCCATTTTTCGTGTAGGGCAGCGGTGTTGTCCTTTAGTTCTTTTTATTCCAGCATTTTGTCCATGCTCGTAGGGACACATTCACAGTCAGCAAGCGACCTCAAGTACAACCGTTTCAGTGGGAACTTCCGGTTTAAAAAATAAAAGTCCGTTGAAGCAACGTTATTAGAATGTTACATTCTAACATCATCTCATCAGAGCCACAGAAGATAGGATAATTAATATTGGGTTCATTTAAACTAAGTTAATCAAAACTTAATCAATAAACCTACTCAGATTCAGTAAATCATTGATCCCTAAAAGGAAATTAGGTGACAATGATGTTCTCACACATCTTTATATGACATAAATAATTAAAAAAGAGTAGTCAGAATAATCCACGCCACTACAATTTATATCTACCTTTTCATTGCATATTACTTTATTTTTGACATACATTTTTGTTTAATTATGAGTTTTTCGTTTATTAGTATTTATTTTGTTTCCTCACAGGTGTAAAAAAACTAATATTTTCTTTAAAAAAAATGGAATTTAAAAAATTAAAGTAGAAAACAGAATTTGGAAAAAAATAAAACTGAGTTTATAGGGCCCTAAGTAAGTCATTACACATGACTGAATTATGTGTTAGCATTCTGTTTTATCAGATGAATCCTCAAACATTAGGCTATGCATCACCAAGAAAAGGGAAGAATTGTTAACAGCTACCAAGCATTCGGTTTTTGTTGTGTTCGAAGACTGCATGGGTTGGTAATTTGATGTGGATTAATAGTTTACACAAGAGGTTTCCACAAAAATGATGTAATTAACATTAAAGCATGCAGAAAAAACTGAAGAAAATGAATCCGTTATGGTGAGCACGAGTGACTTTGATTGACATCTCAACCTTGTAGATGGGAAACTTTTGGCTGACTTCTGTCTACACTCATTAGCACCCCCGACGCACTTAACCTGGGCTCATAAAATGGCGCACTTGAGGTGGAAAAAGACTTTCAGTACTTCAGATAGGCAATTAATGTCAAGAGTAAAATTGTCAATGTCACTGAAGCTTGAAAAGTATGGCTAATATATCTCATTAGTATGATACATGATTCCAGTCTCCTTCAATTTCCATTGGGGCTTACTTAGTTTTCAATTGTCATAATGTTACTGATTCATGATTCATTTTTTTTTTTTATCTGCCAACCTAAATGTTTCCAGTAAACTGCTGACCAAACCTCAGGAAAATATTACCAATTATTACCGAGGATGCTTCAAATATTCAGCACAGGGGTGCTTGTACTTTTGTGATTTGTAAGTTTTATCAATTTCTTTCAATACATTTTTTTGTTCAAAAATGTCTCCCTTCATTTCTATTGGGAATTTCAACATTTTCAGATTTAATGGTTTCAACTTTGAAAATCCTTTGAAGAACCGCTGAAGAGCTGAAGTTCAACCATTCAACTTATAAAATATTCAGCTGTCTGATGGTTAACGCGCAATCTCAGACCGTGACACCGCAAACAAAACAATGCGTATTTACGCATCAGATCCCGCCCATTTCTGTCCAAATCACAGAAATGCCTATTCGCATTGGATTAGTATAATCACAAAACCTCGGAATTCAGCAAAATATAGTAGGTAATTTAAAGGGGAATTTTACTTTACAAATTACTGACATGGCCGATTTGCAAGAGATTAACATAACAGACATTCTCCGCAGTTGTTACAAATCGCATGTGGTCCCTATAGGTAAAACTAATCCCGTGCGAATAGGGCTTAACAATGTAACAATCTCCGTCTTGAATCCCAGTTGAGTTTTGTCTCACTATATTAGCATGCAGCTCAGTATGGAAGGAGCACAAGCCCATGGCTAATGAGTCATGTTCCCCGTCCTTCCTGTAGCGGGCCGATGTTCCCAATGAGCTGTGCTCCTCTCGCTCCAAGGACCACATCCTCTCTCTTCCACTGACAGCCTTCATTGATGCTGCTCACCTGGAGCCGCTCACATCAGCGCTGCTATAATGGAGTGTGACGTGTGAAAATACTTAACTGAGACACAGGTTCATTTGAGCGGCATCATTTTCAACCGGACCAGACAGGAGACGTGTAGCTTTCATTACATCTAATGTCCAAACAGACATGTGGAGCATGAAGGTGCGTGCAACCCATTTACGCTTTCCCATTTTTTTTTTACTTTTACCTTCAGATAAATAAGAGCCAGGGGGCATGAGGACTACATTCATTGAGTATTCATTGCTTTGTGTTAAAGGTCGGCAACATACTGCCATCAAACTGCCTGTGGTTCATTTGCAGGTTGTTTCACCGCCTTATCAACTCTGACCTCTTGGAACTCAAACTGTGGATTTTAAGATACTGGAGCAGCAAAGCAAGGCAAATTTACTTATATAGCGCATTTCATGCACCAGGCAACTCGATGTGCTTTACATGATCAGAAAGTGCAACAGCACTGCATGATGACTTGTGCATTTTTCTAATTAAACACCAGAGGTGAAAGTAACGGATTACAAGTACTCACGTTACTATAATTGAGTTGTGTTTATGGTCACTTATGGTACTTTTTTTTTTTAGTATATTTCTAAATCAGTGATTTTACTTGTATATGAGTATGTTTTAAAAGTAGTAAAGTAATTTGTTATATTTCTACAATCATTACTGATTAAATTGTAATTTCTTTTGTTTTAAAATGATCAAAGGACATTGTTCAACTACAAAAAAACAGTGCCAAAACCGCATTTGGATGCCGGTTATTTTAGTTTTGGAGTTAATAAACTCAGCATTTATTTTTTTATATTTTGAATTGAATAATGGTGTCATTTCATTTAAAAAAAAATAATAATTGTGCACTTTGACAAACCTTTTCTTTTATACAGATGCCTTTGTAGAAAATAAATTAAGTTCCAATTGTGCAAGATTAGGTCTCTTCCTTTTTAAGTTTATACATGAGATGTTTACTGTTGTTATGGCTGGTGCTTCATCGCCTCTCAGCCTGCCCTTCTTCCTCTCTCCTAACACACCTGACTCATATCAGCAATCAGGTAGGAGAGGGAGGAGGAGCTTATAAAGGGCTAAGAGGACCAGACAACAGACCAGCAGCAGACATGTGGGGGGAGTTCTTCTGCTCCCCACTCGACATCTTCGTAAGTTCGTTGTTTTAGTTTGGACTGGAGATGTTCTGGTAGTCCTAGAGGGTGGACGCTGGGACGACGGCCCTGTATAGGGTTGGCCCAGTGTCCTCCCTACTTTTGTTCAGTTTGGCCAGGGTCTCCAGTCCCTTTTAGTTTGTTCTGTTGCTACTTTTAGAATTTGGTTAATAAATACTTTTAATAAACCTTTGGTTTCTGTGTGGCGTCTTGTTTATGTTGCGGCCCCTCAAGCCTTAACATGATATCCTAGAGGGGGTCATAACAACTGTATGCAAGGGAACCTTGGCAAGATTCATTACCACAAATAAACAAGGTGGGAAGGTTGTGGGTGAAATTAACTAGCAACTTTTGCTTTCTGTACTATTTAATTTAGCTACTTTTTACTTGTACTTGAGTAGAATATATCAGTCCTCTTTACACCTCTGTTTAACAGTGTCTGCACAGCATCTAAGGCTACAGTGTAATGTTTCAGTGCTGAGCTGATCATCTGTTCCATTTTATCATTCGCAAGGAAAACCTTTAGTGTACGATGCTGACCACAGGGGGAATTTTTTTCCTAAGCATTGCAACCTTGCGTCCCACATGCTTTTTAACAAACAGCGTGATCAGCTGTTATCATGAAGACTTTCCACATGCTCTTTGATTACAGGACATTTCTAAAGTCCACGGTCAGCACCTTTGCCATTTTGGCCTCTAATGATGTCATGAAGTGGGTTCCCCCACTTCAACCTTGTTTTGGTAAGTTTCACTGCTATGCATAAGAGGGCCCTTCTGTCTAATCGCTGCTGCCCTGCAGAGCATCTTCTGTGCCCCTAATTCCATCTGAACATCATGCTCTTAAATTACCCTGCCTAAGCACCCTCTCCCTCTACTCAAGGCCATTATGCCGCCAGCACCTCCCAGCGTGAATACTGGAGTTTCAATACTACGTGTGTTGTGAAGGTTACCTGGAAAGCAGGGGTCAAAGCACTAACACCTCCTCCTACTCAAATTACAAACGCCTGCCAACACAGGTATCATTGGAAGTGAAATATCAGCAGCACAGTAGAGCTGCTTAGTGAGAAAAACTCTTTGTGAAAAGCGATAAGTCAAGTTTGTTACACAAATACAAAATAAAAATGGTGAAAATGATGAAACAAAAGGGCATAGAAGATAAGTGGATGCTGGGCGTGGCATCTTACATTTAACCAGATGGCTTCCTAAGAAACTTAAAGTAGGGGTCACCAACACAGTGCAGGCAGGCCCCAGGTAGTCCACATGGATCATGTTAGGTGCCCTCAGGCCTGTACTAACAGCAGCACTAGTCACCAGTTAATGCCATCTAAAAAATATGATTTACCAGGCTTCAAACTCACAAAGATACTGTAAATTCAGATGACAGATGTAGTCAGAGC
This sequence comes from Gouania willdenowi, assembly GCF_900634775.1. Lineage (NCBI taxonomy): Eukaryota > Metazoa > Chordata > Actinopteri > Blenniiformes > Gobiesocidae > Gouania > Gouania willdenowi. Next base: position 9,052,179 of record NC_041056.1, on the reverse strand, counting down.
TTTAGTAGAGTTGAATACTGTGGGACCATCTTTAAATGTTTATTTTTACTGAAGCATTGAGACAAATATCGCAGATAGAGTTTTATTAAGGATGCCACAGATTTAGCGTTTAGATTGTGAGTTTTTTTTTTCTCTAAAATAAATAAATAATGCAATAAAAAAAAGGAAATAGAGTTTTGTAGTTGGACAGGGTTCTTACAATTTTCACAATGATTTTTCAAAATTTAACCGAAAATATTTTACCAAATTTGCATGACTTAGTTCTGAAACGCTAAGATATTTTTCTGCGTATGCATTTCCTGGTTTTTAGCGTATTCCAGCTGAAGTGATTACCTACGCACAGTTTAATACATGACGCGGAGAGTGAATTTGCATGAATTTGTGGAATCCCGTGATTCCCTTTCAATTATGCTGCAGATATGGAGCACTTTCACTTAATATCTTTGGGGTTTAACATATTTTAAACATAAAAAAATAGGCTATATTTCCAAAACTTCTCCAAAACAGAAAATCCCATGACTTTTCAAGACTGGAAAATGTTTTTTTCAAATTCCATAATTTTTCCAGAAATTTCCTCACTGTGGGGACCCTGATTGTCAGAACATGTTTTGGTTAGTAAAATAGTAGTTAGTGGCTGGTAAAGAAACATGATGATTCCTTGTGAAATGTTTCAGAAGAAATAATAAAGTGTTGCATGTTGAAATTTAGGTAGGTCTGTTTTTTAAGTTTATTAGTAGATGCAAAGTCTTTCTTCATTATCTTTCCCTCTAATTAAAGTGAAAATGTGAAATTGTAGTAGATTTCTGTGTGTATCAAAATGGTAGCCCTTCAGATTATTCAGCAACTTTAAAGGAGTTTGCGGTTTCAGAAAGGTTGGTGACCCCTGACTTAAAGGGGACACCAGTTGTCCCCTTTGGCCTTCCAAGAGAGAGGTGAGGGATTACACCTGTGGGACTTTGAGCCCTGAGCACGCCTTTCTTCTTTATGCCTGCCTTTCTCCAAGCTGTTACTGGCCCTTTTCAAAACCAACTGTTATTCCTCTGACTGTGCTAATTAATCTAAAACATAACACCATGACAGCCATAACCCCAAGCTGCCTTTATGGGTTAGGAAGGTGAATCCAACTCCAAGCCACTTGGCTGATCCATCTGTTTGGCCTGGACTCCAGGGCATCTGCTCCCCTCAATTGTTAGGCTTTGTTCGATGACAGGCCAAGACCCTCATGGGGGACCTTCGTCATCTCACGTGGTTAAGTTTGTATGCATGTTTGGGATTGCCTGTTGGGGACAGAGGAAGAGGCCAAGTGTTGGCTCAAGAGATGGTCTTTGTTTTAGTGGCTGCTGGTGGAAGTAAGGCCAGAAAGCATGCTGGGAGTCCTTGTGGCATCACAAAGACTTGTCTGAGCCACTTCCAGCCACACTTTGAGGTAAATGCTGCCACCGTGCTTCACAGAGGCACAGTCAGTCAACCACAAAATGGCTTCAGAAGTGTAGATCACACTTTACTCATCTCAATGGAAGCTTCAAATTACATATGCTAAATAACTAAAATCAAATAATGATAAAACCATGTACTTTTTAAGCATAGTCGGAGTTTGAGATTTGTGCCAACCAATGTGAGTGACATATACAATAATCAGGCTCTCCTGGATTTTGCAATGTTGTGATCGCAACTATTAATGCAAATTCAGCCAATCCCAGCACAATTTGCGCGGCCCCGCAATTCCATCCAATCACCACAAATTTCCACAATTTTAACCAATCTGACTCAGCCCAGAGTGTATCAGGTGAAAAATTCTGTGACCCAACAAAATGTGATTCCGATCAATTAGGCTGCACAATGTCGCAGAAGTCTGTCCGCCTTGTGTAAGCCGCCATCAACTTTTGAGGCTAGCTTCCGCCAGTGTGAACGGAATCACAACAGCCAAACTGACTCTTTCGAGAAAAATAGTGGCAATAGTGTTGATTATCTCCTGCTGCTCTATAGAGACTTTTAAAGAACATAACCTTATTAAACCTCTACTATTATAGATAATCTTTGATAGAGCTTCAATACAGGTACAGTCTAAAATGTCAGCAGTGGCCAATATTATTGGTGCTTGTGCCCCCTGGTATTATCTCCACACAGAAATTTACAGTTTAGGCAAAGTTATAGAAAATATTACAGCCTCAAAATGCCGCAACTGCAACAATCACAGAAATTGGCTACAAAATCCTGGAGGGACTGAATAATGCAAAAATGATTAGTAACAATTGACAATAATTTTCATCAAGGCGTCGTTCATTTTTGCTGACGTACCATACATGAACTGCTGGGTGCAGTGTCGTTTCACTATTAACATTGAAAAGAATTGTGCAACAGAAGAACCATCCTAAAGTCTCAAAAGTTTGCGACAATTTTACAAAAAAACTTACTCTACACACCTGAGGTAGATATACTGTATATTTTGTACAGTCACTTGGTTTTATGGCACTTAAAATATTTGTATATTATGTACATACTGTATATATGTATATATATTAAAAAAAATATTTTTTGAATGACTGAGATAACTAATGAAAACTTTTGACTACTAGGGAGGGGGCAATGCTCTCCCTGCCACCTGCAAACTATGATTTGAGGGGTAATTGATTTAGAGTTAATATAAAACAAAGTTAATACTAACACAAAAACTATGGAAGCATTGTTTGCATTAGTCTGACCCTTGAGCAAACAATAATGGGGATGTTGCCCTCTTTTACAATAAAGCGATTAAAATGAGAGCATTTACACTTGAGATGATCTACATTCTGTTTTGATTAGATTATGATGAGATTTTAATATTTGATGTGGCACTTGTGGAGCTAATACAATAGTCTGGGCTCTATTCAATGAATTTATCTAGACTTGTATTTGAATCCAACAATAAGAAAAAAAAAAAATTCCCTACTGTTTAATATTCCAAGCAGAACAGCTTTTCCAGGTCAAAGAAACACTTCATTAGCACATAAGAGTATGCTGTTGTATGCCATGAATTAAAACTATAACAGATAATTAAACTCATTCTTCCATCGTCACTGATGCATTTTTTTTTAACTCTGAAAAGGTGCATTGAAAAGTGTTGTTGTAGGCTTTAACATTTCCACGTGCATTTTCCCGTATTTATTTTCGCTGACTTCTCCATACTTGACTTTTTATACATTTTGAAGTTCTGAATAATTAAAAATGTTGATTTCCAAATCATGAAAGATTAATGTGTGAAAGCTGCATAATCAGATCTTTTATTCTGCAGTTTTCTGCAGCATTATGTGTTCCTTATCATTTTGGGGGAAGGGTTAAAAGTAATAGGAAGAGACACATCTGTACTATGTGATGATCTAAAAATAACTGCTATTACCAAAAGGGTGAGGTTTACCTAATGTGGAATAATGTGTTTGGTAAAGTACAGCACATTACATCATCGCTTGGTCAGAATGTATTATGACGACATGTCAACACATCACAGACTACTTTTGGTTGTAACACAAAATTACCAAATATGGGACATTAAACGCAAATTGTTTCATTTCCAACAGAGGACTAAAATAAATCACTACAGCTGTTCAGCTCATCACCAAAAACTTTCTGCAGGAGTAAAATAACACTACTTTTCAAATAAGCAACCATATTGAAAGCATTTCTGGCTGTTGAAAGGCTTCAAATTTAAATGAATGCAAGTGAAGTTAGGTTTTTAAATTACTTTTTTTTTTTTTTTAAGTAGGAATTAAACAAAAATGGAAAAATTATTCTTTCAGTAAAGTGGTGCATTCAAACAAGGCCACAGACACTAATTTACTTCATGTTTTCAGTGATAAATGGAGTTTATTATGAAATACATTAAAAAAACAAAACAAAGGGATTTATGCAGCGTAGAAAATCTTCATTAATGCATTAGCAAACAACTTTGTTTACAGTGTTGGGGACAGTCACAGTGGTCTTGGTTAAAACCTTGGCAATCCAAATAAGCTATTCATATAACTCATTTTAGAGGATTACCAACTTTTAATCTTTAACTCTGTGACCACAAACATGTCGAAACAAACTTTGGCATTAAATTACCAAACACACAAATGCTAATGCATGCAGATGCTACACAAATAATACAATAGATAATTGCATCCTCCCAATCAACAGATAAATGCAATACAAATTACATACGGCTAATCAGAAATCTGGGTCGCTGTCTGAACAAGGCTGCCTGTTTATTTACGTAAATCATGGTTGCTTTTGCATTTAAGGTGCACATTATGTATTATGCAAATGCTGACTTATAGACAGACCTATGTTTGTCTTGATCTTCCCATTACACTCTTCGTACAACGGTAGTTACAAGAAGGTACTGTATGTTAACAATGGCTAACAAGAAAAATGTGTAGGAGAAAAAGTTTTATTCGCAGTAGGTTGGTAAGTTTGGTGGTGACATGAAAGTCCAACTTAAAGTAGGAGAGAGCGCCGTATGTGTCAGTAAACCTTTGCATCTGTGCCGCATGTATTAATTGAAGCGACGTAGCACCTTAGAGACGTGGAATGCTGTGCTAAGGTGGCTGCTACTTAGCTTCCCAGCCTTCTTCACACTTAAATTGATACCCAGAGGGTATATATACTGTAAGAGAGGTAAGTGGAACACAGGATGACTGGCGATCTACAGCAAACCCTGATGACAAGAGAAACACTCTGGAGAATCAGAAAATCATATGCTACTGTATATTGTGTCGCTTAGTTGTTTTTTTCACTACTCTTAGATCAGCTTGCTGGTATTTTTCCAAAGAGTTATTCACATCTTCAATTTGGCAAAAAAAAAAAAAAAAAAAAAAAAACACCGGACCCTCACACGTGTGAAATGTCAAAAGCTATTGTGGATATTTCTATAAACAAAGAAAAAAGGATTTTTTCACAATTCACGACTTAAATACAGTGCCCTGCCAAATTATAAGGTACATCTTTTAATGCTTTATCTGTCTGGTTAACACTACACAGTATGGGAAGGGTTCTGCCAAGGACCAAAAAGTAACATGGCTTTATGACCGTTGCAAAACTCTAATTTTAGATTAATAATAAGGAACATGAGCTGGGTTTAGACCAATCATATGACAGCAGGTGAGTTTTACTTTACTTATTGTGCGTTATGGCAATATTGGTGCATCTTAAACATTATATTTAAAGATTACGTATCCCCAAAACACAAAAAAACGAAACTTTTTTTTAAAACCAAGGGCTAACTGAAGATTTACAGTCCATCTCATAAAAACAAATGTATTTTTTGTTACTACATTGGAATATTAATGTTTTCAAAGCTTTATTTTGCCATAATTCAAAAGTGTGTAAAGGTAAGAGAGACTACATTACCTGCTAAACCATGTGTATTCACAGTAATCCCAGGGGCTCGCAATCTTCCTGTGCTTATAATCCGTTACTGCAGTCATTTGTAACAGCAAATTGTTGGAAGAATTTGCAATTTCTGCAGTTTTTAACAATTCCCCAAAACAAATCTTCAAAACTAAAAAAAATGCCCTTATGGAAATGAATATTCAGTAGGTTTAAATAGATTCTATTGAAACAAATGTTTTTAAATATTCTATCAAAACTCTAGACTTAATTTGTTATCAGCAAACACACACTTGCATTATAGATGAAGTATTTTTCCCTTGAAGAAATTAGATAAATTCTCACCTCTGAGAACCATGTGTAACAAGTTTATTTGCTTGTAATTATCAGTTGTACACAACAGCTTTGATCAGATATTAAGCTTCAAAAATACTCAACCTAAACCTAATTTGATGCAAATCTCTGAGACTTCATCTGGTAAACCCAATCAGGATAATCCAGATTTCCGTGAGTAGAACATCATCTAAGATGCCAAAAATGTTGTTTTCATGCTTTAATGTTGCCAAGATTGAAAAAACTCAAGCGTACTGTCTGCAAGTGTTTGTGTGTTGCATTGCAAATTGTGTTGATAAAGCTCATTAACCGCCAAATGTTGTATCCACATGTATATCGCTTCTGTTCAAGTGATAATTAGAGGGAACATTCTTACACACATTGATCTCACAGAGGCTATTTTGTTTTGTATCAAAAACCTTGAAAACGCTCAAGTGCTGACATTAAAAACTAAGAGGAATCAAGATAAGTCTTGGATGAAATGCTTGCAGTGAAATTATCAAATGCCCAAAGGCAACATTTATTTTTCAAAGAAAAAAGTATGCTTCACATTATTAGGACCAAGGGTATACATGAAGTAATTATCACTCCTCAGTATAATATTCAGAAAAACTGCATGGAAGCATCTTGCCTAATATGCTCACATTTTTAACATGTTCAGCTTTTTTTTTTAAAAAACGACACAAGACGGGATGGGTCTAATCCTTCCATGCTGAATCGACACCCTCCATTGCCATCTGTTAAAAGGCTTTCCCATTATAAAAAGATAGTAATCCTGTAAATTGGGGCAATGAGAAAGAGAGAGAGAATAATATATGGTAATGAAAACTCCCTCTCAACCACACAGCTTTATATTTCCATCTTGACAAACAGTGTATCAACGTATAGTTTTCATTAGTTTGATGCGTTTCTGGAAGTCAGGTAGAGTTCTGATTAAAGTGGGTCACTCCACATGTAACAAACTGGATATGCTTAAAGTCAGGCAATCACGAGTGGCAATAAGGCGGATTATTATTAACTAGCTGTTGCCGTTTAGTTACTGTAGTCAAAGCACTAGAGAAGAGGAAAGGGTGTTGGGGCATTTGCAATTTATTTTCCCCCAGCAATTAGCCAGGAAATGCTACAGGCTCTTTGATTGTGGGATGTTTTAAAAATGAAGGCGATAAGAGAGAGCTGCAGATGTAGCAGAGGCCTTTCCTTACGGTAGACTCCAGCTGCAGGCGCAAGAGATAGCAGAAGCTCTGCTATAGTCCCCGAGTCAAACGGAAAAGGCCAGATAGGCAGCGCTCAACTGATTTACTGCTGATAACTCCTGTCAATCAGGCCTTGGGCTTGATTAATACATGCAGCTCATGGGAAAATTAGGCCAAATGGGAGAGTTGATGTGAAGTGTTGGTGGAAAATGGAGTTACAGTGGATGAGAACCGGAGATTTAAGTGAATATGTGTCTCAGTTATTGAAAAATAGGCGGAGGACAAACAGTCAAACATACGAGTTAGATCAACTCTGAGAAAGCTGGGGCACATCATAGCAGAGACATTTGACTCGACTTGGCATGTCCGTTTGGGACAAGGTCATGGTCAGTCTGTCAATGTCTCTTGGTTTCAATCACAATTCTGACCCTTCTCTGACACGTTTAAAGGTCCAGTATTATGCTACTTTTCACCCATCGCCATTGATTCTAAGAACCCCAACAACATAGTATGAGGTTTATTTTCCCAAACTCCAGAGTTTCCAGAGTTTTAGCCCTCTGAATAGTCATTTTCAGAGGGCTCCTAAAAACAGGCTGTTTTCTGGCCCTTCATGCATATGCATGAGTGGGCTGCTTCAGGCTCTGCTCCAGCGAGTGTGTTTATCACAGCGGCAGTAAATCATTAATAGTCTTCCTTCTCCTACTTACATCTACTGACCTCAGAACTCGTCAATTTAACACGATAGTCCATTATTTTGTAATTCCACTGCGTCGCATTCGGTCACAAACACGTCAGGTCGTCCCATAAAAGCGATACGAGGCAATATAGCGGCTACTGAAAATGAAACTGACTGTCACCGCTCCGCTTACGCTGCGTTGCAGGAAAGTAAACTCAACTATCAGCTGAGTCAGCTGCTTCAAACACACATGAGCTTTTACACCTCTCTCTTTTCATCTGCACATCTTATGACCACAAACAAAGTCCATTGTTTCGTCCAATCGTTGCGTCGCATTGGGTCACAAACAAGTCAAATCATCCTATAAAGGTGATGCAAGGTGGTGTAACGGATACTAAAAGTGAAACTGTTGTGAGCGCTTTTCGGTTTATCTATATACTGTAGGATTATCTTTATACTGAACATAAATATTTTAACTGCTCACATTCTTATAGGGTAGGAGGAGCCAGGATTGTCAGGAGGAGGAGTTTCCGTCTTGTGACGTCACAACGCGAGAAAAATCCAGCTTTTGTTATCGTTATGGTTAGTAACCACAGGGCAAAGATGGGGTCAGTTACTATTACGTTTTCAATTACCCGTATTCAATTGCAATTCAATTACGATTACAGTGACCAGCATTCTTTATCCTCAGAACGTTGTACTTTAAAATGTAATTACAATTAATCACAATAACTGTGCCTAATATAAATAACCTAATAAAAGTTAACCTTCCTCTTGTGTTAGCATCTCTAATGATGATGGGTCCTAAATCAGCTGTAAAATACACTAAAAACAAATATCTAATTTCCTTCCTATCTATTGTTGATTACCTTGTTAGGCTTCCTCATCAAGTCAATTTTATTTATAGAGCACATTTAAAAACAATAGACATTGACCAAAGTGCTGTACAGTAGTAATAAAAGTTTCCACAAGTAAAAAAAAAAAATTAGATAAAATAAATAAAAAATACAAAGCCAATAATGCCAGTTCTCAGTCCAGTTTAAAAGTCACAGCATATAAATGGGTTTTTAAAAAGTTTTAAAAGTATCAACAGTAGATGAGGTCCTGATGAGGAGTGGTAGGCTGTTCCAAAGTCTATAGGAGCAACTACAGAGAAGGCCCAGTCTCCCCTCAATCATTTTTTTTTTCTTTTAATATTTTTGGTGTGGAAATGCTTGATATGAAACATATTTCAATAATTGCTAACTACAAATGTGTCGAACTGTACATAGAACTGTAACATGGTTCCCTAGTTTTGCATTAAATCATATTTGACAATTTCCATGGCAATTACAAAGTCAATTATCTGACCTCAAATACAATTTAATTACGATTATGACAGCAACATTTTTTAATCTACAATCAAAATTACACCATGATTGTAATTGATTATCAATTATGTGATTACAATTATAATAGACCCTAAGCCTGCCACAGGGACATCTGCACTATGCGCTGCACGGCACAGAACTCACTGCAGCTAATTTCCTCGCTGAACACGGAATAGACCATTATGTGATAAGAACCAGAACCATTATTAGGTCCTGGTTATTTAAAATAGGTTGAACAAGTGTGCTGTTCAAGGCTACATCCACTTAAAAAAACGTGTGATTGTAAAGTGACGTGCTATGCAATACAAGTACTTACTTACTGTGAAACAAAATAATCCAAAAGACCAAGCACATCAACCTTTGGATGTCAGGAAGGTACGTTTAGATTATAACATGAGAATACAGCTATTATATATGAGTAACCAACACTGGACGTGCATTACTTTGTGCTGAATTAGGGAGTAGATTGTTGGTGCCACATCAGCTTTTTGCACTTAGTGGCTGTTATCCAAGATAAATGTCAGGCTTATAATGACTCCACAAACACAGCCTGGCTCTGCCACTCCTACAGCATCGAGTAATGAAAATGTTTCATTATTGAACAGAAATCTTATTGCAAAAAGCAACTCATTATGCTGTGTTATCAACTCAGGAGCTCTGGATACCAGAACCAAAGCAGAAAACACTTTAACAGTATTATATAGAGCAGTGGTTCTTAAACCTTTTTGTACTCCCTTTCTCTTATTTCTGAATCCAAGTACTCACTTTGTCCAACAACAACAATTTTTGCTCAAAATTCTGTAAAAACACAACTATAGAGTATTTATTTCTGGAGTTTTTATCACTTACGGTCATCTCCCTCCTGATGTGGGACCAAGAGTGACTTGTGTTTTCAGTTCATATTCGAATCAAGATCATTTCTATCATCATTTTGTGTGTTTTGTGTGTAGTTTGTATTATTTCAATTATTTTATCTCAGTGCGTGTGTTTTTGTTGTGGTTTGTGTGTTGTTGGTATTATTTTAAATTATTCTCTCAATATGTGTGTTTCTGGTGTCATTTGGTTGTTACTTATGTCGTTTTGTATGTTTCTCTTTTTTTTGTGGTCATTTTGTGTGTTGCTGGTAATGGTAAGTATCTTTCTCTCAGTGTGTTTTTGGTGTCATTTTGTGTATTTCGTTGTTTGTTTTTATTATTCAGCATATTTTTCTTTTGTTGTGTGTGTTTTTGTTGTTGTTTTGTGTGTTGCTGGTAATATACAGTGTGTTTCTAACTAAAAATAAACTCCATATTGCTTATGCTTTAATTTACTAATTTTCCTCTCTTTCTCTCTGGTACCCCCTGTAGTGCCATCGCGTAATCCTTGGGTTACACATACCCCCATTTGAAAAAAAAAAAATGATAGAATAGTTTCTAGTGTATCTTGCCTTGTTGTGGAAGGTGTATTCAATGCATAGTTGTCCTTGAAGCCATGTATTTGAAAACATTGAGCTAAATCCCTCCTACATCCATCTCCTCTTCATGGTGTTAACCCTACTGACCCATGACAGCGAGGAGTGAGAAAAACCTAATTCTGAGTAACTTTTTAATGTCTTTCTCTGATTAAGATAAAGCCAGCCTGTCTCGTCTCTGAGTGATTCGCCTTCCCACTTCCCTCCCGAGCCAATTTTGTTTGGTGGGGGAACAATAGTAGATAAAGCTGGCGCGTTCTCTAATCTGAGTCGCATTGCCGGAGCAGCTGGGGTGACGTGGGAGAGTAGTGTGCAGTCAGAGCACGGACAGATTAAAAAAAAAAAAAAAAAAGAAGTGGCTACGATTAGGATCAGGAGTTTGATGATGAGTCTAAGATACCAAAAAAGCAAGTCATACCATGAGAACAAGAATGAGAAAAACTACTGCTGGGCCTGCCATCTGTATTCTGACCAAGAAGGGTTTTGGCCTGTGAGTTTGTGCTGAATGACATTTACCTCTTTACTAAAATATTTTTTGCAAGACAAAAAAAAAAAACTATGAAAAAGGAAACAATTCAAATAGAATGAAAGCTTAGCCAAGCACTCTGATGACACCGGAAAATCATTACTTGCATACGTGCAAAGACACTAGAAAGCACATTTCACACTGGATCCATTACATTCCTAGCACTGCTGCTTGTTTAATAAATGTAAAAGCAAAAAAATGAAAACATCAATTTCCACCAAAAGCCTTTGATACTAGGAGGACCAAGTATACTGTATATAACCTCTGCACAACTAACCTCAACTTTCTCTGCAAGAACTAGAAAAAAAAAAAAAATGTTAATGTTAAACAGATCATTCACCCATTCACACACCAATGGCACAAAGCTGCCATGCAAGGCGCTAGTGGACCACTGTGGGAGCAACTTAAGGTTCAGTGTCTTGCCCAAGGACACTTTGACACACAGACAGGCTAAGCCCTGGGATCAAACCCTCAACCTCTCAATCAACTCCTGTACCACCTCAGCCACGGTCGCAATCAAACAATGAAATGGAATCTTTCCTGGGACCTGTGTAAAGTTTGCATGTTTTTTCAGGTTTTTTCTGACTTTTTTTCCAGGCACTTTGTCTTTTTTCCACAACTAAAATACATGGGATGTTAAATGGAGATCCAGAAATGCCCATTCAGAGTGAATGAGTGTTTGTAGGTGTTATGACATTAACAGTATAGGATTTTCCCAACTTTAGGCATGCACCACAATACCCCTACGATCCTTTAAAGCAGTGGTACCCAACAACCAGGCGTCAGTTGACCATTTGGCGACAAGCCGGAAAAGAAATGATAAAGTTTTAAAAATGATATTCATTTTTTTTTCAAGGTTTTATTTAGAACATTTCCTGCTTCCACTTCAACATTAATCACACCTGTGCTTGATGCAGCTCGACTCAAATGGCGTTGATCCATTGAGCTCCACAAAAATACATCCCCCACCACCAACCTAATCCTCCGTTCAGCAGAAAACTTGGCCGGTATGGAAGTTGTCTGTGGCCCTATGAAAAGATTGGAGACCACTGCAGTAAAAGTTAAAGCAAGTATAGAAAATAAAATTAAAAATTTTTTTTTAAAAAAAATCAATAATAAAATCAGCAAATTTCAAATCTTACAAGGTTAAAAACTGCCATTAGAAAAGTCAGTTACAGTTACATAAGATAGCAATGCTTCCCACCCACCCCACGGCTCAGCAAAGTAACCTTCCACAACACACAGTAAAATATTCATGTGCGGTCAGGGTGGCCTATTTACAGAAGTCCCATACCGTCTTCATTCTATGTACCACACAACAGGTATGAACAGCAGTAGAAGGCGTATCACATCGACAAATTAAAATTTGAAAAAGATATATACCGTACATATACATATATTACTTTCTTTGATTAACTGGTTGATATATTGCAAAGCTGATCAAAATTGAAGCATTTTTCTGCATTTATTTTACTGTGTTGTATTTCTAAAATACATATAAAAACACATGTTCTGTTGATCTCATGGTATATGGGCACTGCTTTCATTTTTATATTAAAAAGCAATAAAAATGTTAATACATTCATGTAAGAAAGAGTTATTTGGTTGACCTGACTTAAACATATATAGTAGCAAACTGTCAACTCTGCACTATCGTCTGTTTTATGTCAAAGTCTTGTCTCAGCCGTTAGGGATGGGCGATAGACAAACAAATGATCCCGATAATTTCTGGTATTTATCACGATAATGATAAAAATCAAGATAAATTAAAAAAAAAAAAATTCACAACTTAGTGTAAACAGGTTCCTTACAAACACAAATTAATGTTAATACATCAACACTAGACACATTAAAAAAGCTACAATAGCTGCTGACTCACAGGGTTCATGAGCTGATATTTTTTGGAATATATTGGTGCATGTAGATTACTATTAGTGTTATTGTATGTAATTCATTTATTCCCTCATTTGAAATACAATTATTTTCTGCCTATTTTTCTGTTAAATAAAGTTATGATTGATAAATATCTCTGATTTCCTATAATTATACCAGATCAAACTGATGCTTTAATCAGTCAGTATATTTAGGTGTAAAAATCTCAATAATTACATTAGTCTAATGGGACCAGCTTTGTCTGAACATGTGAAATATATGGAAAAAATATTGCGTTTCACAAATTGGGACGAATTAATAGTAACATTATTGATGCTAACATTTATTTCACACAACGTGCGACATATTAGCTTTTATCCTTCCATAGTAAAGTATTAAATCTGACCATAAACAAATTGATGGCTCTCTGTGGCTTTATGACAGTAAGACGTGTTCTTTTTGCTTGGTCTGTTCCTTATATGGAGTGGTTAGCATTAGCTCTGTGTGTTAGCTCAGCATAGTTAGCTTTAGTTGAGTTTCCAGTTCATAATCGTTGCTGCGGGTTCATCTCTGTCCCCGTGTTTGTGGACCTTTGGGTGGATCTGATGGAGCAACTTGGACTGGTTCACATTGTTGGATGGTTGTCTGGTTTTAACCAAGTAGCCGTCCATGATGTATCACAGCTCAGCAGCTTCAGGTAGCCGAGACGAGCACCTCACACACACAGACGGCGGTGTGTGAGGGGGGCAGTGGTGGTGCACGGCAGAGCTTTCGTAAACAACGTTCCACTCTAGAGAATAATAAGTTGCCAACAGGGGCAGTTTTGGCCCGTGAAACACAATTTTTTGGGGGGCATTCTTAGCTAAATTGAGGGACAAATGGCCCGTGGCTCTCGCTAATTTTCGACATGGGAATTTATCGTTTATGTCGTGGGATGACAAATTCTTACCGGTGAGAATGTATTTTGAAGATAAATCATGAACGATAAAATATCGCACATTCCTGTAGACTGCCACTCATTACAGATTTGGGGCATGTGTGGGCATGGATGAAATTATCTTTATTAACTGGAACAGTGCTCTGATATGCTAATGCTATCCTCTTAAACCAGCAATCCATGACTGCAAAAAGGTATCCAGCCACAGTTTGAATGACTGAATCACTAAATATCTAAATGTGACTAAAGTTTTGTTACAAAAAAACAAAACAACCAAGAACATCCATTGTACCTGCCTGAATTTTTTTCTTCTTCACTTTTTTTTTTTTGCAGTGCAACACTTTTTGCAAATTCTTCTGTAGAATCACTGACACTTTCCACCAGTCTTTTATCGCTCCCTGGAGATCCCAGACTTGCGATGCAACTGAGCAGCGAGTGCAGCCTCAGATAATTTTGCACGGTGTGGACAGAAGTGCTCTGCTTGCTTCTTTCTTATAAGAGCAGGTGTTACTTAACCAATGACAAGCTTGTATAAATCTCAAAGGTTCAGTATTATGCTATTTTTCACCCATCTCCATTTGTTCTAAGAACCCCAACAACATACAGGTGCTGGTCATTAAATAAGAATATCATGAAAAAGTTGATTCATTTCAGTTATTCCATTCAAAAAGTTTCTTTTAATTTTGATGATTATAACTGAACAACTAATGAAAATCCCAAATTCAGTATCTCAGAAAATTTGAATTCTATTTGAGACCGATACAAAAAAAACATTTCTAAAAATGTTGACCGACTGAAAAGTAAGAACATGAAAAGTATGAGCACATACAGCACTCAATGCTTAGTCGGGGCTCCTTTTGCTTGAATTACTGTAGCAATGCGGCGTGGCATGGAGTCGATCAGTCTGTGGCACTGCTCAGGTGTTATGAGAGCCCAGGTTGCTCCACAACATTCTAATTTTCTGAGATACTGAATTTGGAGTTTAGTTGTCAGTTATAAATCATCAACATTATAAAAAACAAACACTTGTGCAATTTTCACTTTTTGAATTACTGATATGAATCAAATTTTCATGATATTCTAATTTTATGACGAGCACCTGTAACTGTAGAGGTTTATTTTCTCAAACTGATTAAACGTAATGATATTAACTGTAATATCAACCTGCCGTGGCTATGTTTGTTTTACCTGTGAGGTAGTCCAAGAGGGAGGAGCTCATATTCTTATGTCGGGTAGGAGGAGCCAGGATTGTCAGGAGGAGGCGTTTCCGCAATGTGACGTTACAACGTGAGAAAATTACAACTTCCCCGTTTGGTGCTGACTTTTTACAAAATGTGGAACAACATAAGAGGGAGGAAACAACATTTTCAACTTTGGCCCTCTTATTGAGGCTAAAGGATTAATAACACTGTAGCAAAACCATTATAAAGTGATTTTTTTCATAAAACTGCCCCTTTAAAGAAGATCTGATGACGAATATTTTCTATTTTTAGGTGACACCAGGTGTACAGAAAATTAACAACAGAACAGAGCAGTAATATTCAGAACACTTTATCTTCCACAAAATCCCAGTGAGAAACATAGCATACAACATTATTTACTATTATTATTGAGCAGTGTAACTATAGTGTAGGATAGGAGCTTCTCAAAGAGCCAGACAGTCTTTTTTTCCTGAAAATTTGCATATCCTTCAGAGACAAGCTTGGCTTCAGATCCAAAAGGACTGAAAAACAAACACATACAAAAGCAAAGCTTATTCACTGAGCTTTTGTATTTAAATAATCCAAGAACCGTGGCTCAAGAATTTTTCTTTGCCAATGCCAACAGACGTCCTTTATTAGCGTGTATAAAATTAGAAGCGAGCACGGTTGAGATTATGAATGAATAGAGATTAGGGTTAGTAATGAAACACATCAAGCCATTTCTCTCTTTTTTTAAAAAAAAAAAAACTAGAATAAAATTCTCAATCAAAGAACTATTTCTTGCTGGCTGATTCATCCCTGGGTGTTAATGCTCTTAAAAGAGCTTTCAGAGTTGCAGGTTGTCACTATCATGGCAGAGATGCACTGGTGCTGATCCCTAAATAAGATTTCATACCCTACTTCCCGGATTAGGGTGGAGAAAAAGACTCAACTGTAACATTTTGTCTTTTCTACATGTAGAGAGAAATAGAAGTGAAGCCCTGGCTCTGAGACTCAGATGCGTTTGTGTTACAGTCTTACCCTGCTCTGCTCTTCTCACAGTCTCTCCAAATTCACCCCTTGTTGGAACAAATGAAATCACCAGGGGAAAAAAGAAAGAAAAAAAATGAGCGAGGAGGGACGACATGCAGGGCTCACTGACTGCACTCCAAGTTACACGCCACAGCTGACAGAAGAGAACAGCAAATCCCATCTCATCTTTAGCACGAGTGCACCAGAGAAGGTCACTTGACTGTTAAGATAGTCCCGGATCGACAAACATAACCTTTCTACAAAGTCTGATCTGTGGGTACGTTTTACCTGGTAGACAGGTAAATTGGAATTTAGTCACCCAGCTCTAGCTTTGAATATTATTTTATTTTATGTTTTTAAAAATAATGATTATATACCTGAACTCAGACAATCCTAAGGCTGCGATTGTTTCTCAAAACAGTGTCATATGACATTTGACACGGGAAATTAAGTAGCAACCATTTCTGTGCTTGTTTATTGATGAATTGATGGAATGACTGACTCCTTAACATCAAAATCAGGAATACTTTTATATCCCAGGGGGAAATTACTTATGTCACAGTAATGTGTTTTTGTGTTGGTTTTTATGGACCCTAGAGTGAAATAACACCATTTATCTATTACAAATACACAATATATATACAGTATATATTATATTTATTCATGCAAGAATCAAGAAGAAGAAGATGAGCCACTTTGCTCAGCTGAAAAGTAGCTGTCAGTCATATTTCATGTAGTCCTGGAGTGAACTAAACATTATTTCTCTATAAATTCAGATAGTTTAGTGAGTTCAAAAGTGAAGTCCTAAAATTTGTCTCAAAATATTGGGCAGAATGAGTATAGTAAGTTAAATTAATGGATTTAACGAGAATATGAAGACACTTTGTATCCCGCATGTGTGTATCTACATAAAATATTCTGTTTCATTTAATAAATTATTATGTTTTTTTTTATTATATGATTTTAAATTTGTGTACTTATTTTTATTTTGAATATCTGTATGCTGTGTGTTTGATTTTTATTCTGTGTATTTTATTTATTTACTTTTAATTTATTTTGTGAATATATACATATACACACACGCGTTAATTCCAATTTTGTGCGGCCCCCTTTCTCCCTCTTCTATTAATTTCATGGCTATCAATATCTATTGCTCTGCTTGACTATTTGTTTAACACTAGTGTTGCTATTTTTCCTACTAATGCTATCATTGCTGCGGTTGATATTGAATTTTTTGTTTTATCCTCGATCTTGTTATTTTTTTTTTGTGTTTTTTCTGATGCCATCAATATCTATTGCTCTGCTTGTCTATTTGTTTAACACTATTAATAGTAATAGTGGGAATAATAGAAACAAAGTATTACCATCATTGCTACTGTCACTGACAGTAGCACTACTTTACTTATACTGGCTTTTTTTTTTTTGTAAAGGTACATAATTACTGTATCAAATGTGGAAATCTTTGTTAATTAAGTAAAAAAAAAAAAGTGTTAGTTTTGAAGGATAAAAATTCTGTCTTGAAGAAGTGAAAAGGGAAAAAAAAACAAAGCAGTGAGCCACAGGCAAACATTTTTGTCGAGACCAAAGCTTGTCATTTGCTAAATAAAGGGTTAGGGTTTTAGAGATTTACTGCTCTCAAAAGCTACTTCAGGCTTCCAGAGATACCCCGACTTCCTTAGCAATTCTGAATTAGCTTCCGTTATTTAATCATCAAGTGCTTGGCACATTTTGCGGAGTGAAGACAAGGGTTACACACGCCCGTTAACACCAAAAAACCTGTTTGAAGAAAACAAATGCCTACTGCTTCCCGTTCTGAAGTTCGTTAAACAATGTCCTCAAGCGAGTATTTTCCAATGTGTGAGGAAGTGCCGCAAAACAAGACATCCATCACGATGACAGACAAAACAAATTACAAGGCAAACAGAACCCTAATGTGTCACCAAGCTAATGGTGTCAGGACCGGTTGGCGGAGGACCTAGACGACACTCGCATGCGGCTGCTGTCACACTCTCACAGCTTCGCTCTTTAACTCACAAAAAAACACCCAAGTGAGGAGCAAAGAGCGACGGCCTCTGAATAACACCCAGGTATTAGCACCCTGAACGATATTAACAATGCATCACACGCATTCATAAATGTCCATTAAGTCCGAACAAGCACCTTCTTCACAGGTGTGATCTATCGGCTCGTGGCTTGTGCTCATGAGTGAGATCTTCTTTAAATGAATGATGCAGTCTCTCTCCCCCCCCCCCCCCCCCCCCCCGATGCCAATAAAAGTGTAATTACATGCCTTGGGCTTTGGTGACAAAGCCTGGGTGATGACAACGATCTGAAAATGAGGAAGGAAAGATTGCTTTCACTTTTCATCTCGCTTTAGCATGATCATCACCTCTCCATCAGGTCACCTTGGATGAAGTGTTACAATTTTACCAGTCATTAAACTCCTAATCCAGGCCTAGTGAACACAGGTCCTCCTCATCTTTCAAACTATCCAAGGCTTTATATTGCATCATTTAGCCACAAGAGCCACACTTATTACCATTGAAGGTACAAGGAAGAAAGTTCTGCCTTCGACTAAACCTAATGAGCAGAGGCGAAAGTAACGGATTACAAGTACTCACGTTACTGTAATTGAGTTGCTGTTATGGGTACTTGTACTTCTGAGTACATTTCTAAATCAGTAATTTTTCTTGTACTTAAAGAGTAACTAAAACCCACTTTTTCCAGCAAAATACATACGTATTTGGGTATGAAGTAATGCTATTGATTGATCCTAGTCCAACTTTTAACATTTTAGTAAAAAATATTATAATTTTGTGTATTTAGAATTTAGCTATTGGCTGAGACGGAATATTTGGATTATCGTACGTCACCAACGCTCACTATTGGCCACGCCCCTCTCTATAAAAGCTGAGAGGAGGGTTTCCTCCCATCACAGCCCTCACTGAGCATTGATTGACAGTCTTAATGAGGAACTCTTTTCTTCAGCAGTGATGTTTTTGACTGTGCCTGAGTGGGCGTGTCTTACGGCTCCAGGAGCCCTGCCCATAATAAAGGCATTTTTTGAATTTCAGGGGTTTAGTTACTCTAAAGAGTTTTAGTTATTATAAAGAGTAACTAACTATGGGTTGAAACCCGGCTATTAGAATTGATTTTTGCTATTGGCTGAGAACAAGATCATGTGATGTTTTGGGCATCTTGGGTTAAAACACAAGCACAGCTAGCCCCGCCCCTTTTATAAAAAAAAAAACTAGCACTTGTGGACTCTACATGTTTGTGGTGAATAGGTTGGATTGGGAGAAGAGTAAATAGAGAGATATAGTATTACGTAGCTAGTTAGCATAGCATAGATTTTATAATATAGACTGGGCATGTATTAACTGCTCCAAGAGCCCCGCCCATAATCAAGGCATTTTTTTGAATTTCCCTCCTCGTGGCAGGTCAGGAGAAAGCTGGGGTTTAGTTACTCTTTAGGAACGTTTTGAAAGAAGTAAAGTAATTGTTACATTTCTACACCCAACAGTTACTGAGTAAATTATCATTAGCATTGAATGCTGGTTAGAGTTGATAATTGTTTTATTTTGAATTTAATTCATTGGTGTTATTTTATTTAAAAATTGCATATTTTGACAAACCTTTTATTTTATACAAATGCCTTTGTGGAAAATAGATTGAAAAAAATAAATTGTGCAAGATCTTGTCTCTACGTTTTCTAAGTTTATACATGAGATGTTTACTGTATGCAAGGGAACCGAGATTTATTACAAAATATAAACTTGGGGATTGAAAGTAACTAGTAACTTTTACTTTGAGTAATGTTTACTTGTACTTGAGTATTTTATGTATGACTTACTTGTACTTGAGTATAATTTCAATCAAGTAACAGTACTTCTACTTGAATAGGATATATCAGTACTCTTTACACCTCTGCTAATAAGTTAACTGTAACCCTTCTTATTCCACACATTTTATAGATATAGGCACAGAACAAGCCTTGGCAGATGAAGCAAATTCCTGAAAATTACCTTGTTTCACGCTTGTTGCCTTTAGGTTACGACTCTACAAGTGACTTCGCAGGTAAACCTTTGCAGAGCATCAGCTGGAAAGATTGCAGGGGATGCTTGTTAGTATTCGTCTCACTATATTTGCAAAGCAGAACCATTACATATTCAGCAATAGGAAGAGATTTTCCATGGCAGCCGAACTCAACATGATAAATTGGACAATAAACACTACTCCAACAACACAAAGGTGCGGAGCAAAAATAATGCAGTGCTATTGTGGCCAAATAACAACAGTTACAGAAGCGTAGCAGAACATAGTCAGACTCCGAGGCAGGTACTTTTTCTTTTTAACAACCTCTTTTTTTTTTTTTTTTTAAATGCAAATTTACAGAGAACAGAATTAAAACTATGCATTGCTGCAACAAACACTCTGGAGAGTTTATCACTAGTAGACAGACATAGGCAACTGGCAGCCCGGGGGCCACATGCGGCCATTTGTCTAATTTTAAGAGGCCTCCAAAGTAAATGTGCAAAAAGACAGGAAAATATACAAAAAAAAGCAAGAAATTATTAAAAATACAAAGAATTACAACATTGCAGGACAGTACAAGAATAGAGAAACAAAAAACTCAAAAAACTACTACAAAAATTAACAAAACGACAACAGTAAAACACAAAATTACTAACAAAGCAAAACAACAGAAATACATTAAAAAAAAAATACTCAAAATAAATGCAAAATGACAAATACACAATATGCCTCCATAAAACATTTTTTACACGAAAAATATACAAAAGCATATCAGAAATGCACAAAATGCCTCACAACAAGCAAGACAACAACAAACATACACAAAATGAAAAAAAAAAAAAAAAACATGCACAATGACTATACAAACTCTTCGTTCTTTCTTGTATTAATGATAATGTGGCCCTTTGATCAAACAAACACATTTTTTTGGCCCCCGCTGTGATAACAGTTGCCAACCTCTGCTGTCAGACATAGTATATTGATGTTTGGTCTTTATTATACACTTATTGTAATGTGCAGGCTTCATTTCTACATTCACTTCATGTTTCTGCCTTGACAGTTTTAGCAAAAATTGTGCAAAACAGTGGCAACTACTCAACTCTCCCACTACCAGTAACTGGCTGATAATGTGGTCATTTTTAAACATGACCGATAACATAGCTGTGATTTTAATCAATCATTCTTAGTAATGAGACCAGGAAGTTAATCCACTGTTATGCGTTATCTGTCAGTAAATTAAGGTCTTCGGGGTTAATTAACTAGCGGGCTAAGGACAATGTTAATAATGCAGCACTAATACAGGGCAGGTAATAACTTACTTTAGAATGTTCTTCTAAACTCCAGCTTTTACTTCTCAAGAGTAGGATTTCACATCCTGTCAAATCTCTTTTTTTCCACATCATTGTTCTTAACAGTACATTTCACACAAAATGATTTATTTTTTTCATATTCTATTTATTCATTATTGGCAAATATTGTAGAGCACCAATTAACTGCTCTCCTGTTAATTATACCTATTATTCATGTAGCTAAAACTGTGTCTAAATGTCTTATTATACTAATCGTTTAAGATTATCTTCATGTCTTTAAATTATATCTTGATAAGACATTGACACTGGTAAGTTATTGGTGTGGATTAAACAATCTTAACATCTGGTAGTTCTGTATAATGCAATAATAATAGTAATAATGCAAATAGAGCAACAAAGAAAGGTTATGTAATTCATGTACAATAACATCTTTGGTCTTTTTTTATGAACACTTACTGACAGCTACAAAAATTGGCTCTGAGGCTAGGTTAATGTCTCATACAATTCCCTGATTAGGTCGTGAAACATAAGATCGATGGCTTTTACGGTCATTTTTTCATTATAGTCATAACTGGTTTTACCAGTGAAATAACGCAAGAAGGGTAGAATCAATTAATGATATCAAGCAAATGCTTCATTTCAGAAAGCCCACTAATGACATTCAATGTTGTCATTCATTTGAACATACTTGAGGTGGCACAAAAAAATTTAAATTCTAAATAAGATGAAGCAGAGTTCTTTCATACCACAGTTTTCAAAGTGGACCAAAGCACAACCATAACCAAACCACTGGGTTAACACAGCACCAACCCAACAATAGTTCATTTGAACCAGCAAGATGGGTCGGTTTATGACAACCCAACAGATGAGTTGAGAGATGAGATATTTTACCCAAATGGTTGGTCAAATTAAATGCAAATATGGGTAAATTCAACTACATACATTTGTTGTATCCTTTACCCAAATGCTGGCTCAAATTTAATTCTGGGTTATTTCAAACACATACATTTACAAAATTTTACCCAAATCCTGCGTTAAATTATTCAACATTAAGGATTGTTTCTAGTACATAAATGTATTATTAAGTCATCTATTCAAATGCTGGTGGAAGTTAACCAACATGCCCAACACACTAGAATATAGCAATAGATCACCTATATCAAGTGGAAATCTATAACAAAATACAATACATTATAGATTTGTTTGTGCAAAGCATTATATATGCAATAAACATTGAAGATTACAGTATGAATGTAGCTTGAATCGGATTTCCAATCACATAGTTGGCAAACCCTGCACCTCATGAGCAGAATGCAGCTCTCTATACTCAGTCGTTTTGGCTCACACTGACTTGTTACATGTATTAATCCTTCTGAGGCTGAAATAAATTATTGCATAAGTTTATTAATACATTCCCATCAAGATAGTTTATGTCCCAAGGCTTTGTTTATATCTGCTTCTGTCAATTGGTATCTTCCTTTCAAAGCTTTAAAGGTTCAGTATTCAGCATACCATGTTTCGCCCTAATGGTTATTTCTAATGTGCTGTTTTACTGCTGATAGCCAGCTGCGAGATCACAGAGGCTAAGTAGTGGAAAACAGGAAAAAAAAAAAAAAAAAAAACAGCAAGAAACTATTGAAAAAGAAATGTGACGCTAAACAGAGACCGCGTGTCACTGTGGGAGCAAATAAAGCAGAACAGCCCATAAAAAGATGTCCCTTATGTCACAAAACTAAAGAAAACATCAACTTTATGTATTGAGCAGAATGAGCATGTTTTTTAATATCTCAAGAGATTTGACATAAAATGTTGCTGTGTCAAAAGGAAAAAGGAAGAAAACCATTACCGGTAGGTAGCTAAAGTAAGCATGTCACCTCTCTGCTCTTAAACCTGCTGGAGACCAACATTTTTAATAGATGAAGACAGTTTCAAATCGTCACTCTGGCATTAGTGAAGAAAGTGCTGAAACTTTTACAAGTGAAGAATATTTTCTATTTAATCTGGCAACCTTTTATATTCTACTTTAATAATAATTAGCCCATTAAAGAAATGTATTAAACAATGTGTTATTCACTCCCCACCCCTCCCACCCCTCTTTTTCTTTATTTTCTTCTCTTATTCATGCCTTTTGTGTGTCTATGTATGTATGCATATGCATTTTTATGAATTTATGTGTGTGTATTTGTATTGTTATGGTTTTTTTTTTGTCTTCTTCTTAGTTTTTGTATTTGGGTACAAACAATAAGCATGCATAATCATACCATCAAGCTGTACTTGTGTACCTGTATGTTCCTAAAAGTTGAAGAAAAAAAAAAAAAAAAAAAAATGACTCTACAGGATTTCACATCCCACAATGCAATGCGTGAAACTTTTCCAATAATGTCAACTAACATTTAAGGTGAAAATTAAAACAAACTTTGAAGTGGCAATTTCACCCTTTTATGTCGCATGATTTTTGATTTATTGATCTGTGAGATGTACACTGAGGAAAAATGTGTCTCCATGAGCTTACTTTCAACTTTTTGAGAACAGTTTAGGATGTCTTTGTTAAAGGCATTGGCAGGAACAATGTATAGAGATAAATAAGTAGATCAGTTTACCGAGGCAGAGGTGGACGTGAGGTTAGGGCAGGCAGTTGTAACCAGGGAAACAACCACAAAGAAAATGCTGGAGAATCTGCAAGAACAAACTGGCAAAGAGTGAAGGATCTGAAAGGGTTTATATACAGGGTTGATTATTCACGAGGACCAGGTGTGAGCCAGGTGAGAGTAGTGAGCTGGAGGGGGAGTGGCTAAAGAGAGTGGAAAAGTACCAGGAGCTGACTATGATGTGCTGCTACGACATGGATCACTTCCTTTCTATGCTTCACTAGATAGTCCGATCCCATTAAAACCTAAGGTGAAGCACATTCAAGTTAATCTGCAACTGCACTGGGAACAGAATTCTTAGGCAGAGCAGTTCGCTTGTTCAGATTAGCTTTCACTCCCAACCCAAAGGGAATGCTGACTATGCAAGAAAAGAAAAAAAAAAACAGCACTCGTGTAAAAGTCCAACTACAATACCTATCAACAACTACAGTTGGGAACCATTGCCATATATCAGTGGTTCTAAACATTTTCAGCCCATGACCTCCAAAATAAAAGTGCCAGAGACCAGGGACCCCCACTGTACCTGAAGGTGGTTGAACACAGATATGAACATTGAAGAACAGTCATGTGGAGACAGGGTCATCTATAAGGGGGAGTAAAGGGGAGAGATTTTTGGGGCTCATCCATAAAGTCAGCAAAATGAAGGTCCATTGTTATATGAATCTGTGATAACATTTATTTATTGACATGAATAATATCCACTGTTATTCATTAAGTTCATAATTATTTGTGCCATAGTATATAGTCATCTTAAAGATGTAAATCCTTGTTTTTATCAGAAATAATATGGGTTAAAAGTGAGCAAAAATGGTGGAAAAGGTGGTGAAATGGGATTTTAAAACCCACAGAAATTGGCTAAAGGTTGCAAATTAGAATGACCAAAAATGGACAGAAAAAGTAGTCAAAGGGGTTCAAAGTGTCAATATTGGAACAATTAGTTTAAAAAGAAATGAAATACAGTGAAAAGAGGTTAAAAATGACAATAAGGGGTCAACATATGCAACATTAGGTTGTAAAAGTGGTGAGAAGGGTTTATTAGTGTTGAAAATGTCTTGAAAGTGGAAAAAATGTGCAGAAAAGACATTGAAATTTGATGGAGAAGTAGCAGAAATGGGAGTAAAGAAAAAAGTGAATAAAATCGGCTAAACTATAGCAAGTTTGGAGTTGCATAAAAAGGGGGGAAAAAAAGCAAAAATGGGGTCAAATTGTTCCAAAAATATTCTTAGTTTTTTAAAGGCGTCTGGCTACCCCCTCCCACTGTCTCGAGTCCCGAAATAGTGTCCCGACACCATGGTTGAGAACCGCTGCCGTATACAGTGTTGCTGTATTGTAAAACCTATGTGTTTTAAAGGCCTGCTTTTAAAACACCAAAGCTCTTTTAATTTGTTTTTAATTTTAAGTAAAGAATAAAGTATTAGGATATAATGCAGAGATCACCCCAATATGGATTCCAAGTATACTTCACTGTGTTTGAACGTGTGCATGTTACTATAGCAGGAACAGGTCATGTTTGCCACTCAAAGTGAAAGGATTAGAACACTTGGTTACGTGTGGAAGTAGCTGGGGAATCAAACTGAAGCAGTAACCTAGCTTTGATGATCTGACAGCATTTTAACCTGAAACAAAACACTGCACATCACTTTTTTGCTATACACATAAACAAGGCTTTTCAAAGCATCGTCCAAATGGAACAAACTGCCTCAAGCAATCACACAATTAGCCACAATCCACTTTTTTTTTAATGGGTATTAAAAAAACAAAGCATCAAGGCACCTTTTATTGATTTGTTGTTTTTGGATTATTTAGTTAGCACTGCATGTGGCTCCTAAAGTCTTTATTGACTGATGTTAGATAGGTCTCCTTTCATCTAGTTTTAATTGTTATAGGGCTTTAAATCGACATGAACCTTTAAAAGACGAGCAGAAAGCAGCTTTTACGGCCGACACCAAAGGCTTAGAAAAAGATTATTATTATACATCCTGGAGCCCCACCGATATGGAATTTTTAGGGAAGAAATTGGAGGCTTTAGAAAACAATATCCATTGTATCTGCTAATAATTTATGCATCGGTCATTAGCACAGAATGTGTACATGAACAGCAATTCTTCTAATGCCAAAATTTGATTCTCACACAACACTAAAGTACTAAATTAAAATAGGGAACTTTAATTAGTAACACTTTCGACATAAGGACTGTAAAGAACAAAAGGACTGTAAAGCCACTGATGAATAAGAAAAAGTTGTAAAAAAAAATGTATTCTGGAATACAAAGTCAAAATGAAATCGCTGGAGTCCATCGTGTTTATTTTTGCTGCCGTTTTGCGTAATTGCGTCATTTTGTGCGTTTCTATTTTCCTTTTTTGTAATTTTGTTGTTGTTTTGTAAGTTATTTTTTATTTTGTGTGTGTTTGTTGTTGTTTTGTATAGTTTTATGTTATTTTTATCTGTTATTTGTAGTCATCTTTTGTCTTTTTGAAGTTGTCTTTTGTGCATTTTTTTGGTCAATAAGTGTATTTTCCTGTTAGTTTTTTTTAAAAATATTTTTTACATACCCTTTTGTGTATTTTTTGAAGTTATTTTTTGCGTTTACTTTTGGAGGCCGCACAAAATTAGCCCGAGGGGCTGCACGTGTAATTTTACAAATTATAAAACTCTGCAGAAAGTAGTAACATTGAATGTTCACTGTTTCCTGCACAGGCTTTGCTGTCGGCATCCCAGTTCCACGCTGGCACGGGAAGCGGCTTTTGCTTGACACACAGCATTGGACAAGACAGTAACATGGAACATTTAGAGGAGGATGGAGAGGGTACCGTTGCACTAGGCTTTACCAGCTGTGATAATGATGTATAATTTAATTGAAGGCTGTGCTTCTATCCTCCACAGAACTCAAACTGTTCCTCTCTTGTCAATGCATTATTCAGGCTAATGGTGACCCTGAAATAGAAAAAAAGCTTCTTATCTCTTTAAAGTTTTATTGCGGAGAGCAAAGAGAGGTAAGGAGGTATATCGAAAGAAAAGCGAGTTAGGGTAAGGTAGAGAGTCTTAGATAAGGTATTAAAAAAAAAAAGGCTAACAGAGCATGCTTTAGGAGATTTTCTGTTTTAGACTATGACAGCATCCACTTCCTGGCAACTGCTGAAAAATGTATTTGGACAGGGACACTATCCTTTAGGGCGGACGTTTGTGGGAAAAAAGAATTTCAAAATAGTTTTCATCATAATAATGCTTCAAACGCAGCTGGAATGCTCTGTTTTGATGTCATTCTATGACCAGAAAAACCATGCAATCATTTCCTTTATGATCATCCTCCAAACCATTGCCTTCCTCTTCAGTGAGCAAATGAGAAAGTCAAGCCATGACGTTTGCAGTAAAGCAATCATGCATATACTGCACCACCACTACTACTGCACATTCACTTTTCCCATACGTGGTAAAGCAGAGATGCGACAAAACGCAGTCAAAGCCACGTCAGAAAAGGACAGGGTGAAAAGGTCCACAACCATTAAACTCGTCCACATCTATCCGTCACACTAAGTTGTCATATTTACAGTCTGAAATTCAACCATAAAACACTGTTATTCCAAAGTGTAATTTCCTCCGCAATTAGAAGTCAGCTTCATGAGAGGACGGGTGACTGGAATGAGGCAATTAGGCTGCGCTGGATATGGCAAAAGGGTTGAGGTTGTGATGAGCAAGAACTGCAATAACAAGTGATGGCACTTTACCCATTTACTGAATCAGATATTCTACTGACTCACTCAGCACTAGAGCCCAACATCACCATCATCACCAATCCTTCTTTAGATTAATCAATTATGCAGCAGCTCCTTTTCCTGTTTTAAAAAATCATTCTATCACTTAATACATTATGAAAGGTTAGAGCGAAGATAATAAATTAAAACAAATACATTTTACAGCATTATGTTATAATTGGCTACATTTAATGCAGCGTAATATAATAGATATTTTGACTGGCAGCCAAAGTCACATTATTAAGATAATTATGTAACAGCATTTTTATGGTGAACATAAAAATGTGTTGATTTAAGCGGAGAATGAGATTGGCATTTCTCCTCACAATGATGTCTGGGCTTAAACAAAAATGAGTCAAACCTCTTGATAAAGTTATGACAGCAATGCATGTTTTGTTATTGCAATTAAATAAATGAATGTATTTTTTTTTTTGCATCATTGTGACAATCACCAGCCCTCCCTAAGGAAGGGTAAGAGATACTTTATTAAAGGGAGGGGGGAGGGGAACAGGGAGGAGAGACTCTAGGTGGGAATCGGAAAAGGTGGGGAAGAGTTGATTATTTTAAAGTGGGAGTGAGATGTGATGTTGTAGTTGTGCATAGTGTGCTTATTGTGTTGCTGAAAATAATCTGACTTTTTTCACCACAGCTGGCCTGAAAAAATATGTTTACATATGTATATATACTTTATTTATTTGTATTCTTATTATTATACTATTATTGTTGATATTTTTACACCTTATTTTTCTTTTGCACATTTTCTCTGTGTAGTCTTGCTCCTTTTCCCGCATGTGTAATTATTATTATTAGTGTTGTTTTTAATATGCCGCTTTTCTAATTCCCCCTCCAGGTTTAGTCAAGTATTTTCTGATTCGGATAGGTTGAAATAAATGTCAGTTTGACTGAATGTTCAGTATGTTATTCCACTTTTGTTTTTTGATAAGGAAAATTAGGAAATTAAAATCACGATAAGCAAGTATCATGATTGAAATTGAATCGGGACAAAGGCATATTGTATTATTATTATCCATTGTCATTATTAACACATATTCAAAAATGTATTATATGTAAAAATTAAATACTGACAATAAATCCTCGACCTCGCCCAGAAACAATGCCTCATGCACAAACGTGCACTAAGACAGTGGTTCCCAAACTTTTTCTGCTGCGCCCCGCTTTTGAAGAATGAAAAACTCTCATGGCCCTGTAAAAAAAATGGGTCAAAAAGTGAACTTTTTTTGAAAAAAATACAAATGTGGAATATTCTTCTTCTAATCTCATTAAATAACTTAAATATACATTTGCAATTACATATTTCAGAACAGTCATAACACTCTTTATTAATAAAGTTAAAAGAAAAGTTTTTCATGCTCAATCAAACATCTCACCCCAATTAGACATGACACGTTTCAGTAAGTACATAAAACATTCTCATCATTTGTTTTGTCAACAGATATTATTTGATTGAACAGTAACAATAAAGGGTATTTATCCAATGAAAAATGTAATAATAAGGGAGCTATGTCATACTTTAGTATTTAGTATAAACATTTATACTCATTTTTCTTTATCAAACATTTTGTTCAAAAAAAAAAAAAAAAAAAAAAAGTTCTGCCTCACTTTGTAAATGTGGCATACATGGGATGTAATGGCTTTGTCAACAGTGAAATTAAATCATACATTTATAAAAATGTCCAAAATAGCAAAGAAACATAGAGTGAGTGATGTCCTCCTTCCTCCATGACATCATTTCCTGTGTACTCTGCCCCCAAGACACAGGCCAAAACACATTCATTTAAAAAATAATGACACTGACTTCATTTTTCTGTCAGGCTGTTTGTTGCTTAGTCCCTCTCCCTATTTGTTTGAATAATATTTATAACCCTTCAGCCAGTTCTGACTTCCTGTTGGGGCCAGGGCACCAGTGGCGTATAGGACGGGAGGGGAAGGAAAGGGGGGTGGTAGTCCATAAATAGTCACTCTTAAAAAAGGCTTTGTAAAAACAATGGACTAAAGTAAGAGGGATAAAAAAAAAAGTGTTTTCCTATCTTATCTTAACAATAAAACAACTAATAATGTCAGTGTCAAGTTTCCATCTGGTTAACATGGATTAGAATGCAACAAAACACGTACAAAATCCCCAGTGTCTCAAATAATCAAACAGGAAGCTGCTTGAGCACTTACTAATTTCAACCTAGAACATTGCAAACTAATGTATTACCTTCATGCACACAACAAGAATATTTTAAATTACATTCTGAGAAATGCTAGTTCGTAGCACTAACGTCTTCTCCGAGCTGAACAAAAAAAACGACCCAAGACCCAAATATCCTCTTTGCCAGATATTAGCAGTTATCTGGATCAGTGATTCTGATCATGGTGCGATGATCATTCACACTTTAAAGGCTTGGAAGGAATTTCTATCAACAATAATAACTATACAGTATCATATTTTTGAAAAATCAAGATTAAATGCAAAATCCGGTTTCCATCCAGATGAAACCATCCCGACATAACTGGGTCAAATTTCATAAAGATCAAATTACGAATCGAGATGTTGATTTTTGAAATTTCGACAATGGTGAGAGATAGGGATTGATCCAGAATCAATTCAGCAAGTTCATTTTGTCTTCTTCTTTGAATGTTAAGGTTTTGTTTATTCAGTTTTTATCAAGTTTTTTTCAGGAAATTTTATCCCCTGACATGTTTTGATTGTCCATTTGCCAGTCTTCCTCAGAGGTGCTTGCTTTAATGTACTCTGAGGTTGGCCACGCCCAGAAAGAACTTATAAGGACACATGCATACATCAGAAGATGCTTTCCTTATGAGAAAACTCATACATTTTTAAGGACTCTTCCATGGCCTAAGGTCTATTTTTGGTAACATTTTTGTCAAAACCTGAATAATATAAGACGACCCAACATAAGCACTGAGCACCCAATGTCAAACCCCTAAACTTCAAAAAGTACAAAACACTAAACCTGAATCAATAATAAACCAAAAAAAAAAAAAAAACAGCTCAAATGTAGCAATCACACAATGGACTCCATCAGTCTCAAGTTGGTCTAAATAAAAGCTAAGTTAAAGCAAGCTGGGAAAAGTGGCCATTTGGTGGTTATCAATGCTGCATATTGTGTGTGTGTGTGTGTGTGTGTGTGTGTTGGTCCTGTTATAAACTGTTTAGGGTGCACAATGACTTACCCCCTGATTTAACTGAGCTGGGATAGTCTCCAGTATAACTGTAAAGGGGTTGGTCATATTGAAGATGAGAAAAAATAAATCTCCACACAGTCTATATTGGGGACAAAGAGGCAATAACTTTTAGATAAAACAATCACACATTGCTTTTTTTGGTTTGCATTTGTCATTAAAACACGACATGCATTGTAACCATAGGCGTAACTATCAACGGTGCAATGCACAGGGGCCCAGGCGCCGTTAAAAAGCATCGCTGTCCATATATGCCCGTTTATGTGAATGAAATAGCTCAAGGTGGGTCGGTATGGTAACGCTTAGTGGCTGGTATGGGAGGGAAAAATGGCCAATCACCTTGACACCTGCCAGTCATGATGACTCACTATGACTCATTCGGCAAAAAAAAAAAAAGTAGAGCGCGAAAGAGGAAAGAGAGAAAGGAGCAGGATGAGAGTCAAGCTAAAATTCTTTACTCAAACCCAGGCAACAGTTAGCATCCCGTTTGAAGCTAGCGCTAGCTTGCCGGTTAGCTTCCCTAAACGCACGGCATCATCAACACTACCACCGCATCCTGCTTCTCCGGGCGGCCAGAAGGAGAGACTTCCCCGCCACCACCGTCTCAGAGGTCGGACTCGGCTGTGCGACTTTACAAAAAACTATATAATAGCCATAAGATGAGCTTTTACTGAGTTAGTACAGCTTCTGTTTGTTTTGAAATGGGATTTAAACCTATAGCAATGCACTTGTAACCTCATATGTGTGAAAATATGTTTTGCGACCCTTATAGTAAATGTTCTCTTCAGAAAATGAAAGGTATTGTTTACTTGATTTGATCCATTACACACAATATAGTTCACCTCTTTCTCATTGATTTTGGATAGTTGACAAAAACTCATTTGTGAAAAATGTGCTCTTAAGATGCATTTATTGAAGCAAAACAAGTAAAGACAGATAAAGATCTTGTAATAAGATGGAGGTTTCACTCGCTGTGCCTGTGTGTGTCCAAGCGTGTGTGTGCGTTTACTTGTGTTTAGGGTGGGGGCTCAAAAAAAAAAAAAACATGATGTTACTCCACTGATTGTAACCTATTGAGGACATATACATTTTTTGAAAACATTCTGTGGCCAATTAAGTCATTTTTCAGGGCGTAGTTATGAGTATTTATTTGTGCAAATAGAACCAAGTCTTTACCAAGTTATGCTAGATATTACCACTGTATTAAAGGATGCTGTGCTTATCCAATGCGACCTTTGTTGCAAGGGAATAATTATAATATAAATATGAAATATCTCAATGATCACTAGGGATGAATGAGTCTTGGTAACAGAAGGACACACTCAGAGGAAAAGGGCAGAACAAGAATAAACAGAGGGAATGAGAATTATGTGATTACAGTGATTTTAGAGTCTAATCTTTGTGCTCAGATGTTAAGCACACAACCTCACTAATGCTTCCCTATTTCTCCTGTAATTAACTCTCCAGATTTATGCACATTTATGCACTGTATATTACATAGCTATATTATAAATACAAATGAAAGCAATTCATTTAAACAATCACACGATAATCCAATGATTCAAATCATTTATGGTTAAGATCATTTTGAGAAACCTTTTAAATAGTTGCTTTGTTGTTTTTGGCAGCTTTGACCACCCAATAGTAATTTTCACAGTCGTATAACTTGTGCAAACATGGTTTGGTGTGAAGGTCCATAGCAGGCTGAGGCTATACAATATTCCAGTGTGAGTAGGAAGTGCTAATATTAATTCCCCGTCTCTTCGGCTGTTCTCTAAATCTGATACTGCTCTCACCATCTTCCCAGATGGCCAGATACACTCAGCTGTAGATAAGAGGAGTGTGAATGTTTTGTCTGCAATAGGTGTTGGTCACTTGTTTTTTTAAAACCATTATTCTTCTAACTGGCTCCCACAGCTGCCCAGTGTTAAGTCAATGTTTGGGGGGGAACATTAGGAAAAAATAGCCTTGTTTCCAAACTCAAGCATGTCCACATATCGTTTGTCTTCATGGGCTTTTGTTAACACAGCCAGGCTCCTCTCCACCTGCTACTGCATTCACATTACCGTTTATTGTAGTTTTGGTGGGATTGTAATACAACCTATTGGATTTCCCTCCTATTGCTAGGTCTACTTCAATCTGGATGCTTGCACAATATTAGATATGGAGGCTCTCTGCAGGAGGGGGTATGAGAATATGAGAGGGAGGGAGAATTGGATTCCGAGCAATGTCACACATCATGCATATGTAGTAAATGGTGTGGGGTTATTATCACATGACGGTCAGAAAAAAGTTCTTCATGTTTCCAAAAATCAGAATTAAGTTGAACCGCCGTCGCCGCTACTCCACGTGGTGTTAATTTAGTGGCTACGTTCTTCATATACACTGTTCAAGGGTGAATGAAAGTCAATGTAGAGTCACAACATATTTAAATTTACTCTATTCATGGACTGTTTAGAAACTGCTGGCATTTCTGCATCAATTTTTATTACGTAAATTTTATACAGTCTTTTGTTTGCTCGATGTTGAGTAAAAACCTTCCAATTCAAGGAACCAGAGATTGGGTACATTTAGGGCAGGTTCACAGTTCATCCCAAATAGGTAAATAGAAGTCACATTGTACATAGAGAAGCAGAGGAAGAATATCTATAGAGTGGTGATGCAGCATGTACAGTATTTACATTTTCACACCATCACAAGCTGCCATCGTAATAACAATAACATTATCACCGTAATGAATTCAGTCAGATGCAAACATTCTAAGCCTCTGAAAGACGTTTATTAAGGAAGAACATTCATGGTGTGTTTGAGCCTGAGAATAACATTAAATCATGCTCAGAGGAGAACATGGAAACTCCTCACAGAAAGTCTTGAGTGTGAATCTGCAGCCTTCTTTTAGTGAGGAAGCCTGATATAAAATCATTCAGTATTGATACACATGATCTATAGTTATATCAGAGGTTACGTTAAACTCTTTCCGTGTCCGTCATTTTGACTGACGGGGGTCATGAAAATATACATAAATATTATATATCAATAATTTTAATCAATATTTACTTGAATTTACACAATTAGGATTTTTGGGCTGATCACAATCAGTAAATTAAAAAAAACAAATGATCACAGATACGATCACATGAGTCGGGATGGGTACCGAATTCCATACTTTTTTAGGTACCGACTGAATTCCTTCGGTATTACCTGGTACCGATTCACGAAAAATCAAACTGTACCATGTTTGGTACCTAAACGCATCTTTGTGACTATGAGGGAGTAGAATGAACACAACATAGCATCGGGTTCAGTAAAAATGGCTGATAGTAAGCAGTCGACAGTATGTCTCCGTTTTTTAAAATGCGATGCAGACTATACAAAAAACATGACGGGTGTAAATGTGAGCTTCACTTTGGCACTTAAAAACCATTGTATTTACTCCCCTGAACGGCGAGCTGTGTCGACTATAAGGGAGATGGAGATCAAGCTGCTTAGGCAGGCGACACAAACTATGTCTGAAGCCTCCGTCAACGGAGCATAGAGATATTTCCCGGTTCTGTGGCATTGCAAAACTCAGCCACTCCACCCTGACTAAACTATGAATTTATTTTCACTCATAGGTTTTCAGTGATGCGTACCAATGCGAGTGAAATGCTTGTACTATAGAGCCATGTCACGTAGAGCGAACCTGTCGGTGGTGTGGAACGTCTTCGTAATAAATTAGATGGATAAAACAATGCAATGGGAGCATCTACAAAAAGTTATAACACAACAATGACGTCATTGATTGGATCGGAAAATCAGATTGACGGAAAGCTTAATATTTAGTGGGAATAAGCTGAACAGAAAGTCCACATCGTGTCATCACACATCAAGCAGGTGAATACATGGAACTTTTTTCCACAGTGACAAAAACATTGACTGTGGCCCCAGTAGCTACATATGAACAATGACATTAAGCAACTGCACCTAAAATATGAACAGTTCACCAGCTTTCAGATATTTTCGGCAACATTTAAAAAAAAAAATAAACGATGGAAAATATTCCGATATAACAAATCTTAAGATTAAATTAAAGTTGATCATTTACAATGTGCAAATTGTAGAATTGCTCGAACTTACTTACGTACGACTTTGATGTCACACTAATTGAACGTGAACCAGTCAATTTCACTCTGTCTACACCAAGAAAAGAAGACTGAGAAGTTAATCCTGAAGCAATCATATAAAAACTGTAGGATTTATGAGACTTTTTTAGCTGTAAAAATAAGTAAATCATAATTAAACACGTTGGGTTGCCATCCACAGAAGGGCAGTGGGATGATTTGTTCATCTGTGCACCGTTATGGATGGAGTTCACAGCTTAATTACACCCGGGGAGGTCACCGCCCTCCATTTCACCGGAGGCCAGTGATAGCTGGGGATTTTATAATGTGTTTGCTCATACCCTTGGCTGACATATTGCTGATTCACTTCTGTGGGACAAAAAACTATTTAAATGATAACATTGTTATTATTGTAATATTTGGAAAAGAAAAACAAACTGCTTATTTCATGAGCAAGTAAAAAAAAATACCCATGACACTTGAAAAATGTGTTCGCTAATGATGTGCGATGGCGAGAAGGGGCATCAAAACACTACAAGAAGATTTAAGAAGTAGTACATGTGAAGAAATGTAAAGTAGGGAGTGGGTGAGGCAGAACAAGAGAAAAGCAGCGAGGAATCATTAAATAGATCACGGTGATGACACGGCCGCTTTGAAGGCGCACACATCCTACTGAGTGTGAGCTTTCAGTGCAAACAATGCCAACTAGGCTGCAGGGAGCATCCATCCATCGGCTTCCTCACCAAGAACCCTCTCTAAGATTAGAGGTTCCTTTAATCCGACAAAGGGGATTAAATGCTACAAGAGAGGCAATAGGACCGCTCCCACGGAGAGTCGGGGATGAATTATTTACACCTCGCCTCTACCTCTTCAAATTCAAAATTTTACTTCTGAGACACCGGTGTTGTCTTTCCATTCAAACCTTACCTTTGAGGTAGCACAGATCTATGTGATCTCATACAGGACTGACTAACTACCAGTTTACCCAATCATAAAGTGAGGTGTGACATTGAGGATATACCAGAGGATTTCAAAATAAATTTCAGAAGCACTAAAGACAGAAGCAATACATAAAACATAAGAGCTAAAGTGTTTCGAAAAGTTGGACATCACTCTGTGGTCTTTAGAGGTCACGTGTTTAAAAAGATACCAACTTTTATCACAACCCCCCCGCTTCATTGAGTCACTTTTTTGGACAGAAACAGCTCAGTTCAGACTTCTTTATCCAGACAAGGTCACTGTAATTCTGAGACAGTCCCACGAATGATCATCTCAAGATGTTTAAAAATAACCCCCCCAAGCACAGAGGTTCTCCCTGAATCACAACCCTGCATGAATGAATTATACATGCTCATCATCACTTACCGCCCTTGTTCCATCTTCCTTTAGTCCTTGCCTGATAGGTGAGGCCAGGGCAGCCAGAAAACACCACAAGAAAAAAAACAAGTTCAAACACAGAAAGAAATCCAGACTTTGACCTGGAAAACATGTCCAAGAGTAGCTGGCAAGCCGAGTCACTTTCACATGGCTGTGTTTTCTCCTGGAGCAGCGTGGCTGAGGCGCATGGTAAGCCACGCGTGGGCTGTCATCAGTCACACTGGTGTCAGCAGTGGCTCTCTCGTCCCACCACCATGCTGCCTCAGATGCCCCGGCTGGGTGCTGCTGGTCTTCACTGCTTCTGGAGAACCGCTCGAGCCCTCATCTCTGGTGTCGGCGAGCTGTGCCTCACCCGAGGCGCGGGAATCAAACGAGAACACACAGCTTGCCATGCGCAGGCTGAGGCACGGCTCAGCTTCGCTCAGCACAGTGTAAAAAGGAAAGCTGCTCTCACTCAAGCTCACACTCTCCTCTCTCTCCTCCTATCCTCTATCTCTCCACTCACTGCTGCCACCACTATTGACGCTGATGCTGCTTTTGAATTATTTCCTGCTCTCCTTGCTCTTGGTTTCCCCAGGAATTTATTCCTCTGTGCTCTGTCTTTTGCTTCGAGCTTCACATCAAGAGGGTAGACCGAAAAAAAAATAAATGGGTGGAAATCTACCTTCAGCACACGGGAAAACGAATGCAAAGAGTGACTGTGTGCTTGGTGAGAAAGGATCGAGGAAAGGAGGATTCATGTGTATAGAGATGTTTCTTTCTACAAAACAAAGACTATTTCAATCCTACAGAGAACCATAACAAAAAAGGAAGTAAGAAATGTGTAAGAACATTTAAGTTTTTAAAACTCCCATCAGAGTGGTTACTTTAGTCGTTTTGTGAGGCCTTGGAAATATAATGGTTAACACCACTACAGCCTCAGCCTTGCTGATTGTTGTGTGTTTACTGTAAGAGACTGGCACCCTGTCCCAGTTGCTCACCTTATACTGGGACAGGCCACAGTGACACATTTTTACAGAGGTGACAATTAACAAAATACAAATACTTTGTTACTATACTTAAGTACTTTTCTCAGGTATCTGTACTTTACTTGAGCTGGGATATCCAGAAGCGTAGGCGGTGGGCAAATCGCCTACTACTCTCTTTCTGACCGCCTTCTACTCATAAACATGATCATAAATGATTTGTTTCCCAACAACAAAAACAGGGACATAATTAAGCTCTGGCAAATGAAAGTGAAAATGAGTAATTTACCTGCATAAAATGTGAAATGAAAACTAGAGCAATCTGTCTTCATTTTGGTCAGTTACACATTATAAATGGAATGTTATGCTCAAAAATGAGGTTCCCTAGTTTGTTAAAGGTAAATCCCATGTAAACGTGCAACAGGTGGTTATTCTAGACCAGTGGTTCTCAAACTTATGACCCCCTTAAGACCAATAACACATGGCTTAGAACACTATTTAAAAACAAGTATTGACCATAATGATGGAATGAATTAGTGATAAACCAGAATCTCATTTTGTAAATAAGTGGAAAGAAACTTGTTTAGTTAACCTTGCCTTTAAGATGGATTCTCCTGGTGTTCACAAATGTCAAAATCCATCTTGTGCTGTTCCGCCTTTGCCTTTTGAATCTGAACCGAAACGGTTCAAACCAATCATGAGGCAGTGTTGTGGTTTAGGGCAGGATATCCGGGTGTGAAGAAGGCAGAAGCGCCAAAGCAAAACTGGTGCATGTGCAGTTGCGGGGAGAGGAACTAGCTGGGCTACCGCTATTAGCATAGCTCCGAATCAAAATAGAAAGATGTCGACACAGGAGGATGGTTAACGTGCCCTAAACTCGCATACTCATGTTGCAAAAACGTCAAAAGTCACTCAACGACATAATGACTGCAGCATTACTATCCCAAAAGAAAGTTTTCACCAGCGGAGCCTTGTTGTTGTTGTAGCAGCATCTCTGCGGCGCATGCCGATGACGACATCATCATTTGTTACCGTGTGATTGGCTAAAACAAATCATGGTGGACAGGCACTTCGCCCAATCAGCTTCAAGCATTCTGTTCATATCCCTCCCTGGTTCTGAAGGATTTACCAGACACAGACCCAGAACAGTGTGGAAAACTAAAGTTAGAGGGAGGGGCTTTTTTTTTTTTTTAATAGTTTTTATCATTTATGGTCATATCTTGCCTAGTGTGGG
The DNA here is from genome assembly GCF_900634775.1 of Gouania willdenowi. Lineage (NCBI taxonomy): Eukaryota > Metazoa > Chordata > Actinopteri > Blenniiformes > Gobiesocidae > Gouania > Gouania willdenowi. Next base: position 9,013,635 of record NC_041056.1, on the reverse strand, counting down.
ACTACGGGTGTAGTAGTCCCATTTTTTTAAATTTTTTTTTATATTTAATCAATATTTTATTAATGGTTACAATACTTCCAATGTGTTGCAATGGTTACTTGATGCACTTGATTTTATGATGGCAGTGTGTAATTCCTGCAATATTTATGTATGCACAGGCATTTAATTTTCATATATTCTGTTCATATCAGTGCTTAAACTGATACAATAGGAGAAAAAAAATTCTTTTTTTTGTGCTTTGTCAGTAACTCAGGGTGATTTATGTTCTCACTTACAGTTGTTACAATGTCGTCATTATTGTATCGGTTACTTTGAGACTTCTATACAGTAGTTTCAGTGAAAATTAACTTGTTGCACTGCATTTTCCTTTTTTCAGTGAAAATGTGCAAAAACACTAATAATAAATAATAAATAGGATGTTTTGAAGCAAATAATTTCAGCAACTTGATTTATCATCTCTACATTTCATTTTGATATTAACTGTGTAGAATATCGCAATATATCGTGATAATATAATTTCGTGACCCAAGTATCGCGATACGTATCATATTGCAATATCCATTTTTATTATCCATCATTATTGTATTGACCAATACTCACCCCTATGTGGGACCAAGACTGACTCTTGTATTTTCAGTTCATGTTCTAATCAATCATTATTTTGTGTGTTTTTGGTGTCTTTTTGTGTATTTTGTTGTTTTTTTTTTTCTTTGTCTTGTCTTTTTATTATTCATTATCTTTCTCTAATTTTGTGTGTTTTTGTTGTTGTTTTTTGTGTGTTCTTAGTATTATTCAAATTATTTTTGTGTTTTTTTGTGTCGTGTGGTTTCTTCTGCTGTTTCGTATGTTTAGCTGTTATTTTTGTGTATTTTTCTCTTATTTAGTGCATTTTTATATTTGTTTTGTGTGTTGCTGGTAATTTTTTTGTATGATTACAATTTTAAACAAAAAAACCCAACATTTTAAAACCACATATTTTTATTGCTTTCATTTCATCTCAAGTACCCCCTGTAATACACGTACCCCCATTTGAGAAACTCTGTTCTAGACTTCCATCATTAGAATGTTGGAAGCTCTTTTTTGTATCAATATAGTTGTCTTTCTCCCAAAACATGATATAATACTGTTAATTACAACTTTAAATTCCAAACAAAGCATAAATATTGTTCTTTGTTTTTTTTTGTTATAATATCAAGCCTTCTGTGAAATTCAAGGATACAAAAATATTGACCATTTTAGAACAATTAATGGTTTTGTTTCATGTCTTGCATGTCTGTATCTTTTATGGCTGTGACTCTTTATTTGCAGCAAGAACTAAAGAAATAACTTAATAAATAACTATTCAACACAACTTTACATTTTATTTGATGCCAAAAAAAAAAAAAAAAACAGTAATCATTTCAGATTCAGATTCAGAAAACTTTATTTGTCTCCGAGGAGCAATTTCTTGTTGCTTTTAAATATGAACTCCTGGAGGAATCAAAATTCAAAACGAATGCCCAGTAAATCCAACAGTTACAATTATCTGTCATTTTTTTCTGTCTCATATCAGTGACTCTGAAAAATAGACAGAAATCCTGGAATAAACTTGAGTAAACAGATGGTAAATGTGTAGCATGTGTTTAGGAGAAATTTGCGAAATCTCGCCTAACAAAATCTCGTGAGTTTTCAGTCAAAGTCAGCTTCATTATCGATTCCCATTATATGTACAAGACATGTAGAGAAATTGAAATTACTGTACTGCCCGAAACATTTACAAACACAAAAGCAAGACAATGTAAAATATAAAAATTATAAGGACAAAACAACAACAACAACAACAACACAGTAAGTATTTGCAATATACTGTATACAGTAAGATTGTAGATATGAATATACAAACAAATATAAATAAATATAACTATGGTATATTACAGTAGTGCTGAAGTATGAATGAAAAGAAGAATATTTAATCGTACTGTTGCAACGTCTTAAGCAAAGAAAAAAAAAATAAAGATTGAACTTTACTAATCCCAAATAAGCATTTTAGGAAATTATTTTAGGACATTTACTATCTCAGCAATTACAGCATATTAGAGAAATCCAATCAAATGGAAATAAAATGGAACTCGGTTGGGGAATTTGGGAAAATATGAAAAACTGATTTTGAGTCTCTTTTTATCCAAATCAACATGACCAATAACAGCAGTTTGAGCAAACTCCAAGCTATAAAAATCTGATGAATCAATAAATTAAAACTTGGCCCCAAAGTGAAGATGCCATTTGTTTCTGCTTTCGATACATGATGTCTAAAATTTAAAAAAAACATGCACTGCTTATAATTTCCCACTGAACACCAGGTTTAATGATCATTTATATTGATTTGGTGAGTACGTACATTATGTTTGTAACTACCCTGTAAAAATTTCAAATGTGCATTAAACTGAGTCCCAATGAGATACATCAGATGCAACTATAGTTGTTCCCTTCATGTCACTCACAGCATTCATAGTTTACAGGTTGAGTTTACAGGTTCAGTAATTGAGTCAGATGTTATTTGTCAGTATCATATACAGTGCTGGGTGTCAAGGCCTGATAAATCCAATTTGTCTTTCTTGATATTTATTAAAAAAAAATAAAATAAAAAGAAACTGGCCAAAACTTCACCAAGGATAAAAAAAAACTAAAAATGACTCATATTAGTGGTGGGGCGATAATGAGATCCCAAAAGCAATATGATACAATATATTTGGAAAGGAATAAAGACAACAACAACAAAATAACCATGCTTTAATTTGACTAAAAGAGTAACTAAAGCCCTGCTTTCTGCTCAGCTGCCACTAGGGGGAGAATTTAAAAAAGGCCTTGATTATGGGTGTTACTCCTGTAGCAGTAGGACACGCCCACTCAGGCAGCCGGTCAGTGCTGGCAGTGACAAACCGCTGCCTGTACAACTACTACACACAATACACAGCTCACAAGCATAAGCACACACAGCCCCACAGACACTATACTCACACCATTAGCCTCAGAACACCGCCGCCTCACACACACATAAACCACATGCACATTCGCGACGTGGATACACACACTGTGTGTCTATACCTACACATATAGCTTGATGAACCCTTATTAGACCAGAATCTGCTCTTTATAGAAGCACAGAGTCAAAAACATCACCATTGCAGCAGCTGTTTCACATTAAATTTCCTCATTAAAACTATCAATCAATGCTCACTGAGGGCTGTGATTGGAGGAAACCCTCCTCCCGCCTCTCAGCTTTTATAGGAGGGGCGGGGCCATCAGTGAAAGTTGATGACACATGTCAATCCAATTAATTCGTCTCAGCCAATAGCAAAATTCAGTTTTAATAGCTGGCGTTCAACCCTTAAGAGGCCAGTAACTCTGACATTTTACAACTAAATACACAAAATTAAAATACTTTTACTAATATCTCTCTCTCTCTCTCTCTATATATATATATATATATATATATATATATATATATATACACACATAAGAGAGAGATAGTATATACCTTTCGTCAAACTTTTGACAGGTGTGACGTCACGCCCTTTGTCCCGCCCCCTAACCGGAAGTCCCGCCTTATAGCACCCGCCCATAATGAAATAAAAAAAAAAAAAAACCTGACCTACTTTGGCCGTCTCTATGCAGATAATAGTGCTTTGAACATACAACCTTTGGACTTACGCACACACACACACAGGCTTCACCATGTCTACAGGTATCATTAGTGAAACTGTTCAATTTCTACAAGAATCAAAACGTATTGCCGGTCAGCATGAAAAGTCTTTGGTGTTTTTGAAAAGAATTCAGACACCACCTCCATTTCCTTTGCATCAAGAGTGGTCACTTGAAAGTTATGGTGAACGCGGGAGCTGGGGGTACGTATTCAAGTATGAGACGGGTGAACTCTGTCTGTATCATAAGAATGTTTGTGAAACCACGCAAATGTCTGCGGCTGATTTGTCGTCAAATGACTGGGGTGTATTAAAACTAGCTAACCCTAGAAACATCAAAAATAATGAAGAAGAAGAAGAAGCTGTTTCTAATCCAGCAAAAAAGCAAAAGCTGAATCCTATTCCCACAACCGACCGCACTATTTTTCGGGGTTTTCTGTGTTGCCTTCTTGTTGTCTTTTTTATTGAGCTGTCATGTCAGTAAATTTCCCCACTGCGGGAAAATAAAGAATCTTTCTCTTTTTCTAAAATGTTAAAAGCTGAGCTAGGATCAATCAACAGCACGACTTAATACCCAAATACATACTGTATGTATTCAGCAGAGAAAAGTAGGTTTGGGGTTTAGTTACTCTTTAAACTCTGAAAATGCGACCTTTTCAACTCATTAGAAATCTAAAAGAATAAACAGTGCAGATGTACCAAAACCAAACTGTGATTTAGCATTGGGCCAAAGCAACAAATGTGATGGCTGCTGTTGGTTAAATGCATAGCATTACCATTTCAAAGGCTTCCTCTTCTTATTTAACCCTAACCCTAACCACATACTGTATACTTCTTCTTATTATTATTATTCTTTCCTTTTCCTCGACCTTCTCGCTCTTCTTCCAAAAGAGTTAATGAAAAAAATAATCTAAACACTGTTAAATCAGATCACTTTCTATTTTCTAACATAGTGTAGATCAAATAAATAGAGGTGATACTTCAAACAATTAGTATTGTAACTCGATGTCACCCTACGACTACCTACCACTGCGGTAGGAGTAGAGTGAGTGAGGAGATCTGGGATGGAAATATCCGTACGGGTAGCTTTGACAGCTTATCAACCCCCGACAAGAACCCCCTGGATAAATATGGTCAAGCAGGAGTGGAGCCCAGCTTCTGCAGTGATGGGGTGCAGGACAGCGATAAGAATGAAGCTCTGCAGGGCGAAATAGGGGGAGCGATGCAAGGGGCCGAGGGCTGAGAAACTCAGCCAACAGTAGTACTCATTCCAACTCGCACTGGTTAAACCTCTTAAAAATTTTACACACAGGCACTCACTAACTCAGCAAATATAGGCTACAGCCTGCACATGGACTTGTGTCTTAAGTGAAACTACGCATTTGCACATGGTTGATTGCACATCTTACCACTAACACCCCCCCCCCCCCCCCCCAAAAAAAAAAAAAAGCACAAAGAGTGAGTGCAGTGGATGAAGTGTAGAAAGCAAACAAGTAGGAATTTTAAAAAAAAGAAAAAAGAGGGCGACAGAGAGAAGGAAACCGTCACTTTGATGTTTCTCTGATGTCGGCCTCTTGAAAACACACCATGAAATTTGCTTTTTTTGCAGAAATTGACAGACCAAGCTCCATGAATTGATCCCTTGATGGAGATCTGGTTCTTTGTGTAGTCATTTTCTCCTCTGTGCATCTGCCTGCCCAGATACTGGATAATCTACTTGCTCGCGGCATTCCTAATCCAACTATCCATCCCCATCCACTCTGTGTCCCAGCACACAAATGAGGAATATTCTTCCAATAACAAACCACATTTGATTGTTTCTTAGTTCATTTAAATTATTTTTTTCATTTTTCCTTTGCTTACCTTTAAATAAATTAAGTAATCCACTATTGTTTAACAGTCACAAATTAGGGCCAAAACATTTACAAAATTCCCAGCAAAGCCGCTGGTGAGCAAATGGTAAAGATCATAAGCTGATTATAGCGCTGTTAGCCAATTCAAATAAGTAAACAAGTCAGACAAGAGAGCGTGTGCGCCCACTGAAAAAGATTAGCAAATACATACGCACAGATACGTAAACAACATCATGGCTGGTCAATATGAAAACCAATATTCTAAATGGTCATTATTTGCATGAATACATATAATTCAGTTTATTTTTTCTTATGAAGGTCAAGCTACATCCTAATTACAAAATGTACCTTCATAGAATAACAACTGTAACACAAATGTGAGTGTAAAAGTAATAGTGCTCCTTTCTGTCAGTGAAGGCTGAATAATATTAGGAAGTAATCAAAAAATGTATTGTGTTCTGCACCATATAACATGTAGCAGTAAACAGGTCTTCAATCACACTCCTGCTACAAGCATCCGTGTATGTAAATTTCAAATGGAACTATTCGGAAACATGGCTAGCCTTGTTATAATGTTCGCCAAAATAGCAATTGAATTCCAAAGTGTAGCACAAGCTAAAAGTGCAATTACATCAAGAATAAATTCCCCCTACGGTCAATCCTTTATGTCATGTAAACTTGTGCCCAGAATATGCCTGTGAATAGTCCTCCAAGTCAAAGAACACAGAGGTAATAAGAATCAAAATGAGTTAGTGATAGCTGTCATAAAATATGGCAGCGACTTCTATTTACAACCTGTATTAAAACTGCCTCGGCTGCGATTTATGAAGATGGTGGCTCCACAGAGCTAAAGCCCTTTTTGCCAAGGGCATGTTAATAACCTAGACAGTACATTTTGAATATCTTGGCAGGTGAGTATTTTCTCTAATAGGGCATTGCAATCTTGAAAACATGCATTAAAAAACAGCAATAGCGTGTGTTGCGCGTACGGCATTCGAGCAGCGGCTTTTCTCGGTCTCTGACAAGGGAATGTTACTATTATGTGGTATAATTTGCTTCTTTCTTTTTTTTTACCCACACTCATTGATCTATTGTCCCGTCTCCCGCGAAACAGTCCATAAAACTAAAGGAATAACACTTTGACAGGCATACACTGAAATGCGTCGGTTACATGAGTCATAAATTTATGTATTTATGGTAAAATGACAGATCTTTGAATATTCAACAAAAGAAAAAAGTCAGTAACATTGTTCTTATTCTGTTGTTGCTGTTCTTCTTCTTCTTTAAAAAAAAAAATGCAAATGATTTCATTATCAAAGTGAAAAATTCTTTATAATTTATTGGAGAAAAAAAACAAAAATATATATTTTTATTACAGTTATCAGCACAAATGAGACTGGAATTAAAATGTTTTACTTTGCAGGTAATTAGAGCATATATAATGCCAGTAAAATATAAATATACAAACACCCAGAGGTGTAAAGAGTACTGATATCGCTACTACTCAAGTACAAGTACACGTAAGTCATACATAACTGTACAAGTAAAAAGTAGCTCAAATAAATAGTACTCAAAGTTAAAGTTACTAGTTACTTTCACCCCCACGTTTATTTGTTGGTAATAAATCTTGGCACGGTTCCCTTGCGCACAGTAAACATCTCATGTATAAACTTAAAAAAGAAGAGACCAAATCTTGCACAATTGGAACTTAGTTTATTTTCCACAAAGGCATCTGTGTAAAATAAAAGCTTTATGAAAATATACAATTATCTTCTAAATAAAATAACACCAATGAATTCAATCCAAAATACAAAAATTCTAAGTATAGCTAAAATTATGAACTCTAAAACTGAAAAAATAATGGCATTCAATGCTGTTTTGACGCGGTGCATTAGGTTTAATCTGGATGGTCGGTTAACCCCAACCCAAGGACGTTAGTAAGTTCTAAATTTATTCACAAAACATGGTCGACTTGATGTAGTTTGAAGCATTGCAATCATGGTAAACTTTCATTACTCTAAATCCAGCAGAATACACATGAACTGTTGCATCAACTGGAACAAAAAGTTGCATAAGGTAACGTTATGGAAAAGTGAGAAATAGGCAGCATTGAAGTACATGTGCCACTAGACATAAATCATTACCTCAGCTTCGCCTCAGGCTGTTGCACAGTCCTATTCATTTTAATATTGTACATTTACAAAGTAGTAAGACAGCGAGCTAATCGATCACCAGCTGTATACAGTCTGGGTTTGTTTACTCTCAGGCTACAACACAACTCTACTTAGGTTATCCATCATCACACAGAAAGAAAATGTGGCAGAAATGGCAAAATGTGGTCAGGAATCAGCCAAGGAGCAGTCATTAAAAAATATATACAAACACTAAACTATGCCCGTGCACCAAAGGCTGTGTGGGAGTGAGTTTAAGCCGGGCTGATTGAGTTTATAAAAAAAGAAAAACAACACTCAAGCCTCTCTCTGAATAACTTTTTGGAGATGTTTTCAAAAAGAAAAAAAAAGAAAAAATCAGTACCAAGGAGATGTGAGAGACTGCCAGTGGAATGAAAGCTATACATCCATTACCTCATATCATCAGCAACAATCACATCATCTCCCAGACACTTCCAGGTATAGACCAGGGCCCAGCGAGCCTTTATTAGAGCTGCCAGCCTGGCATCCATACGGTCACAGAAGACTTCAGCTCTTCCTGCCTTTTGATCACTGCAAATTGAATGAATAGAATTACCCAGTCAAATATGTCTTCTTTGTATCCAGTAAAAAAAAAAAGAAGACTGCACAGGAAAGAAGAGCACTCAGACAGAGCAGACTGAAATCAGTTTCCATACTGATTTCTTTCTTCCACAACTATTTTATTCTTACCCACAAAATAGGATCACTTTGTCAAGTGGGAAACCAATTCTAATCATATTGTTTGTTGTTGTAGTGTAAGCACATGGGTTAGGATCAAGCCCTGGCATGGACACTTACACTTTCAGATTGGAGTTTACATGTTTTTCCCGTGCTTAAACAGTACATAATAATACAATTTCATAAAGTAAACGTTTTTATCCAAACAACACAAGCAGTTAGATCCCTTGTTCAAGATCCCACAGTGATGGCCCAGAATGGAATCGAACCAGTGACCCCTGATTACACCACCTGCTTGTATTGGTTTTCTCCAGGTACTCCAGTTTCCTCAAACCATCCAGGAAAATATATGATATTATTTAAATAAAAAACTACCTCTCCTCCCAACAAAAAGATAGTAGACTTCACAAAATGTAGTCTCATAAACCATATGACTTCACAAGAACACAACTCACGCACAAAAAAACCATGAGCGCAAGTGTTAAAAACCTTCCAGATGAACAAAAACACTGCCTAGCATTGAAAACTAATGCATACCCAACAAATTCCTTTATGTAACCCAGTTGAGAAAGTGTGCCTTATTTCTCTGTTGAATACACTTGTTTTATTTTGAAGATTAATTTATTTTGGTAAGAGGAAGTGTGGGTATTTTTGTTATTACCTTGACATCCTGTTTTACGTTTTAATAATGACCTCATTGGTCCAGAGCCATTATGTCCTTCCTCCCTGAGAGGTGAACTGAGACTCACGTTAGGTTTTCGGCCTTTTTTGCCTTGCACGCTTAGGACCAGAGGACGTGTCAATGATAGCTTCCTTTGCTAACAACTGAAAGAAGGACTTGGTTAGTCACCGTGTGAACTGAGAAGCTGATAGAGTTCTGAGCTGTGTCTAATGCTGGATATCGTCTTGGCTAAGTTTTTTGTTTGGATGGGTTGTTATTGATGTTGCGAGAGAAAATACTGGAATGGATTGGACCGCGATTCTCTCTTCAATGGAGATGGCGAGCCTGTGCCCGGAACCTGTGATCTGAAAACTCCTTTTCTCCTCTACTGGTCGCATTCAGCACAGTGGTAACCACACAAACTGCCACGACACAATGATTATTATTTTTTTCATTTTCCTACCTGACAGACTATTGACATTTTGACATTTTTCCAGATTGAACAAACTGAACTCAAAAGACTGATTGATGTTTTTGTTTCCTCAAATGGTACATAATTATTTGAATGTAACTCTTAGGAGATTACGGCTGTTAAGTTGTAAACTGTTCTATATACTCTTTGTTGTTTTAAAACAAATTGCTCATATCTGCCTCCAGCCATTTCATTGTTTCAATTTGTTGAATTTCCTTTTGTAACTCTTGAGAACCTAGTACCTGGTCCATCCAAATAGATAACCACGAAGAACAATATTCTTAAAGCAAGGGTTACATTTAACTCCCAACTCCCAACACATGGTTTGAGTGAAGACCAAGGCCCACACTTTGTGACACTTATGCTATCACTGAATCTGGAGTTGACATTTCTAAATAACCTTCTCTAGAGCTTACCTGGTACCCTCTTCCTTGGACTGATGCTCTATCTTTCTAAAACCTATCTACCTTTGTCAGCTTTCTGGGTTACGCCAGGGGCCACCGCATGTTTAAGGTAATGGTGAAGGTAACGCCAACAATCACGACTTAACAAGGCAAGCTCAGAAGGGAAGAAAAAACTTAAACCTGGGGTATGTAAGTTTTTTGGTTTTTTTTCAGTTAAAAATCCATAATCATCTTGGTGTATTGAATTGCATATTGTAATACAAAGTGTTCTGAGTGGACAGTAAATCTCCTCTCCTTCTCCTGGCTCTGTAAATAAGCTTTAGAAATACAGGAACGTATTTCAAAATATAATTTCTATTCAGATGCCTTCAACTGGGTTCAAAAAGGTCAACCTAGTGGCCGAAAACACAGACTCCAGAGGGAATTCAAGGTTTAGCTTCACAAACTCCTAGCATGGTTCTCTTCAAAGAGATTGAAGTGAGAGACAGACACAGATAAACAGAAATACACTCCCTGATGTGCTGGGCTGAGCTTGTTGCTCTCGGGAGTTGTGCTGGGCATGAAATCTGCCTGGGGATGTAAAAGAGAGGCAGTGACTCAACTTTGGAGGCAGAAAACACATTTTAAATTTTGTCTAGATGACATGCCTGTACCAACCCCGGGGCAGCACTGACAGGGCTGACAGTTAGCCAGCCTTCAAGACCAACATGAAGGTTGCAGAAAAGACAGTTACAATGCACCAGCTAACCATTGGATGGTTACACATAGTACAAACTCTTATCTAATTGGTGCAAGTTCATGAATTCCTGTTAATTTATCACATTGACTCTGATTATGATTCAAGGCTGAACATAGATGTTTTGAAGATAAATTGCCTTGTCGTTGCTGGCTGCATGCTGACTCATCATAAAAATGTGCGTTTGTTTCCCTTAGTGCAGTGGTTCACAAACTTTTTGAGCTTAAGTATCTTAAGTATTTAAGTATATTACTCAGAATTCTGTGAAAAAAAAACAACTACGTTCTGTGTGTTGCTGACAATATTTAGCCTGATTATCATTTTCAACTAAAAATAAGCATTATAAAACCCTATATTTTTAATGCTTTAATTTGTTAATTTTCCTTTATCTCTCTAAAATGTAGTGCCATCGCGTATTCCCATTTGTGAAACACTGCCTTAGTGTATGTGTACTCATATCCCTGGCTGAACCCGATTTCACTTGCAGAGATGTTAGACAAGTTAAAGGCAAATTATTCAACTAAATATCAGTGCATCATAGTATGGAGTAGAGCAACAGAGACAGTGTTGCTCCGAGGTAAGATCAACGCCTAAACCCCAGGACCAGAGTCACATTGCAGCATATTGATTGGTGGTGATTACATCTACTAGTCAATTTTCTTTTAACAATCTACGTTCTCTTGTGGGTTCAAGCAACACAAACACCAAAGATACTTTGTTACCGGCAATGATTAATCGGCGACCTCTGCTAATGAGGATTTAGGACTGCAATAAAGAATGACTACAAAAAAAAAAAGGGACTAGTGTTCAAGGTGGGGTGGTGGTGGCGGGGAGGGTGTCATCACAGATGAGACTAAAACATGAAATCTGTTAAATTCCCCCACACTTAACAAAGCGATGATATAATAATGAAGCAGATAGTCACCTGCAAATTATCAAGGGCAATCCTGTCTAATAATTTTTTTAATATATAAAGATATTTAAAAAAGCAATCTTAAGAGGTTTTATTCATAGAAAAATAAGTACTTTATAATATATATATATATATATATATATATATATATATATATATATATATATATATATATATATATATATATATATTTTATATATACAGTTTTAATATAAAATAATCAAAATTGTAGTCAACCGTTTAAAAAAAATCCTTAACGGAAAACCATATCTCACTTTATAATTGGAAAGGAAGTTTCACGTGTAACCAGGAAGTAGAATAATGTGGAAAACACATATCGTATGTGTCGTATACGTGTCCAGGTGCTTTTAACATTTCCTTTTGACGTAACAAAGAAACATTGTTACCGACCTCACTGTGTCACTGCAAAAATGCAAATATTGTAAGTGAGTAAGTGAACAAGCAAAGGTATGAGGTCAGTTTTAGGCTTGACTCAGGGAAATATACGCAACCTGCCTTGCAGAGGCTGGGAAAAAATAACAACACTTAAAGCTGATATCCAGAGTTTCTGATAAATCTATGTTTATGTCTGATTCTTTTGTAATTAAAAAAAAATACCACACTAGTACTGTATATACATTAATGTATATAAGTCCCTCCTTCGTCCTATAGACCCCTATACAAATGGAAACGATCGCTGAGTGCGCCCAGCCAATAGGCTTCGACTTCAGGTTTTTGAGACTGTCAATCAAAGTGAATGCGGAACTGTGCACGGAAACAAAGTCGCAAAGTCGAAGACAATTTTTTCCACTTTATTTCATCCTCAATGTTGATCAATGATAAAGATCAAAACTTTCCTGCTGCCCAAGTAAAGCTGTAGCTATCCATTCATCCATTCCTTTTCTGACACGCTTGCTGCTTTTTAGGGTCGTGGGGGTCTACTGGTGCCCGTCTCCAGCTGTCATTGGGCACTATAGGTGGGGGAACACCCTGGACAGGGTGCCAGTTCATTGCAGGACTGTAGCTGTCTTCTATTCTAACTTACTAAGTTCGGGCAGAAGATGTGTTAAACTTAGCAGACTTGATGTGACCCATTTCACCTACACACTCCTTATCGCAGTCATTTTGGACAAGGTTAAATATCACAACTTTCTAGCAATGAAGCACCTCTCGTAAAAAAACTAAATATCTAAAATCTAAATAGTCATTCAAACCAAAAGGAATAGTTACAAAAATATAATTATTGTAAATGTATAATTACAGTTTTACACATAAAATAAAGAAACAGCAAACACACTGCATGTGTACGGAAGAACTTAGCTTGAAGGTTAGCCAAATTATAAAAGGAAATGCATTGCATTGATGGACAGAGGTATAACATCCACCAACAGTACTTCCTTTGATTAAGGAGACAAGCAGATGTGATTAAGACGTCTCTGATAGTGCTGTCAGTCTTCCAAATGGACAGGACGTCGGTGCTCACCTCTATGCAATCCCAGTCCAAATGGCTGGGTGTGGGAATGTGTCTCCACGTTTCCAGCACTCACTCATTTAAAAGACCCCTTTGCTCTTCACTAAATCTCTCTTGGTGCATCTACAGATAGGGTCTTATACAGGACAGAAGTCCACTCAGGCTAGCCATCACCTTTACGGTCTACAGCGGTATAGCATACCATTAGCAATAACATCAGGCTACATGTAAGAAATCGAAGGTGAGCTTCGAGGCGGTGACACAGCAGGAACAATCCACCATTAAAATAGAATTTTTTGACTTAACAACTGTAATAATTTATTGCTAACATGCATGCTGGTTGGGTGATTTACAGCATTTTCTAGAATAGTAGAGGTGGCAAACATCAAAGTGTTAATAACCCATTTACAAATGACAAAAAATGTCTTTAAACTTTCATGTAAAATGGAAATTGTGCAGTGTTTCTGTACATCAAGAAAACAGTGTGCACATTGCTATGTATGAGTGTCTCAGCAAGTAGCAACATGCTACAAATTCTCTGTAGTTGATGTGTCATTTGTTGCAGTTTTTTCAGGTTAAAATTGATTGAAAATTCCACTTGCTTGTACTATAGAGCAGTGGTTCTCAAACTTTTTTGGCTCAAATACCCCCTTTCTCTTACTTTGGAATGTAAGTACCCCATTTGTTCGACTCGACTGTGAAACAACAACTATAGAGCATAATGATGGAATGAATGAGTGATACACATTTTAAAGAATATCACTTTGTAAATAAGTGGAAGGAAACAGTATTTAGTGCCTCTTAAAAAATATTTATTTGTATAGTTTCTATAATTTACAGCTATCTCTCTCCTGATGTGGGACCAAGACCTTAGTATTTTCAGGTAATATTCTAATCAAGATCATTTCTATCATCATTTTGTGTGTTTTTTTGTGTCATTTTGTATGTTTTTAGTGTGATTGTTGTTGTTAGTTCTTTTTATTTTTCAGTAAATTTTTCTCTTATTTTGTGTGTTTTTTTTAAGTTGCTGGTAATATCTAGTATTACTATCATTTTTAACTAAAATAAACATTATAAAACTCCATGTTTTTAATGCTTTCATTTGGTAAGTTTCCTTTCTCTTTCTCTCTCTCTCTCAAGTACCCCCTGTAGTGCCATTGTGTACCACGAGGGGTAAACATACCCCGATTTGAGAAACACTGCTATAGAGCCTTCATTACGGTAATTACGTTCATGTTGGCATTAGGAGAACTTTTATTCTCACAGCAGATTCTATTGGAAAAAGTCCATATTTTGTTTGTTTAAAGGGAAATCCAGAGGGAAAAGCAATTAGTCAAATTAATTGAGAAAAAAAGGGCTCCGAAAATTAATAAGATTATCTTAGATAGAATGAAATATTACCTCTATATTTTACGATTGTCACAGGAATTGCAGCCAAATCCATAAACATGTAGGAAAATGAAGTACAATAATTCAAATTAAATTGCATGGTTTGTTGTTTTCTTGTCAGCAGTCTAGTTGGTTGATTCATGTCCTTGTCTGGAGAAACATTCTCCTTTTATGTTAGGCTCTCTATGATTAATCTATATGCATACTGCAGTGAAGCCATGCCTAATGAAAATTAAAACAAAAAAAGCTTATCATCTAATGTAATACGATTAATACTATGGCAGTGCAGATGGTCACATTCACAGATTTGACAAACCACACGCCAAAAGCTTAACTTTCTAAAAAGTTGTGTCCATACAATATTTTTTTTTTTAAAAAAGCCCTCCACCCCATCCAACATAATGCTATTTAGTAGCAATATCTATACAATCATATTCATGATATAAAACAGAGATGGGCAACTTTAACCCCATTGGTGTCACAAAAATGTGATTGTATGATGCGAGGGCCACATTATTAACATTCATGTCAGCGTTTGGAATAATGACGGATCAAAGCATTAATACACAGGGGGAACAAAGCATTTGGTCTGCTTTTGTTGTTTTTTGTATTTTTGTTATGTGTATTTTTTTACTCATCTTGTGTGTTTTCGTTGTTTTGTGTACTTTTGTTAGTTTATTCTCATCTTGATTTGAAGATCTTTTGTGTTTTTGTTGTTTTATCCGTTTTTGTTGTTGTTTAGTGCATTTTGAGTGTGTTTTGTGCGTTTTTTTCTCATCTAGTGTATTTTTTTAGTTACTTTGTGTGTTTTTGTTGTCGTTTTGTGTGAATTTGTGGTCGTTTTGTGTGTTTTTGTTGTCTTTTTGTGTATTTATTTTTAATGTCTTCTGTATTTTTCGAGTCATTTAATACATTTAATTTGGGGTCCATTTACAATTAAGCTGAGGGCTGCATGTGGCCCCCGGGCCATCAGTTGCCCATGTCTGATATAAAGGTTTCATCAAATAAAGATAATGTGGATACATTGACCATACAACAGATAAATCGTGTTTGTTGGTATGTTGTGCATTTAGAGACAACTGGACTGGCCAAGCAGCTGCATAATGATCCCAGTGCTGGTGATAAAAGTCAGTGAATCAGTGGCAGAGTGAAAGAGAAACCAGTGAGTGACAGCATGGGAGTGGAGAAGAGGGACAGAGGAAGTGTCAGTGCAGCTTTAGGAGGCGTAGAGAAACACAGGCTGACAGGTGAACCCGTGAGGATTGACCGGCCTAGATCCAGCTTTCAGTGAGAGCTCATCTGGCACCAACAGAGCGTATGTGTCAAATAGGAGAAAGGACAGGAGGATCCCCACATATGGCCATGCGTGTACAGCTGTGGCCCAGCCCCACAGTAAGCAGCTTTGATGATCAACATGTTACCACAACAGAGGACACAAGGACAAGGTGATTATCATCTCACACATGGTGGTTTTCAAGTGGTTGCTATGCCTGCAGTATGAACCCTTTTTGAGGTTGAGTACTGCTTAAAATCTGCATGTATCTCTAATTGTTTCGATGTTTTTAAAAGCAGTTGAACGTAATTGGAAGCACATTATGGAATTTTAAAGCCAAAATTGAAAATTATTGCTGTGTATTTTAAAAATGACATTTCATTTGTCGCATGGGCTTGGGCAGTGGTTCCCAATTCAAGGGTCCAAACCCTCTGGGGGGTCGCGAGATGATTTCAAGAATGCTCTTCAGGAGGCAATAACGACAGATTTACGGCACTCACATTTGCACTTCACTTTACTGCACCACAGACACACACGGGTGTGTGAGGCAGTAGTTAGCTCACATTAACACACTGCATTAAGCTTGGGATAATATTTTTTAAATGAAGCATTGTTTAATAACCAAAGACAGAACAGAAAGGCCAGTGGACAGGGAAACAGAGGAGATTGGTGAAATACTGCTGGGGCCATTATTGTAACAAAACTATTTGTGTGTGTGTACCTTCATCTGTGTGTGTAGAATTAGGATTTGTAAACGAAGTTGTCTGTGTGTAATCCATTCTAATAATAATAATAATAGTAACAAGGCACTGGATTTTAAATGGCGCTTATCATAGACACTCAAAGTGCTTTACATTGATGTGCATTATTCTTTCACTCCACACACAGTGGTGGTAAGCTACTATTGTAGCCACAGCTGCCCTGGGGCAGACTGACAGAAGCCAGGCTGCCATAGTGCGCCATCAGTCCCTCCGACCACCAGCAACACTCACTCACGCACAACGTTCATGCTGTGCAATGTGGGTAAAGTGCCTAGCCCAAGGATACAAAAACAATGACTTGGCTAAAGCGGGATTCAAACCTCCAACCCTTCGGTTATTGGACGACCCACTTTACCACTGATCCACGGTTGCCCCCGTGTGTCTGTATTAACATCTGTATGCGTGTCATCAAACCAGGACAATCTGTAACTTTTGTACTTGTAACTGCTGCAATACTACTAGAAACCAGCAGCTGTCGCTGGTACCAAGTCACAGACGTTCTAATCAGAGGAATATCGAGCATCGTCCCCCGTCAAGTGACAAGCTCGTCGTTCTTCGCTCAAAACCGAAACCCCACTCTGCGCCGGTGAACGCAGTGGTCTCGCTCTGGCTGTCGCCCCGTCCAACGCACGCCCCGGGTACCTAGCGGTGTGTGCGCCGTTTGTAGCAATTAAACCTACATTGACTAATTGTTCTGATAACATGTAAATAATTTCTGTAAAATGTCAGGGATCATAGTAAATGGATCATGGAATTAATTTCCTGAAGGGGAAATAACTATGACACAGGTTGTGCCAACACATACATGTTGTGGGATAATATCACGCCCGTGCTGCAAAATCTCGCACTCGTTCGATTGTGATTAATCTCGAAAGATTTGACATTATTTGAAGATG
The DNA here is from genome assembly GCF_900634775.1 of Gouania willdenowi. Classification (NCBI taxonomy): domain Eukaryota; kingdom Metazoa; phylum Chordata; class Actinopteri; order Blenniiformes; family Gobiesocidae; genus Gouania; species Gouania willdenowi. The sequence goes on along the minus strand of NC_041056.1, from coordinate 8,996,256 downwards.
ACAGTCCATTCCACACTTGTGACACATTATTAAATGTATTTTATTATCAACAGTTACCTCATTTAATCTTTAATCAGCATTTTCTGCATGATTTTGGGAAGTGTAGCATGCAAGTAATGACATTAAATTACAGAAACATAAAAAAAATAAACGGAAACGGAATTGGGTGCACAACAAAAAGAAATTCTGGAAAAATTCAAAGCTTTTAAAAAAATTTTCATCATAAAAAGATTAAAATGACAAAATTAAGCCATTTAAAGACACACGCCTCTCCACAACTTTGGTGTCCATAAACATTAAAAATAAATATTGATTCACAACGTCTTTGATATGGTCCCTTTATATAGTTCGAAGAAGTAGTAAAACACCAGTATAAAACTTAGGCCGACACTTAGCCAGGAAGCAAAGGACTGTGAATTAAGGGGTTAAATAAAACAAGCGTGTTGTCCAAAGATGCAGATACTGCGACAATTTTTTTTTAAGTTCTGGGAATGTCAATTATCTGCATTGTACACACATTTATTAAGGGTTATCAGATGAATGTCTATCCATCCATTATCCATTTACCAACATTTCTTTAAAAGCTATGTAAAATTTCATTCTATGTCCCAACCAACACATTCATAATACTGCACACAAAATAATCTTAGAACAAGTCATGCTGCAGAAAACAACATAATGACGCATTATTAATAGTTATTAATAGTTTGGGTTGTTTTGTAGCTCGATTTGGCCTTTAGCACAAGTGGTGCACGTCAGTATATGTGAAGTGCGCATGTGTTTACAGGCCGAGAGGATCAGAGGGGAGGTGATTCAGGGATGGACTCTGTGTCGCAAATGTGATTTATCCCACCCAATTTTTTTATTCTAGGGAGCGGCTGGAGCTGGGAACTACCGTTACTCTGCAGGGAACAGACTGGCATTACTCTTACTGAGGCGCAACCTGAACAGAACCATATATACTGGACAATAAACCTGTGATCCATTTATGTGCCAGCATCATTTTTTTCTGCCAGCAGTCCGGACCCTAATCCCATTGAACACGTGTAGGATCAACTCCCAACACAACCATATTAGTGGACGTGTGACAAATGTGGGTTGAAGAATGGGATGTGCGCCCATGACCAGGCTGATGACCAGCATCGGTTTGTTTACTGCGTATGCTCCTCACACATGTGGCACGATTTGAAAGGGAAATAAACAGGCTTTCCAATGGTAACAGATGTATGGCCAATAGGCACTGTTGCAAGCACACCCATCCCATTCCCAACAAAAGAGCCAATAAAGTCATTATTCGAGAATAACATTTTTCAGTGGCCAAGACAAATTAGATGTGTTGTAGATCATAGTTCAGGGAAAAGTACACATTTTTACTTGTATTTCTTTTAGGTGACAAATAAAAGTCGCTATGTCACTGACAGATTATGGACAAAGTCTGTGTTAATTTCATTCAATACATAATATATATAGACCTAGAACCCACTTTTTTCAACGCACAACTGGTGCCGACTCATCGTTTTACCAAAGCAGCAGCAAAATGCACAGAGCGGCTCTGTTTGAGTGTTTAAAGTTACCCAACTTTCCAGCTTCTGGCACGTAAACCAGGTTATCAGTGACAGTGACAGTGATTGATTGGTTGCTGTAAACTGCCATTCATTTTCAACACGAAAAAACCCATTCATATTGTGGTCTGTGTGGCCCTGGTTGATTAAAGCACTTTGTAGAACACAAAACACATCCTGTCGGCCATGTTTCTGGCAGTGAAGGTGCCAAAGAGCACTGTTAGTGTTTGTACTAGCGTCAGAAGTGATGAAGCCTCTTGAATGAGAGGTGAACCATCAAACATTTACAGTTGCCTTGCCTAAGCTACTGTAAATCATTATGGCCTGGATGCAACTTCAAACAATTTCAGTAATGTACCAATAAATAACAATTGTTTCACAGGAGACATTGCTTAAAAAGTAACCAAACCCCAAACACACTTTTTTCTGCTGAATGCATACAGTACAGTATGTATTTGGGTGATGATCTGTTTATTGATCCCAGTCCAACTTTTAACATTTTAATAAAAGTGTTGCGTATTTATTTGTAAAATGTCAGAGTTACTGGCCTCTAAGGGTTGAACGCCAGCTATTCCAATTTAATTTTGCTATTGGCTGAGACAGATTGTTTGAATATCGTGCGTCGTCAACTTCCACTCTTTGCCCCGCCCCTCCTATAAAAGCTGAGAGGAGGGAGGAGGGTTTCCTCCAATCACAGCCCTCAGTGAGCATTGATTGACAGTCTTAAATAGGAACTCCTTTCTTCAGCTGGTATGTTTTTGACTCTGTGCTTCTATAAAGAGGGTTCATCAAGCTATGTGTGTATGTACAGACACATAATGTGTGTATCCCCGTCTGTCTCTGCGTATGCATGAACGTCCATGTACTTCTCGCTGCTGTGTGTGTCTTTATGTGTGTGTGTGAGGCCATAGTGTGCTGAGGCTAATGGCGGGAATAGAGGAAGGAGTGTTTGTGAGTATTATAGTGTCTGTGGGGCTGTGTGTGCTGTGTGTGTATGCTTATAGGCTGTATATTGTGTGTAGTAGTTGAGCAGACAGCGGTCTGTCGCTGCCAGCATTGACCAGCTTCCTGAGTGGGCGTGTCTTACTGCGTCAGGAGCACCACCTATAATCAAGGCATTTTTCGGATTTCACCCCTGGTGGCAGGTCAGCAGTAAACAAGGGTTTTGTTACTCTTTAAAATCCAATTAATTAATTGCCCTGATTATGGGCGGGGCTCAAGAGCAGTTAGAACATGCCCCGTCTATACTTTAAGATCTCCATAGAACAATCTATTTTATGCTAACTACCTACTCAATACTCTATTTACAATTCTCTCAATCCAACCTACTCGCCACAGATAGCATGTGCTTTTAGGATTGAGCTACTCTTTGATGATGATAGTAAGCTATCCAAAGATACAAAACCCAATGCCTGTCGGTAGCTGCGTCTGCCTGACAGCAGGACTTTTCCATATACAGTAAGTCTCAGTACCATGTGTGTGAACACAATAATAAAGTAAACTTCAAAAATCATTGGGCGTAATTTATTACAACGCGCGTACAACCATTTTGTGGTAAGAAAAATCGGCTTTATGAAAAAGTGTGCGACAATATTTTAGCCTGTTCAGTTTTGCGCAACATTGCATTGGTAAATGGAGGTCTGATGTGCCACTGAAGGAGCCAAAGCCTAACCATGGTCAGCACAGCCTCAACTGGGGACTGCATACAGAAGACAAGACTTAATTCATTGCTTTTAAAATGCTAGGTATACCTTAAACTTGTGCAAATGTGCTGAAGTGTTTAATTAGTGATGTGATGAAGTATCCTAGTATAGGTCAAATTGGTTATGTTAGTTATTCTAGTTCTAGTTTTCACGCGTCCAAAAACCACATCTTTGTTTTGCTCCACCTCAGACGTGAGGATGTTGATTTTCATCCCAGAAAAGTTTACTTTCTTGCCCGTGTTTGTTTGACCTCAGGGAGCGAGGCCTCAGAACCAGGAATATTTAAGGGCGTAACATGTTAATGACGATCAAAGTCAGCCTCCACATTTATCAACACCCCATAATTTGTATGCTGGGATTGGTCAGAAATGATTATTTCAATAATCACCACTAATCATGTGTCCTGCCGTACGACCAAGTGTGCGCTTAAATTTGCAGCCGTTTTTACGCAAGATTGATAAATTAGTTCATATACGTTCAAATGTATCCAACAAAATAGTGTGTGGAGTCTTTTACTTCCAATATGCTTCTAAAAACAAAGCTCAACTGTTGATAAAAGATGAATGTTGGTAGCACTGCTGTGATAGAGGATTAATAGGTTGTGTTTAAAACTCCAGCAGGGAGGCTTGACCCTTTGGTCAGATGAAACAAAGGCAGTTGGGAAGCAATTAGGCTATTAATGAGCAATGAAAATGGATGCTTCTGTAAGCATGTGTGCAGTTTTAGAGATCCCTGATGTCCCAGATAACACTATGTGTTTTTCTGTCCATCTGTTATGGAGTTTTGTGTGGACAATAGTATAATAATATTGTCATTAAACTTGAAAGACCGATATCAATATTTAATTCAACACGTTTCTGTACTTGTTTTTCAGATTGTTTTTTCTCCATCTGTACCATAAAGCAAGGTAGAACCCAGTGAGCTTCATACAGTATGTCTTTGTATCACCAGCCTAACGTTCCTGTGGATTACCTCTCGTCATCCGTGGTTATCTTTCACACCTTTAGATTAGGTTATGTCCTGAGAGGTCATAAAAACAGTGCTGTTCATGTACCGACATGGTTGCTTTGCTTGGAATTCTAAAATATTACATGGAAAAAAAAGACAGAGATGACAGAGAGGTGACAAAACTGAGCTACGTCTCAAGACTTCTCGATAATATAATGAAAAATATTGCCATTAAAACCTAGTTTTTATGAGCATGGCAGAGTCATGCATCACCGCTCAGAAAATGACCTTCTCTGTGTCATAAATAACTACGGTACATATCTGTCGTTCTCATGTCAAAGAGTTGCAATCACTCAGAAAAGACGTGATGAAGCCTTGTTTTATAAGGTTTCTGTATTTTGTTCACAAATGCTCGAGCGCAATGGTACAAGCCTAAACACTTTTCAAAACAGGGTCATAGTAGACGTTACAGCTCATAGTAGTGTTGATTGATTCTTGTTTAACTCTTGGCATTTTAGACAACGTCTTTCAATTTGGCATATATCATCCACGACTCTGGCACCTAGTGGTAAAATAACCGATGCTTCTTTGTGTCCATTTATTTTTTGTAATCATTACAGTCTGGAATGATGACATCAGGATAATTTAAATTAGGTTATTTCAAATCAAGCTGATCAAAACGTAATCAATAAACCTGCTCAGATTCAGTCAACCATTGTTCCCTGAGGGGAAATTGGGTGACAATAATTCTGCTTTCATACAACTTTATAAGACATATAAATAATTAAAAAGGAGCAGTCAAAAGAATCCATGTCAGTACAACTTATATCTACCTTTTAGTTGTATCTTACTTTATTTTTGACATACATTTTTGTTTAATTATGGAGTTTTTATTTATTAGTGTTTATTTTGTTTCCTCACAAGAGTCAAAAACTAATATTTGAATATATCTGAAAAAAATATATATATATTATTAATTCTAAATAAAACATAATTGTAAAAAACTTATACAGAAAACACAAAAATTGGAAAAAAATAAAACAGAATATGAAAAAAAAATAAAACTTTATAGGGCCCTGTTTAGTGGTTAGGGTTATGGTAATGAACATCACTTAATGACAGCCTTCATGAGACCTTATAAATGCTAATAACAGGTGTCATGTCATAATAATGACTAGGAATGTGACAATATCTCGATACGGCGATATATTGCGATATTTTTCTGCACGATCGATTATCGATATGCTCTCGCTAAGTATCGATTTTTGTTTTTCAATTTAGATTTTTTTTGTATTTTTTTTTTCCAAAACCTTTTCTGCTTTTTCACTAAAAGTGAAAACTAAAACTGAAATGTGCAGGTAAGTCTTGACAGAAATGTTGTCACTGTTTACTGGAATGTTACACTATAATGGTGTCACTGGTAAGAAAGACCCTATTTTTGTTTACACTAGCACAAGCACTATTGAAGATACTTATTCGTTTACATTGGTATGTTGACACTTATTTACAGAAATGTTATAGTGTCACTGTTCATAGGACACTTTTTCAATTAATTGTCTTTCAGATAAATTGCATTTTTCACTTAATCTTTTTTTCTTGTTATGTCATAGATTATCGTATTTTGATTTCTGACCAATATATCGATAATCGCAGTCTAGTCATATTGTGAGATAATCGTTATTGTGAGTTTTGTATCGCGTATCGTATCATTTCATGAGGCACCCAGAGGTTCCCACCTCTAATAATGACAGCGTAATGTCAGCCTTTATGTATAAAACTTTAAGTAAAGTGTTAATGTCAGTCTGGGATAGATCAGAATCAGAACGGTTTTTATTACCATTTATGTTTCCACGTACAGCAAGTTTGCTTTGGTATTTTGGTTGCATAATTAAAACAAATGTCAAATATTTTAGGCAGCATAAATAAATATATTTACAGTGAAAAAACAAAGATGTGGGGAGAAAGGATTCTCTCGATATTAGTGTAAGGTTCACCATCATCGACATCGGGAGGTTGATCTTCTTCAGCTCCATTTATCCATGTAATGGTAAATGGTAAAATGGTAAATGGACTTGATTTATATAGCGCCTTATAACAACACTGAAGCAGTCCCAAAGCGCTTTACATATCAGCTCATTCACCCAATCACTCTCACATTCATACACACCAGTGGGACAGGACTGCCATGCAAGGCGCTAGCCGACCACTGGGAGCAACTTAGGGTTCAGTGTCTTGCCCAAGGACACTTCGACACATAGTCAGGTACTGGGATTGAACCCCCAACCTCTCGATCAGAAGACTACCCTCTACCACCTGATCCAATTAATTATTCTTTTTATCCTCAAGATTCAAACCTCTAGAGCAAGGGTGTCTGACTCATTTTAGTTCAGGGGCTAAGTTTGATGTGACGTGAGCCACAGCAGGAAAGCAAAACATTTCAATAATATGCCCTGCTTTGCACTTCCAAATTTAAATAATACGCAAAGATGTAAAGCACCAACAATAATCAAGCAATAAGTGACAGATATCAGTCCCTGCAGGATCTTCACCTAAATTTACTTGATTTTGTGGTTGATTTTTATTGAATTTGGAGAAGTCTTGTCAAATAATTTGAGGAAAATTGCAGGATTTTGGGAAAAATGTAGAGTTCTTTCAACAATTTAGCTTTTAAAAATAATTGCGATATTTAGAACTTAATTAATTGGTAATTTACACATCAATTCTTCATGTTTTTTTGATATTTTTTTAACTTTAAGATCCATTAAAAGGCTTGTAATCATCCGCGTATGACCACCAGGTCAATTTGCCGGTAACATTTTTGATAACACAACAACACACTTTCTGTGTCCTTATCAAATGTGTAAAGCAATGTAAAAGCAGTCACACAACAAAGACACAAAAGTTCCATAATAATGATTAATGCACAATGTGTCCTCTAACAAAACACCACACAACAGTAGATACCATTTAAATTCTCTCAGTGTCAATCCATTAAGAGCCAATGGGTTGCAGTGCTGAAAAGGCCGTCGGGCTTAGAGGCTGCAGCCCCTCAAATATCATGATAATCAATAGCTTCCCAGGCCACTTGCTAGAAATTCCATTTCCACCCTGGAGTAGCTGAGAGGGTCCTTTACCAGGATAGAGCCACAGCTCATTCTCTTCTGACATCAGGCGGGATGACAAATAGCGAACCACTGTCAGTGACCAATATTGATTGAGTGTGAAAATGTGATCATTTTGTATTAATCTGCCCCCGGGGGCCTTGTTCTGTCAGGTTTGCTGGTGAGAATTAATGCTGCCACACCGCGCTAACAAAAATTACAGCCCATTCATTTTAGCCTCTGGATAATATACCAGGATGCTGGACTTTACCCGAAATGAGGGCGGTGATATACATTTCTTTTCTTTTTTACAAAATTTCTTCTTGAACTAGACAACTTGAGAGTGGTATAAAACTTCATTATTTCCCTAGTAAAGTAGTTCATTTTAGGTTAACGCTATGTAATAAAGTCATATGCTTTTTGAACCAAAATGATATTTAGTTGCTTTATAGAGATCAGCAAATACTGTCTCTTTTTTTCTTTTTTGTAAAAACACTTGCAAATTGTTCCACATTGTGAAAGTTATTCTTTTAGGCATTTTATCTCTGATCAAAGTCAGTGGCAAGTCAGGTAAGGGTTCCAGCAGAGATATTACACTGTCACGTATCACAGATCCTATCATGGCTCATAAACTCTCATATTCAAGGAGCAATGCATTGAGCATTAAAAAAACAAAAGGTAATATATTTTGTTTACTTGCAGAGAGAATACAGATGAAAAATGCAATATATCCACCGACTTTACTGTGCTACTGGCGGTGTGGTATCATCATGCAAGTACAGAGTGAGGGAAGACTGGATGTCGATAACCCCTCAGTGGTGTGCTAAGGAAAAGTTATTATTTAAGACAAAGTGAAACTAAAAAAAAAAAAAAACAGATGGAAGACATAAAAGGGAATATATTTAGTTTCAAGATTGATGACTCAATCCTCATCTCTTATCCAACTGTACATTGCAAAAAGAACCCCTTTTAGTTTGCTATAAGTTAAGACAACTCTTTGTATCTGAAGGTGTGACTTCATAAGCCATATTTCAAAGCTCATTTCCGGCTCAATTTTCATTTTCACAAAAAACATGGCTGATCCTACCACAATTACAGCACTGTACTTGTTGTACAGGAAGCCCATGCTTGCTTCTTTTTATTGCGGTCCCGGTAAAAAAGAGCACAGGTGTTGTACAAGACAGGGTAGCCGCATACAGCCACAATGACTCTTTCCTCTATTTTTCTCCAGTAACATGATGACAGGGGAAATGATGTAGAGAGGAACTCATTGCGGATTGGATGTCAGTTCAAAATTTTCAAATTTGTGTGACTTCTAGCAACTCAGAATGCGCGATTGAGTCACTGGAATCGCGTGAGTCGCGTCACTTGAAGGGACATTTACATTTATTTTGAATGTGATCTAGTCACCAGAGTTGCTTTCGGTCTGAACACACCTATTAATGCAAATTCAGCCAATCCTCTCAAATTCTGTGCGACCAAGCAATTTAGTCCAATCACCGCAAATTTCCGCAGTTATAACCTGTATAATCTTATAATCTGACTAAAGATTTCGATCAATTTGATGACACAACATGACTGAAGTCCATCCACCTTGTGTAAGCCACATCAACTTCCAAAGCGAGCAGCTACCATCAGCCGCCGGGAGTAGCCCGGTGCGAGCGGAATCACCATTTAGTCTGGTTACAGACTGTGTCACAACAGCCAAACTGACTCTTTCAAGCAAAATAGCGGCAAACGTGTCTCACGTGATCTTCTGCTGCTCTAGAAGGACTTTTAAAAAAAGTAACCTGATTAAACCGCTACCATTTTGAAATATCTTTGATAAAGGTTCATTACAGGTACAGTCTAAAACGGTAGCAGTGGCCAATCTCATTGGTGCTTGTGCCCCCTGGTGGTATCTCCATGCACAAATTTACAAATGGCTGAATGCATGAGACTCTTCTGCAGCAAAAGTGTTTGTAGCAAAAGTAATGAATGCATTGATTAAAACCATTTATTTATTTTAGGATTTTTTTGCTTTTGTTTCAAAAAGTTAAACAAACTGCACTGGAAACCTTTGAAATGTGATAGAAATGATCTATATCTTGTTATATTGTGAATCTGAGCTCTTTTTTCTGTATTGTTATGAAATAATTCAAAGCCAATCAGGTTTTTTTTTTTTTTTGGTAAATTTACCAGTTTAAGTAAAGTTATAGAAAATAATAAAGCCTCAAAATGCTGCAACTTTTACCACAGTTTTTTAAAAAAGCTGACACAAAATCAGGCATTTTAGAATGCAGCAATCATGGAGGGACTGATTAAATGATGGCTATTTGTGTTTCCATTACTCTTGTTTTCACTAGTATTTGTACAAGACTGCCACAGGATGCAGTTTTTCTCAGCTATCAGCTTTGGAATAATTTGCAAAACCAAATATTTGTTTATCTATATCCTCTGATTGATCTCTCTGGGGACCTGCTATCACCTGGTACATAAGATGTTAGAGCTAAACAAAATGTGGTATCAAGCACACTCATCCCACCCAGTAAAGTTAACAGACTTGCCTGAGAGATAGAGACCTTAGCGCCTTATCCTTTACACTCTTGGCCACAGGGGTAACAATTGCACTTTTGACTGACAGCAAACTAAGATGCAGCTGGGAATCAGCTGATAAGCCTGACTCATCCGACATTACAGCACCTCTGGGATCAACTACTGACCTTGACAAGGCCAATGACAGCAGAGTGGCTGACGTTCCTTTTTCAGTATAAAAACATAAGAGAAGACACTGTAAGAAATGTTTATTATCACAGTCAAGCAGATTCAACTTAACGGAATAAGTAAGATGCAACATAACTGTTATTGTTTGTATATAAAGTCTTAGCATTGGATGGAAGTACATACGACTCTACAATGACAACACTATCAGCTACTCACCAGAGTCTCAGGAGCCCTTTCCAATCTGTGACAATGAGCTCTGGCCAAGAATATGAGACTGTTGTCCTCAATCTTTTTTTTTTTTTCTCCATTTGGCTTGGCATGCCATGAACTAAAGTCTAATTAAACAATCTAACCCATGCACTCTCATTCCCTTTCTGTCCTACTGACTTTGTCACTTCACTCATTCTCTCTCCTCTATATAAAGTCCCATATCTAATGCTAGTTAGGGGGAAAAAAGGGATGTTGTCGCACATGGTTTGGCTCCTATCTCTATTAGTGTGTAAGCACAGAGTCAGCATGAAAGCAGCTGAAGTACTGAGCTCCGAGAGAAAAACTCAAAGCTTTGAGTGTCAAGTAGAAACTAAATTGCTGAGCACAAACTTGTCTGAAGTAGCGCTTGCATCTAAAGAAGTGCCTTTAAATAACTTCGTCTTGATATGAAGGATGCAGCACTCCAACCAATTGACACGGCACTGACTCACATTCACAATAATTGCAGGTTTGATGGTTTAACGGTCTGCAGTCAACATAATGTCACCTAAGGAAATGTTAATCTTACATTAGCAATTTAAAGTTACTTAAATAAAAACAGGTTTTAAAAAAAAAAAAATTGTAGAAAATAACATTTTACAAGGACGTTTAATCTTACTCACTGGTATTCGATCAGGAGGAGCATCTCGACAAAGTGAATGTAATTGACTTTTACTATAAGTCACATTTCTGACTAAATTGATATAATTAATAGCAAATTGTTACCACCTTATCTTTCCTGTATGGTATGGGTGGCAATGTCCAGATATATTAAGTATTTATTTACCAAGTTTAAGGCTCTTTATTCAAGAACAGATGAGAAAATATTACATAAATTTTAAATACGTGCCCATTATCTAGGAAGGTACATTCAAAATTGACATCATAGATTTTTTTTATTTTGCCTAATTCACTTTTAGAATAGAATAGAATAAAATAGAATACAATAGAACAGAATCATTTTATTGTCACTGCACAAATTGCACATGCCCCTCCCAACAACATTCAAGTACACTTCAAAGATTCAAGCCAATTATCATAAAAACAACACACGGTAAAAGTTAGTCCAAATAAAAGTGCATGGGTATAAAAAGTTCATCAGTATAAAAATGCATGGTATAAAATATTAGAATGGAGAGAAATTTAAAAACAAAATGATGGAAGCAACGAATAAAAAGTAAATTATTGATGTAAAGAATTGCAAAGATAACTCAAATTAAATCAAACTATTGAGAAATTGTAAGTATAGTTTCTTATTAAAACATTAGCGGCCTGCAGAGTTTCTGTTCTAAAGCAATGAAGAGGTTATATAACATTTGAAGGTGACAAAGTCCCCTGAAAGTAAACCCAGTCAGTCATGTAAACAGCTATGTCATTTATTTCTCAGGGGAAATCATCAGGCGACTTCAGAATGATCTGCTCGGCTCAGCTTAGGAGGCAGGAAAGTGCGGCTCCTGTTGAGATTGATCACATTGTCAGGCCGTGAAATCATTTGTTGATAACAAGTTACCTGCCGTAAGTCCCCAGCCTTTGGTTTCACAATAATAATTTACGTTTCACTCATTAAACTGGGGAGGGGGAGGGGGTGGATATCATTCTCCCAATAGCATCAAAGAGGTACGCAACCCATCACATGAATGCACTTCAGATGATCTGTTTAAAGCTGAATTATAAAAAACTTTGTTAGGTACTAAATTGTGTCAGAAAAGTCTTTGTTCTATTTGATTAGCATTTGAAGCTAAGGTTTTAGTGCTTTGTTACATGTGCCTTGAACGTTATGACGATATTCCTTAGAAGACCAAGAAGACCATTAGACAGATTTTGATGTTGAGCTTAAAGGGCCCATGTTAAGCTAAATGAACTTTTCTGTGCTTTAAACATCATAAAGTGTTATTTGGGCTTCATACACATGCCCAAAGTGTTTTTTTCATTGATTTCCTCAATCGTTAGTTAGAGGGTGATTTGCTCCTTTCTTACTACAGGGTGAGCCCAAACACCTCGCTCCAATTTGATGACGAATTTGAGGCGGCACTGAGCTGGAGAAGCCGCGCCTCCAGGACGCTCTCTGCTGTGATAAACATGTAAACAGACACGTCCACGAAGGTGAGCATTTAAGCATCCTTCGCACAGTGCTATGTATGTATTTTCTACAGTCTATGTATGTACCGGTGAACGCCCCGCCCCCACGCTCTGTCTCATGTTGATAAAGTAGCATAAGCTCAGCTACGGAGTGGGTGGGAGGAGGGCGGGCCGTCCTCTGGCCCTACGTCACCGTGCGGGGAGGAGAAAGTCAGTGTCCCGTCTATAGACACGCCCACTCATGAATATGCATAAGTAGGACACAAATCAGCCTGTTTGTGTGGAGTTGCTCAGAAAGTGACTTTTCAGAGGCTAAAACTCTGGAAAACAGGTGAGTTTGGGAAAATAAACCTCAAATACTATATGTTTTTTGAGTTCTTAGAACAAATAGAGATGGGTGAAAAATAGCATGACATGACTTTTAACAAATAATCCAGAAATCAGACTATGAGACTGCCAGTGGGGTCAGTATTTGGATGCCACTGTCAGACATCTTACTACAGACCCATTCATACCCTTCAGCAGAACAAGGAACACACCTTAAAATGGATACGCTACCATTGGAACCATTGGATGCCTTTACCCAGCTCCACCTCCTTGCCAGATCGTAGACTCAGTTTCCTCTTGCTCAGTCAGATCCTGCCTTCCCTCCACTCCTGCACCAGCCTGGGCTCAGCCACACGGACAACTCTGTGAACTACCTGCCTTGCCTGCCTCTTTGTCAGTTCACATGGGCGACCGTGGCTCAGGTGGTAGAGGGTCGTCTTCTGATCGAGAGGTTGGGGGTTCGATCCCAGTGCCTGACTATGTGTCGAAGTGTCCTTGGGCAAGACACTGAACCCTAATTTGCTCCCAGTGGTCGACTAGTGCCTTGCATGGCAGTCCTGTCCCACTGGTGTGTGAATGTGAGAGTGATTGGGTGAATGAGCTGATATGTAAAGTGCTTTGAGACTGCTTCAGTGTGGTGATAAAGCGCTATATAAAATCAAGTCCATTTACCAAGTCAATTTACATCCGGACTCTTCACCTGCAAACAACTAACAAATAAGTACTGAAAATAAACATTTTCATTGCATTCATCACCAGTCTGTGCATATGGGTTCACTACTGGATACAAGCCTAACAAAAAATGCCCCAAAGTATTATTGGGATTCTTTCCTGCATCTCTGAGAAATCCTCAATAATCCAAAAACGGACCAGTTCAATCACGAGTGGGCCACAGGTTTTAGGCAGGAAAACTAACAATTTCAACATTAACGTGCCAAAGTTTGCATTTCCAGTTGTAAATTAGACATACAGTATGGAATTCATCAATAATATTTAAGCAATAAGTGACAGATACTTAAATGTCCTTTGATTTATTAATTTTTTGACCAATTTCTTATTTAAGTTGGGGATATTTTGTTGAATATTTTGAGAAAAATGCAGGATTTTTTTTTTGTTCTTTCAACAAAAATTACAATTGAATTATTTGGTAATTTAAACAATGATTCATGTTTTCTCTGTCATTTTCACTTTATCTTGCAGGCCTTGAGGTTGATACATGAGGGTTAGCGTGATCTCATACAATTTTTTTTTTTTTTTTCACAATCCGTCAAAATTATTGTTATTACCATTAATATAATAATTTTTATTATGTTGCCTTTAACTCATTTATTTTTATGTTAGTATGATCTTAATTTTTCTTCTTTTTTTGCTTCTCCTTTTGTTTCAATGGGATTATCTGAATTGGTGATGCAGGTGTTTAATTCGTTCCCCCCTCTGTGTCTCATTTCCTGCGACATCACACAGCGCTCGCCTACCACACCCTGCCTCTGTCTCAGTGCTGAGCGTGCACATGTGCCAGCGATGGGTATGAGCAGAGAGCTGAGGTGGAAGGCAGAGAACACTCGTCGTACTACTCAGGATGGATGTTTCCCATCATGCAGCTCAATCAACCGCCCAATGATTCATTTCACAGACACTTGGGTAATTATAGGAGTCAGCTCTTCACCTCTGGGGGATGAAACGGTGAGAACAAGAGCCAGGGTGGGAAAGGAGAGGTGGGTGGGTGGGTTTGTGTTGCCTGGTGAAGGAATCCACCACAGAGTGAGGAGTGAGTGAGTGAAAACAAAGAGACAACAATGACGAGAGTGAAGATAGAGCACCAGATGGAGTGAATTTCATTTGACAACTGGCGTTAATGGTTTTGTTGAGGAAAATACATTTTGTCCACCTCTGCAGTGGAAGAGCCTGACATCTTTGCTCTGTTATTTACAGACTAAACAAATAATTCAAAAAAACTAAACGTTGAAATATTACAGCAGATGACCTTTTAGAGTGGAGTTTAAAGCAAAGGCTATAAAAAGGGACTAATGCTGGTGGGCGTGAAAAAAAGATCATGAAGAGATTTAAACACAAGTGATGGCAAGAGTGCAAGCTCCCCCTATTGGTGATACTGAAAAATCATTTTGTTTACATCAAAGATGGGCAACTTCTATCACAGCGGGGGCCACAAAAATGTGATTGTCTGATCTGAGGGCCACATTATCAACATTCATGTCAGCATTTAGAATAATGACCAATCTGAGCAATAATACAAGCTTGAAAACACACATTTTGTTGGTTTTTAACTTCACTCGCAGATTTTTTCATTATTTTTTGTGCTTTTCAGGTCATTATGTGTGTTTTTGTTATATTGTTTCTGTTCTTGTTGTCATCTTGTGTATTTTTCTGTCATTTTCTGTAATTCCGTGTGTCTTTGAAGTCCTTATATGTTGTTGTTTTTGTAGTCATTGTGTGTGTTTAAGTGGTTGATTAGTGCAGCGATTCTTAACTGGTGGGTCGGGACCCAAAAGTGGGTCGCGGACCTTTACTGGGTGGGTCACAGACAGCTGGTCAAAAATAAGTAAATAGCCTACTTAATGTCTCTCATGTTGGACTTGTCTTTTATTCTGACAGGCATGCTGTGAAATTAATGTTGCACAGGAAAATATATAGATCTATGTTTTAAAAAAGATTATGTGTGTGTTTTCAAGAGCTATTTTTGAAAAACTAAATTTGGTTGGTTAAATGATGAAAAAAAAAAAAGTGGGTCGTGATAGATGACTGGCAAAATGTGGGTCCCAGGGTGACCCCTGTCTTTGGTGTCATTTTGTTTGTTCTTGGTATTGTTTTTTATGTTTTTGCTGTTACTTTTTGTACTTTTCTTAACATTTTGCTGTTGTTTTCTGTTTATTATTTTGTTCCTCATATAACTTGGAAACTTCATGAATTACACTTTTGTTTTGGGGGCCGCACCAAATTAGATTGAGGGCCGCCATTTGCCTAAGTCTGATTTAAATGATGTCAGGTGATGGAACACATTAAGTTCAAACATCAATAGGGTGAGTACAACAAGCTGCTGCACCCAAGCCAAGAATTCAGCTGAGAGAAAAGTGATTTACCAGAGTTTTACTAAGTCGATAGTCTTTAGTGAGTTCAGCGGAGGGTAGAGGTTATTGATTTGGACGACGATATTTGTATGGAAGGTGTTGCAGAGCAGCTTTAAAGACAAAGAAGTGATATTTGTTTTATTTATTTTTTTAACAAAAGACAAAATAAAACACATTATTAGCCTATTTCATGCAGTAAGCTCTTCTTATCTACGCTGGGGAAAATGGTTCCACTTCCATCTGATTTTAACTAAGACACATTTGTGATTTGAGATCAAGATTGATATCAATTAAACTTCCCAAATTTTTTTGTTTTAACAGGATAATTCAACATGTTGCTTGCACTGATAATATACATGACTATGGATGTCACTTAAATGTGTTACAGGAAAAATGTACGTACTAAAAAAAATAACGCCGTTAATCTCATTTTTTTAGCGCTCCAAACAACATCGAACCTTTCTCATTTTAAGAGTTCCTGGTATACCCATAAATTTGATGCACAGTCTGCAGCACAAGACGGGAGACAGCCGAGCTGCTCAGCTTTGTTTGCGTTAATTTTTAGAGGTGTCCCTATCCGATTGATATCGGATATTGGTCCGATATCAGCCAGAATATGAATATCGAATTTTATTGGGCTGCATCTAAAATCACCGATATAAGCTCTCCGATAAAAAATTTTGCTCCAGCACTTCTATCCATAGGTGACTGTGGTTCACAACAAAGTAACCTACTGTTGCTGACTTTTGTTCTCTGTTTGAGTAACATCACTTGATCAAGCCTTTTCTAACATTCCACAGTACAAAATAAGTAATGATTTGTGCTGATATTGTATCGGATCAATATTGGTATCGGCCGATACGCAAGGCTGCAATATTGGTATCACATCGTAAGTGAAATAGTTGTATCGGGACAACCCTATTCATTTTGGCATTTAAAAACAATGGATTGAAAACACAAGCCTAGGTGTGTGCAAATAGTTTGCCTTATCTCTGGAGCTTTGCAGCCGTACCACCTGAATGTTGTAGCTAGCATGGACAGCTAGCGCGAACACTTGGACAGTGCCAACTGCTACATGCTGCAAGCCGTTACTGATAAATTAAACTCACTGGATAAATATTATCTAAAGGAGAGAGAAAGGAACAAGCTCGGTGTCAGAAAAGTGTTCTTACTGTTTATGATCGCACTACATATGACGTTTTATTTATTCACTTATTACAAACCCAGTGCAATGATTAAATACCAATCCTGTGGCAGCACTTATCACTGTTATAAATGTGTGTTTTTACTGTGTTTTTATGCTTTTATTTTTAAAGCCTATTAGGCTGTCTATGTTGTATACTGTATGTATGAATGACAATAAAACCATATCTATTTGATTTTGTATTTTCTATTATTTGAAGATTGACAAAAGTACGCATCATTATGACAGAAAGCCCTCGGGACTCGTCTCAAATACAGAGGAATGACTTTATAAAGCCACTTTGTTATATATCAATGTTTTGATCTGTGAAAATAATGTAATTTTAATGAAAACACCTCAAGTTGAGAACGTTTCTCAGCAATTTTTAGGTGTGATTAAAAAAATAGATTAATTAGATTGATTAATTACAGAGCATGAATAATTAATCACACTTTTTTTTTATCTATTGACAGCACTATACATGATATATTGAAATATAGGAATTAGAAACCAAACGATGGTGATTCTTGGGTGACGTGCAAAACATATACAAAAAAAAACTTGACTTTCTTCATTTCATATTTTGTATATTTTTTGCAAGAATTAAAGATAATCCAATGAACTACTAAGCCTGTATGAATGTCAGTTATATTTTGTATTAAGTACGTTAAGTAACTTCAACATCTTCCCACATTTATATACATAAAGGTATGAGTTTAGTACATTTAAAATTAATTTTAAAAAACATTATTGTAATTGTAACAACTCTAACATTTTTTTGTTGAAAGGTTAATTACCTTGGTGCAGTGGAAAAATAACTTTTTTTTTTTTACTTTACTCAAATTTCACAAGGCGGGCAATTTTTTTTTTTTTTTACTTTTGTTGACTCAAACGTCCAAAACAAATAAGGAAGGTTCCTCATTTTCCAACAGTATGCAAGATAAAGTTAACAATCTACACTGGTTTGTTAATAAATTATGATTACTGGTCTACGATGAACTGTAATGCCCTGGGCTGTGAGAGAAAACTCGTTCTGGGCTTAATCTTAGACACGTTGATCCCAAATACCTGTTTAAGGTATTACCACGCACTCACTCCTTTCCTCTGTCCACAGCCACCACCATTAGACCTAAGCTTCACACTTGTCACCAGACTGGCTTAAGTACATAACACAATAAGCACAATATACATAGCTACAACTTCACGTCTCACTCTCACTTTAAAATAATCAACTCTTTCCCAGCCTTTCCATTTCCCACCTCCCTAAATTAATTAAAATTTATTTAATTGCAAAAACAAAACATGCATTGCTGTGTTAAAAAGATTGCACTTTTTGTAGTGTTGACCTTTGACAGCATATGCAGACAAAGATAGAGAGAGAACAAATATGATTACTGTTCATTTTAAATGCAAAACATGATACATTTAAAGCAATGTGATATCAATGCCTACTGTTTTTATTAGTATAGAAAATGTGCAGTAAAAAAAAAATATGTTTGATCTAATATATTAATATTGGCTCTGGTTGTAGTCCGCCCCCGTCTGTGGGTCCACTATGTGAGGTGAGCTTAAAACATGAAGCTAGTTTCCCTTAAATATCCAAATATCACACAAACAGAAGATTTATTTTTAAAATAGAAAAAGGCTGCCATCTGGGTTTTTTTTCCTGTAATTCTGTTTTGATTTTACGTTAGTAAAACAAAATAACCACGCTGTTATTTTAATTTAGTTTGAAAAGAACTAAGGGGACGCGGATTGATAATGGCAGAACAAGTATTGGTGTATACGTATCCTAGTGCACCATCAGTTAGATCCCTTTCCCAAAGGTTGGATCGGTATTTCCTTTTTTTTCACCCTGAGCTCTGCTCCCAAATGTAAAGGTTTATAAGAAATACCAGGCTTTAGGGAACAGGTGCACAGCCATTGTGACAAACACAATTTATTGGCTGCTTCCAAGCAAGGGAGCACATTCAATGATGCGCGGGGAAGATTAATCCATTCCCTGCAAAGGACTGGGCTCACAGGGTGCAGAGACACTGGTAATTTACTCATTCAGGTTACTCAGCTCAGCACTTCTGACCTTTGGAGTTTCAAGTATTCCCACAGTAACTCTTTGAATCCATTTCACTACACCTGAAACTGAGCTGGAAACAGACAGATTATTTATCAGAATGCACCCTGCTTATGTTCTTGCTGGAAAAGTCGTAGAAAGTAGGCCACGGTGTTTTAGGGCTGGTTTAGGTTCTGTTGTGTCAACACATACCACACCTTATTACTAAATAGGTGCAAAGAGAAAAAGTAGTTTGTCTCTTTCTTCCTGTTTCCACTCAGGTGTGCCTTATTTCCTAACTGCCTTCCATCCCTACTTGAGGAGTATCTTACAGGGCATTATCTATGGATTGTTTTCTCCTCCTATTCCAGTCCAGTTTTTTTTTGGTTTGATGTTTTGCACTTTGTATTTGGAGTTTTTGTTATTATGAACTTTGAACTTTATACTCCTCCCTGCAGCACCATATTCCTGACAATATATTTGACATATTTTAGTAATCCATGAAGGGAATATATCTTAACAAAAGCAAACTTTTTGAAAGAAAAGAAAGACCCACTTGATGCATGGCTCAAGCTTTTATACCGTCTCTGCATGAACTTTCTATCTACTCAGTGTAAACTACAAGAGCTATTAAGGCAGTTAAAACATCACTGGAATATTTACCAATGTTTTAAAAAAAAAGTACAACGAACTATTCATACATCCATCCATTTTCTGTGCAGCGGTGTGCAACCTTTACTCTGAAAGGAGCCATTCTGCCTCATCTCACCATGATTAAAGTCCACCCAGAACTGAAAAAAAAAAACCTTCTCATACATACAAGGGTGAATTCACTAAAGGTTTAGGGATATTAAAACATGTGCAAATGTCCCTCCACGCGCTAATAAGCCGTACAAACCCCAGGGAATCAGGAGTGCGCGGCTGCTGCACGTCGCAATGCTCCCTCAATCCGTTTAGCACATTTCGTTCTGATGAATATGTATAGTAGGTGGAGCTCACAAGGGGAGCAAAAAATTGGAAGAGGACATGCAAATAAATTTGTGCAGTGGGTGCAATGCAATTCATCAAATCTGGAACTGTTTGCGGTAATTGTTTTAGCACAGGAAAATAGTATGACTGAGGTGCAAACATACATGCAGAGATCCGCTGCAGTAAATGTTTACACAAAACACAGCGGAGATGGAAAAAAAGGCCTGAGTTAACCTTTCTAGTATAAAAAAATAACAAATAAAACGATAATCAATATAACCACTGAATGAGAGAATGAACTGTGAGTAAAGCGTGTGTGAGGGAGAGAAAAAAGCTTCACACAATTCTATACAGTTAAAATTATATATATTTAGTTAATGTATCTGAAGGGCTACAAAAAATAACTTGAATTTGATGACACATGATCATGTCGGTCAACACATGCTAAATTTTTGCCACATATCAAGCATGCATACTTAAGTTTTTTTTCGTGGCCTCCGTGTTTTGCAGATTTTTTTACATTTTGGATGCATTTTTTTCACAGCGTATGAACGCGCATTGTGTTCTGCGTCCTGATTGGCTAATGCCGCATTCACCTACCAGCCCACCAGCGACACATCCAACTCAGTGAGTTTCACTGCCTGCTGAAGTGAGGAGCTGCGCTCCTTTTTCTCCTCTCACAAACATAAACAACCAGTGAAAAAAACTGGTGTGATTAGCGGCTAATACTATCCTAGCTCAGTGTCGACTTTCAAAGATGAAAACTACAGAGAGAACTTTTATCTGCTCCTACCACCTCCTCGCTGATTCTCCTCCATGCCTAATCCTTCCTAGTCTGGTCCCGGTTATAAAGGCCATGTCATACAGCTTCTACTCCATGGTTGAATGGGTGAACAGACCGGTGTACGTGTTGACGGCCTGGTGTCATCGTCAACAATGACTCTGAATGCGTGTGGCATCAATGTCTGATCGCTAGCAGTGTGACTCTGAAGTGCTGTATGTTTGAAAACAGGTTTATGTTTTAAAAAGTCTTTAAACAAGAGAGAAATGGTCATTCCTGTCTGAGAAAAGTGTATAAAGTGTGTGGGGAGGGGGTTTTACAGCCTTAAAACATGTATAATAATTGTAAAAAATAAAGCTGACTACATCGCGGATTTCGCCTATTGTGGGTCCCGAGAAAAACGAGAAACTACTGTATCTCAATTTTATTTGATGTTGATGTCATTAAACATGAATACCCTCTGTAAGAAAATCACAATTCTTTATTTCAATATTTTTTTTAAAGCTATAGGGAGCCATTGCAAAAGAGTCAAAGAGCCACATGGGGCCCCAGAACCGCTGTTAACAGATCCCTGTATTAGAGTAACGTGTTACAAAGTAAGTAGATTACAGGCATCTATGGTACTGTAGTTAGAATTGAAACCAAACCTGCACATTATCTTTAGATGAATGACAAATGGCTCAAACATGTTGAGTCACAAAAGTTTCACTTTAATCTTTGAAGTCTTTCTCGCCCAAGGTAACAGTGTCTGCTTTCTGCCCACGAAGGGATATGATACAGGAAGGTGGATCAGTGACAGGCACGGAAAGCAGCAGGCATTAGACAGACATGATGTACAGCTCTGCATAATCAGCTCTCAGCTCTATTAATCTGGGCTGACTGCAACACTTGCTAGGACTGATACATACAGGGAGCAGTCCCTCCCTCATACGCTACTTTGAAGGAAAGTGTCAGAGTAAGCATTGAAGCTAAAGCCCTGACTTCCAGCCACACCCACTACCACAAACCCACTGTGCCCACACTCAGGTCTTTCAAAAATGTTAAGAAAACACATGAATTGTCACAAATACACCATTCTTAGATAGAAAAATCTACATTATCACACACTTTTTCTAACTTCTATTGTATTGGATTTTTTTTTTTATTAGTTATGCACAATATAAGAGCGGCAAAGCTTCTATTTAACTTGTTACAGGTTATTTTAATGTGGATTGTTTTGCCAGATAACAGCTTGGCTATACCAATGATTATTGCCAATCTGATTTGCTAAATGAAAATAGTAAACACTAGACAGAGGTTTTGCAATACAGGCCACAGTGTTAGATTCTTTGATTAAATATCTCTGACAAAATGTTCAGACATTTTCTCATGGGAAGAAAACAAGATGACAAAGCAAAAATGTGCATAAGGGTTCAAAACAATTTATCAAATTAATGAAAATGCTTAGTTTGTATGCTCTCCTGTATCGTGCAAGGGTGGACTTTCCCCTTCCTAAAATATATGTTTATTTTAGGTTTTGGCATTGTTTTAAGCAAGAAACACTTACATGTGTCTGTTTACCAGCAAGGTAAATAATAAGGGTGAAGCTCACCTCCCTGCAGGGGCAGAGGGAGGGGCAGTAGGAGGAGTTATTCCTCTTATGACGTCATAAACAAGTATAACTCAAACTCGCCAGACGTGAAAGTACTAGATTACAAGTACTCACGTTACTGTAATTGAGTTGCTTTTAAGAGTACTTGTACTTTTTTAAGTATATTGCGCAGTAATTTTACATGTACTTAAGTACATTTTAGAAGAAGAAAGTAATTTGTTACATTTCTACACCCAACCATTACAAGGCTTTACACGATCAGGATTTTTGGGCCGATCACCGATCAGTGAGTTTAAAAAAAAAACAATCACTGATCACTGACCCGATCACATGAATTCAGGTTTGGTTTTTTTTAAGGTAACGACCAAATTCCTTTGGTACTCCCTGATACAGATTCATGAAAAATGAAAAGGTACAATGTTTCGGGGCCTAAACGCAGCCTTGTGACTGTGAGGGAGTGGAAAAGCAAGACCTGAAGATAACATTTGTTGTCAGAGTGTGTGTGTGTGTGTGTGTGTGTGCGTGACCCTTTAACTGCAAATGAATTCGCTGGTCACTCGACCAGTGTGCGGAGTGAGGGAGCGTGTGTGAACAGAGCAGATCGATTATAAGCTGTATGCCGTTTTTAGGGATTGGAAAAATAAACGCTGTAGCTATTGAATTAAACAGGAGTCCCATGTCATACTCAATGACTGCTGTGATGCAAGGGAGTTAACGCCGAAACTAAGGATAGCTTCAACTACAAGAGAGTTGGAGATGAAGCTGTGGACGCAGACCACACTGGAACTACATGAAGCCTCCATCAGCATTAACATTAGGAACAAACACATATTTCCTGACTGCGGTATCGCAAAACCTGCTGTTGCCACTTTCTTCGGTTCAGGTTGGAGTTTCTGCCTATTATCTTGTTACTCACATAGCAATGTTTTAGAGTTCATAAATGTAGTTATATATGTAGTTAAATGCTGAGCATTATTTTATTTTGAATTTAATTAATTTGTGTTATATTTTTATAAAGAATTGCATTTTGACAAACCTTTTATTTAATACAGATACAAGTTTCAATTGTGCAAGATAGTCTCTTCATTTTTAAGTTCATATATGAGATGTTTACTGTATGCAAGGGAACCATGGCAGGATCCATTACCAAAAATAAACATGGGGGAGGGAAAGTAACTAGCAACTTTTACTTTGAGTATTATATGATTGAGCTACTTTTTACTTGTTCTTGAGTATTTTATATTTGACCTACTTGTACAATTTCAATCAAGTAATAATACTTCTACCTGAATAGAAAAGATCAGTACTCTTTACACCTCTTAAACTCACTTTTCTGGAGCAAACAAGGGATGGAGGAATCATACATTTTCACTTTTGGATCCACATAAAGAGACTATAGAGATACATATTGTTAGAAAACCGTTAAAAAAGTGATATTTGTATAATATGGGACCTTTAACTCACAAAATTAGTGTAATTTAATCAAAAATGGTAAATTAAGACACAAATTAGATTAAATGTTTAAAAGACTAAAAGAAAGGCTGAAAAAATCTATTTACACAAGTCGAGAAGATAAGTAAACAGATAAAGTACAATATCTCTGTGTCATGTTAACACCCTTGACTTTATGAATAGACATTTTTTTCACAGCCCTTTTGGTAGTTAAAAAAAAAAAAAAGGTGCAGCTGGGAACCGTAAAGCACAACACTTAGACTTAATGGTCCTTGCTGTGTGCAGGGAGTCAGAAGCTGTGACTGTGAGTTAGTCCTCCGGGAGGTGCACTTCCTCTCTGCTACACACATGCTTGGACTTTATTCAAGTGCATTACTTTTGTAAGCCTGTCTGTGAAAAACTAGCCCAGGATTTTTTCAAACTTTATAATTCATCACTGTAACCTGACAGCTTTGATTATTGTATATTTGTACATTTTTATTATTATTTATCTTATTTTATTTCTTGTACTGTAATGTGTGCACTTGTATTCAGTCTGTATTTAATCAACAGTCTTTTACTGAAGTATGTACATTTTCTCTCTATTTCTTTGTTTAATGTGTATTATTATTTGTATTATTTATTGAGCCTCTGTAATGAAAGACATTTCCTCATGGGATAAATATAGCACATCTGATTCAACCTTGGGGTCGTGACCCCATGTGGCAGTTGCCTGAAATTCAAATGGGGTCGCCTGAAATTTCTAGTAATAGATTAAAAGAAATAATAATAATAATAATAATAATAATAATAACTTTTTAAAAAATTATTTTTGATTTTTTCTTTTTTTTTCAAATTACCACAATCTTAAACAACTGTATTCTATACTTTTAGCATCTCAAATATAAATGTAGTTCAATAAAATGCAGTATAAAGAAAATAAGAATTAGAAAAATAAATAATACAATACAGAAAACATTGGAAACCACTGGACTATCTCTCTATCTCTGCAAATCAGGCTCAGATGGACCTGAGACTTTCAACATGGCTGCTACTTGGTTCAAGGGTGTGCAACGTCAGATTTTTTTGGACGCCCCACCCCCTGAATTGGCGGACTTAGTGATGTCATCAGTCCTTAGCTCTACAGTAATGTCATCAGTTAGAGCATTGGAAGATTGGTCCTACCTCTACAGCGATGATGTCATCAGTCCCACCTCTACAGTGACTGTTGCTTGCGGAATGTGCGCATGGCTGCTGCATGGTTCAAGGGTGTGCGACGGCGGATTTGTTTGGACAGCAATGATACCATTAATAAATTGTCTCTCTATAAAAGCAAGGAATCTCATAAATGCTTTACAAATTCCACGTGCATCTAAACTGACTGTTGTGGCACTAAACGAGTCCGGACCAAGTCTGTTCCAGTCTGAGGAGATCCGGATCCACAGGGACAAAAAAATGGAATCACAATAGATGGGGTTCAACTCCCAATGGTGTCCTTGCTAAAAACCAAATTATATGAAAACACAATAGTTACCACTCTACACATTTCACAACAAATCTAAATGTCCCTGACATCCCACCTTCAAACACAACCTCGTTTGGCCATCCATGAAAAAGCTACTTAACCTCCCACTTTTCTATCGCAATACATACTTCCTACAGGCGATGCACTGGTCCTATTAAAGACAAAACAAAGAGGGGGAAAATAACTTTACCTGAAGCTTTGAGATGTAAGAAGATCAAGTCGTAGGTTTAATGACAAACTGAATTTTTGTGCTCTGAGATGATTATCTTTACATTTTAATACCGAGCTAAAACACACAAAAACAACCAAACTATTCAATCAGTAAATGCAGCCTTGTTATAAAATCTAACCAAATGTTATTTAAAGTAACATGTGATGATATGAAACATGATGTGATTGCAAAGTAAGGTCATCTCATGTGTTTCATCACTAATTATCAGGCTAAATATATGTGCACTGGAGCCATTTGTGATGAAAACGTTCCAATAAAGAGAAGCAACACTGCCATCTAGTGTAATCATACGATTTACAAGGTTTTCAAAGATTGGCCACTTTCACAAGAAGTTCAGTTGATTCTGGATCTCCTGCAGATTTCACACCTGATGAAGTAGCAAAAGCTGTCAATCTGGACGTTTCCACATTCACATTAAATATATCAGTGTCTGCAATGACAAGTTACTCCATCTCACACACATTCAATATCCATTTATTGAGGGAAATGAAAAAATCACTTGTCAAAGTGGTTGGCGAACTTCCACGGCTGTGATAAGGTAGACTTGTCGTCTGGAACATCACAAGCTGCTGGAGAGCTTTGCTTGCATATTAATTCTAACGGTTTTTTTTTATTTATTTTTTTTATGACAGTCCTCACCAGGCAGATATTCTCAACTTTGGCCAGAAAATAACGTATTTCATATAAGTATTTTAACTTTAACTTAGTTCTCTGCATGAAATAATGAAATAGTTTTCACTCATTATGTGAGTTGCTTTATGTCATGGGGTGTATGGGGGCTTAATACAGTGCAGTTTGATCTTAAGTGGGCCACAGATTTTGGGCATAGGGGAAAAAAAATCTATTTCAACAATATTCTGTTCTAGTTTGCATTTATAACTGTATAAATATTGAAACATATAAGACACAGACAAAATCCAAGCAATAAATGACAGATAATAATCCCAGCAAATATTGTGGCGTAACATTGAATTTACAAATTTGAAGGGACAAACACACACTTGTCAAACTCAAAGCCCGGGGACCAAATCTGACCCTTTAGAGCATCTAATCCGGCCCATAGCAACAAGCAAAAAATAAATAAATAAATCAAAGAAACCATAAGTCATTGTGTAAATAGATATCGCCAATGAATTCCAAATAAATTCACAAATTCAATGAGACTCCACAATATTATTGCTTACATTATCTCCATGCTTATATCACATGATAGAAGTCATTTTTAATCTCAAATTATTAAAATAACTTTAAATTTTTCCCAAATCCTGCAATTTTCCTAAAATTATTCCACAAAATTTCCCCAAATTACATTAAAATTGGTCACAAAATCAAATAAATTGAAAGAGAAGATGGACTGATATCTGTCACTTATTGATATTATTGGTACATATTTCACATTTTGGAAGTACAAACTAGAACACAATAATGATTAAATTACAAGTTTTCCCGCTTAAATTCTGTGGTCCACTTAAGATAAACTGCTCCGTATTTGAACCCTGAACTAAGTTGAGTTTGACGCCCCTGGACTAAGATATCCACAAATGCCTTGAGTTTGACACATGGGCTTCATGGGATAAAACCACTGACTTATAGTGTATCTGAAATTGGTCTTTACATATTTGATGAAAACATGTTAAGAATACATCAGTGACATGTTAGTCAGGTATGAACCCAGCAGGTCTCTCAGATCTATGGACACAGGTCAGATAGTGGAGCCCAGAGCTCACAGTAAACATGGTGATGCTGCTTTTAGTTGTTATGCTGCAAAGAAGTGGAACAAACTGCCAGCAGAGCTGAAGTCAGCATCTAATGTGAACATTTTTAAATCAAAGTTAAAGGCACTTTTTTTCTCTACTGCGTATGATTGAGAGAGAGATTTTTTGTCATGTTGTTGATGTAATGATGATTTTACTGATGATTTTAATTGATTTTACTGATGATTTTAAATGTTCTTATTGATTTTAAACAATTGAATGTTTTATCATGTAAAGCACATTGAGTTGCCTTGAGTTGAGTATGAAATGCGCTATACAAATAAATTTGCCTTGCCTGCCTTGCCTAAGACAAATAGATAAATATATAATATTAAAATAAATAAAAGTAAATTTATTCTTTTATTATTTATTTATTTTTAAAAGCCCAAAACAGGGTTTGGTTTGGTATTCTTTAATTCCGTCACGTCCTCTCTGCAGTGCTTTCTGTCTCATTTCACCTTGGCATATGCCACAGCCAAAGCCCATTACTCACACTCATTTCTCTCATTTCTACACTCTTGTGAATAGTGTTTCTGGTCCATATCACTCCTTAACATTGGAACTTGCGCTGATCTGTACACGTGTGTTTGTGTATGTGTATAGTGTTAAGCTTCTGTTATTTATTAGTGTGTTATTGAGGCCTGTGTGTGATAGATGGAGAAAGACAAAAGCCAGCCCTAAGCGTTGCCTGCAGAGGGCAGGGTGGCCTTGTCTCTCCAAGACATCATTATTTAAGCTCACTTCATTGCTTAGAAACTGTATTACCAAGCATTTTATGATTGAAGATGCTGAAAAAATTTCCTACTGAATTTACTTCCATGGTTCTCACCAGGAATTTATCACAACATAAGGGGATCGCGTGGTGCGCGAGCGAGCGCCGTTGGAGCGGAAAATTTTGAAGTAAATTGAGTAAGATTTTGTAAAATACATTAACCGCTTGGCCACTGCATTAGCTGTCAGCGCTCGATCCTCATCTGCACAAAGCGTTTACCTAAGTTTAAACAAGGGTGGAATTTCTACAAGTACAAATCTGTTTTGCTACAGATGTCTCGCAAAATGTGTTGCAAAACTCAAGCAGTGCAGATTCACGAGAGAACAGTAGTTTGTGTTTCTGTAGAGACAGATTTGAGAAGTTGTAACTGGAGAGTTGTGGTTGAAAATAGGGATCCAAACAATTAATCGATTTTTCGAATAACTCACTTGATTAAATAAAATTAATTGCAATTGTGTTTTGAACCTGTAATTCCCTGCCAGTCCACATGAGGGCGCGCGCCAGACATACTTGACGCACACCCGGGAACACAAGCAAAGCAGGGCTCTGACGACAACAAGAAGACAAACAAGAAGTGTTACACTGACAGGATGAAGAGGTCAAAACAGAGTGTAGTATAGAGCCACCATGCTGGATCCTTGGCACAAGCACCTGGGATTTCTGACCCCACCAAGGAGGATTGCAGCTCAGGCCAAACTGCTTGAAGTGCTGGCAGAAGCAGAAGCCGGACCTGGGAGCTCCACATCAGCAGATGCTGCCATAGACCAGCAAGAGGTGGTTGGTACAGTGCCAGTCCTGGGAGCTGTGCTTCAGAGACGCAGTCACACGTGGGTGAAAACTATACCACCAAAATCACCGATGATGTAGAAAAAGAAGTGGACAGCTTTCTGAAGGATCCGCCACCACTCCTTGATTCCAGTCCCGCGGCATGGTGGAAAGTCAACGAAGGAAGGTTTCCAAGGCTGGCAAACCTGGCACGAAAGTACTTGGTCATACCAGGCACGTCAGTCCCTTCTGAGCGTGTATTCTCAGCAGTTGGTCTAACTGTTAACAGGCTGCGCGCACCACTTACTCCTGACCATGTTGATGTGCTGATATTCTTGATAGGCCTATCTATGCAATGAGGAGCTCTAGAGATGATTTTGTTTTGTTTTACAAAGACACACATCTATCATCAGGCAGCCAATATTTTGTGACATTGTCACATTTCTCAGTTTAAAGGAGATTATAAATGCTGAAATAGTTCAGATGTGACACCTTATTTACTTTTCAGAATTTGTTTTATTTATTACGCTGCTAAGAGACAGTGCACTAATTTATTTTCATGTTAAAGTAGCCTACATAGCATTGTATTCTTCTATTCAGGAATGTATTTTTTATGCTGCTGCTATTAATGTTTCCAATGACCAATTTATTCTCAGGTTAAGTAGCCTGTGTAATATTTTGATATTTTCTAGTTTGATATAACACCAAAATGTTATTCCCTGCCCTCAAGTGAGCCCAGAATAAATCTTTGATTAAGGATTATGATTTTCATTTTTTCTTTATATAATAAGGAAGATAGCATTTTATGTTACGTATACAGTAGATGGAACTTATTCAGAGGGAAATTCAGATCCTCAGAAAAATTGCCACTTAATCGGCCATCGATCGATAAGATGAAACAACTATCAATTATTGAATTACTCAATAATTTGCATCCCTCGTTGTAAACGATATCTGACGCGAGTAATTAAAAAACATAATCTACAAGTGCTCACATTTTGCAACAAATCTACCTTCATAGACGTGCACGCACGCACAAGCGCACACACAAATTGTGCCAAAAAAAGAAGATCCGGCCTGAACCTGTCCGACCAGAATGCCAAAAAACAACAGAAAATTAAGATTAAAGATTAAATCGGGGCTTTCGCCTTTAATTGGCCATGTAATGTTAGTACATTCATGGAATTTGTCCTCTGCTTTTAACCCATCCCTGAGGAGCAGTTGGCAGCCATTTTGCGGCGCAGTTCGGGGTTGAGGGACTTGCTCAACATCCCACAGTGACGGCCCAGGTGAGGCTTGAACCGGCAACCCTCCGATTACAAGCCCAGCGTCCGCCACCACTCCCCTAAAATCCCCCCCATGTTGCTGAAAACAGAGCGTAGGGGGCGCCGTCGCTTTGTAGGTTAGTAAAATTACAACGTCAGGGGCCCCTATGTGCAAAACCCCTGACTTTGCTATGCATGGTAAAAAATAAGAATAAGGCTGCACTCAAGAAGGATTTTTCCTTTCGCTGCCGTGGGTTCAAATCTCACTTTTGTCATTAATAGTTTATCATTTTAACATATTTAACACAGTATTTAAAAATACATATACAAAAAAAAATAAACATTTCAGGGTATTTCCTGGATTAGGGATAAATATATATGTTTTATTCGCTAAATAAAACAAACCCACTATTTTGGACATCTACAAATAATAACGTTTGGCACGCACATATTATTAATACTAACTTTGAGTTGTTTAATCTATGCACATGCAAGCTCCTCCCCTCCGCCCCGCCCCTCTCAAAGCGAGCCTGCAGGCCAACATGAGGAACGTCTTGGAACTATATAATTTTTTTTTGTTGACAATCATTTGAATAATAGTGATTTAAATTACGACTAAAATAATCGTGATTATCATTTTCTTTCTATAATCGAGCAGCCCTAGTGTGTGTGTGTGTGGGGCGGACCCTGTGCAGTCAACAGAACTAATCTGGTGATTTTTTATTTTATTATTTTTTCAATAAACACAAAAATAATACTATTATTAGTGTCAAAATATACAACATTTATAATTTTAAAAATGAACTGATGGATGTGAAGCTAAACCCCGACCAGATAATGAAGAAACATACTGATGTTTGATGAAGCCTTTAATTATGTTCAGCCTTTGACCTTTTCGTTTGAACACAATTCCCTTATATTTGGCATCCTCAAAACACCCTAAGAGATAAAGGACACATAAAATACAAAAAAAAAAAAAATGGAATAAAAGTACAAAATAATCATTAATATTGCTTATTATTCCAAATCCACTCTTAACATACACAAGGTGGCGACACAGAAACCTTTGAGAGAGAACTCATTTTAAAAGCTAAATTCTCTTTAGCACTAGCTTAACAGACACATTCACAAACACATCCAAACACATTGTGAAAATAAATACCTTGTACTCACTCCAGCCAGGTGCTTAAAAGTATAAAAACGGGTTACTAACGTTAGAAAACACCATTAATTTTGCTCGTTGCTTCGCTTCCATCAAACTTCCGACTAAAGTGCGTCACAAACTAAACCGGAAGTATTTCAAAATAAAAGCATGGCGCTATAAAGTTAGCAGTAATATGAATAAAACTTACAGGAAGTGGTTGTTTACAGTAATTCACAAGTCATTTACAGAACAGATGGTAGATGATGGATATGGATGTACATACTATAGTGATAAAGCAATTTTTTTCATTATAAATTCTTCAACCACAGATAAACAAGTTAATAAATGAATTAAATAACGTACTCGCATTTGGAACAGCCTATCATGTTCTGTGTTCTTTTGGAGTTAAAATCCAACACTTTGTCCGCAGTTTGTTATGGACAATCCCCACACAGATCTGTATGCTAGTTAAGAGACGCGGTGCGTCTGCGCAGCACTGTGAGGACAATTAGGAAAACTGTTGGAGCTGCAACTGCTGCAAGAGCAGTGGAGATCTGTGGAAGATAATGCAACAGTTTTATCAAACTAGCACCATAGTAACTTATTATTAATAACTGTTAGAGACAATAAAGATTGCACACATAGAAAATGTTTGTAATAAAACCCAACCTTCACTTACCCTAATAGCAGCACTGTAATCCTTTTGGAATGACTTAAAATACACATTAAATAGAGCAAGGCTGCATGGGAAAAATGAATCCGCAATCTCCGAGTCTCTGCATCTGTCAAAATAAAATGTCATCAAAAATGTCAATTACTTATTATCTCTGCCAAGGCGGTAATTATATTTCCACTGGTGTTTATTTATGACAGTGGCTGTCCGTACGGTTGCCATATCAATCTACCAACATTCTATCCATACGCAGCGTCCCTATTTGACCAGTTTAGGTCACGTGATACGTCAGTCATTGGCCAGTTTAACCTAACCCTAACCATAACAAATGTTGTGATATTGGATTATAACCTAACCCTAACCCTAAACCTAAGACGTTGTCCATACGGCAACCGTACAAATAGACACTTTATTTGTTTATTTGTTCGTCTGTTAGCAGGATTATTTCAAAAGTACAAAATGTTACCCAAAGATAGACCTTACGCAAAAGAATATTCCATTAAATTTTGGAGAAGATCTAGATAATGATTCTGGATGAGTTTTTAAAAAAAAAAATCTCTTATCTCACATCATTGGCGAAATTTAAAAATGCATATCTTGTTTCATAATTGACCAATCTTTATGAAATTTGTTTTGTCTGTTATGTCCAAGTTTCATCCGCATAGCACATCAGATAGCATATCATCTCGATTTTTCAAAAAGATGGGGATACCCATACAGTACATTTGGACCTACTGTATCGTCATTACAAATGTCTTTTTTTTAGTTTTTCACTTGTGGAACAAATTGCCTAGGGACCAGAAAGACATGTCAATTTTACACATATTTAAAAACGCTTTAAAAAATAATATATATATATATATATAATATATATATATATATATATATATATATATATATATATATATATATATATAATAATATATATACTGTATATTATTTTTACCAATTTTAATATAGTATATATCATGTATTTTTTAATATATTTGTTGGTGTAATGAATGTAATCTTTCTATATTTTTTTAACTGTCTTCATTTTTGTACATGTACTAGAATCTTTATGGACCAAGATTAGCAACCACTACAGTGGAAGCTAATGGGGCTCTAATGAACAAATGAACAAACTAATGGGGACAGAAATGTCATCCAAGTCTTTAAAGTGTGAATGATCATAACATCATGATCAGGATCACGGATCCACAGAACTGCCAATATCTGGCAAAGAGGATTTTTGTCACTTTGTGGAGGTTTGCGCTCTGAGTGCCCTTGTTTTCACCTTTTATAGAGAACAGTTGGAAGCACGTTGCTGTCTGCTAGGTATAGCTCAGAAAGGCCAAGATCACTCAGTAAAGACAAAGGAAGTCTCTGTCCTTCTTCAGTGAGAAGACCAAGATTGTACCATCCCTGTAAACAGCCCAAAAGTTTATATCCACACTCACACAAATAGGAAACGAATGAATATCCATGCTGTATTATAGTATCAATCTAACCTGTGGATCTCCTCTTAGTGCAGCCAGTTTGTACATCTGTGCTGCAGAAAACAAGTCTTTAGGCCTGTCACCA
Organism: Gouania willdenowi; assembly: GCF_900634775.1. Classification (NCBI taxonomy): domain Eukaryota; kingdom Metazoa; phylum Chordata; class Actinopteri; order Blenniiformes; family Gobiesocidae; genus Gouania; species Gouania willdenowi. The sequence goes on along the minus strand of NC_041056.1, from coordinate 8,962,800 downwards.
TGTCCTTCATAGAACAGGTCTCCCATCCTGATGAAGGCTTGAGGAAAACAAAACAAAAACTTGAAAATAAGGTAAATTATGGTTGGAGATATTCAGGAAAGTTGGAAGAAGACTCAAACATTAAACTTACCATAAGTGTCTGGATTTTGACTCTGTATTGTTTGGTTGTAATATTTCCACATGCACTGCGATACATAAACAGGGTCCAGAAAACCTCCCTGTGAACACCCAGAGAGTACACAATCATACATGGAGTTTGCGGGGTCTAAAGGGTCTCGTGGTCAAAAGTTTTCAGTACAGTTTTCACAAATGTATTTGAAAAAATACAATTCTTAATATAATGAATGGATGAGTTGATATTGTAAAGTGCTTTGGGACTTCTTCAGTGTAGGCATAAAAGTGCTATGTTGTAATTCAAGTCCATTTACCATTCTTCGTCACAATGTAAATGATGAAGCGACACTACGCCCAGCAGTATAGCACTTCAGCAAAAATGAAGCAGAAAGCAGCTGCTTGAGAATTTTTAATGACAGCCTCACAGAGCTAAAAAAGTAAGAAGAAATTAGGGGGAGCTGCTTTCTTCTTGTAAATAGGACGTTACATTTTATTATTGTTTTTTTTTTTTTTTACAGCGGTTTTACTGTGTTTTGGACTAAATGCTGGGATTAATTGGATTTTTTATTGTCTCTAAGATTTTGAGACCACTTGATGGAATATATGGATTGAGTAAGATATCGCATCGCTTTAAATGTGAGGAGTGCTCGCTTGCTTATGTCGCCATTTATTTGTTTGTAAGTTTGACAAAATAAGATTAAAAGCTTTCAAACGGTATATGATACATGTGATATGCTGCTGTATTTGAGAAGCATTTAATCCCTTAAAGCTGATATCCGGAGTTTCTGAGAAACGTCTCGATGTCCCACCCTGAACAGCCTCACATCCTCCCCCTGCCTTTTAGTTTAGATTTTTGGTCCGAGCCCGACCCTTGGGCCTCATTTTCCCAAAATCATATGTACCTGTTTGCTGTTGTGATGTTTGCCTTGTTTCTGTGCACAGTTCCGCTTTGACTTTGATTGACAGTCTCAAAAACATGAAGTCAAAGCCTATTGGCTGGGCGCCCTCGGCGATCGTTTCCATTTGGGGTTTACAGGACGAAGGAAGGACTTATATACATTAATGTACATGAATGACCACCGGGAGTAGACCATAGTAAAAGACTAGTTAGCATTTCAAAAGAATCATACATAAACAAAGATATCTCAGAAACTCCGGATGTCAGCTTTAAGAGCATGAATGAGTCAGAAAATGCATTTTGATCCGTGTTGACGAAAAATCTTTAGTCAACATTATCAATTATATTTCTCATCATTTTTGCATTATGTTACACACATTGTGGTTGGCACGAATCTCGAGACGGTCTATTTAATTCAATTTTTACTTTTGCCTCTCCCCCCCGGCAAGAATCTCAAACTCCGCATATGAACACAATGTTGAACCATGGTTTTAAAAGTTGACAATAAATTAAACCAAAGCTAAAAACATTTTTACTCACAGGATTTTGTTCGCAAAGATATGCCACGTTAAACTGTGCTGCTGCGAACCCCGATTCAGCAGCCATCATGTAATATAGCAGTGAACTCAACCTGCAAAGAAAACCACGTCGCTTGATGAGTTTGACTATCATGATCAGGGCTGGTTTAGCTGGAAATATGACATTACATGTCATTTTTCAGGTAGGAATCCAAGGCTTTTCGTAAGACGCTGCCCAAGTATCCGTTGTGCTCAGCAGCCCACTTTACCGACCTGTGGGTATAAAAAGTGTAAAAACTCTTGATCGTACACATCAGGATCAATGACTTGGATACAGTTTAATCAGCTCACAGGACTGCATCTGAAGGACGTCTTGTGACCAGATTTGGGATCCCAGTGGTCCAGATGTCAGCAAGGATAACTGTCCCCCGGATGTGGCCCCTCTCTGCAGACTTCAGGAAATAACTGTAGGCCACATACTGCCAGAGGAAGGGCATACTGTTAATGAGTGAGTCTTACACCAGCTGAGGTAATAAAGGAATAGATTTGGTTTCAACCTCGTTGGCAGGCTTTCCTGGATAGCGACCCTGTGAGTACATCACTCCCAGATTCATGGCGGCCTCCGGACAGCCGAGGAGATCCGCCTCCTCCCAAAGCTGCACCGCCTGCTTATAGTCCTGCTCGTAATGCTCATAGTACCAAGCCAGGGCATTGATAGCAGGGACAAACCCCTGCAGGACACAGACTCATTAGAAACACTGCAGAATCTTCCTTGAATCGGATCAAATCGGCACTTTGGGTTTCACAATGTGTGAACTTTGGATTTATAAAGTAGCAAACCTGTTCCTTAGCCTTCTTCAGAAATGTCACAGCTTTAGGAATATCCTTATCAACTCCATGGCCCTAAAGGAAAAATGGAGTAAGTCCATAAGTGAAATGGATGAAAACTAAATCTCAGGTACTGATGATGTAATGCTGACCTGTAGCAGAACAATCCCATAGTCATACATAGACACTGGGTCCTGCAAATGAACAGCTCCCCTTTGGTAATGTCTAACAGCCTCCTGGATGTTTCGAGACACTCCTTGCTGACCCCAGAATAGCATACGTGCTATAGAATTCTGAAAGACAAATGTTACATTTATTTTTATTTAAATGAGAAGTTACTTATTACAGTATTTAGCATGTGTGAAAGATAAATGAATTGTAGCTGTAGCCAATAAGGCAGATGATGCTAGCCATGCAAGCTAGGCAAAAAAATTACGAAAGTGTAACCAAATGGAATTTTGTGATCTTTGTATCGTTGGGGGTGATTATGTTTTTCTTTGTGTTTGTTTTTGGTTTGAAAGCATTGGCATTCATTTTAATCTTTTAATTCTCTACAAATCTTCTCCATGCCAGAAGACTTAAATGATTCATTGAGGAACATAAAATAAATGACATAAGTACTGTTTTGGATGTGAAAGATGATCATCTTCAGCCATTAAAGTCACTTAACACATACGGTCCACAAAAAGACATTCAATCATTGGGGTAACATAATGTATGGAAATAATTGAGCACAATCATCAGTATTTCTAAGTGTTAAATGAGAACACAACCAAGCACCTCTGCCTCTGCTGCCCCTCTGCGAGCCTGGAGTTTGAGCCACTGAAAGATGTGGTGGTCTTCGTTGGTCTGATGATTTAAAACCTCGTCATTGTTTAAGTAAATAGCCTCCACAAATGTCTAAAGGACAAAAAAAAAAAAGAGAAAACACATTAAAATTCCATACTCTCATTATCAATTTTCATCTGCCTGATCTCAGTTACATTTCAGTCTTATCACTGACATAGAAAATAATTACCATAGGCTCTGGTTATAATATTTAATATTGTTTTAAAGCTGCTGAAGACAGGGTTAGGGTCAATTACATTTTCAGTTACCATTACCCATGTTGAATTAACATTAAATTACAATTACAGTGACCAGCATTTTTTTTTCCCAAATACAATTAAATTTGAATTTTTTTTTTTTTATCCTCAATCAAGTCAATTACAATCATGTTCTTAATTACTGAGTGCGATAAACAATTAATCACAATTAACTTAGCTTTGTGTTAGCAATCTTTTATTATAACAGTCCTAATCAGCAAGTAAAATACACTAAAAACAATGTCTATCATCTAATTTCTTTCCTATCTCTGGGTTACCTTGTTAGGCTTCCTAATCAAAGAAAATATAGGTTTTAATAATTTTGGAGTGGGCGTCTGAGCCTTTTTTTGTGTCAGTATACCCCTCGATTTATAACTATATATATATATATATATATATATATATATATATATATATATATATATATATATATATATACTGTACCCACCCGCCCCACACACACACACACACACACTTTTCCCACTACAGGGGGAGCTGTCTGATTGATATCTGATTGGCTATCGCAACTGACTGTGTCCTTTCACTGACAGTGGATGGGAGTCTGCTCCATAAATACAATATAATGTGGTGTAATTGTTTTACATTTCTGCTATTGAACGCACCCTCGAGCTGTTGTTAGGATCAGCCAATAGAGTGTGTATATGTCTATAGCCTGCTCTGTTGATTCATGTGACGTCACTCACATTGCTGCTAAATTCAGGTGGAGCCGGGCAGGAAACTTGAGAAAACGCCGTCTGAAATCATCAAAATGCCCATGTTTTGTGGCGTTTACGGCTGCTCCAGTCGTTCTAACCGAGAAAAGGAAAATATATTTTATAGAGTACCGACGATTGTCGTTCACAAAGGTGAGAAATGTAAAAAGCTCACAGAAACAACGCCGTGAAAAAAGGATTTTAAATCAGGAGCAGAGTCTGCTGATGCCCATGACCGTAGCAACCACTTCGTCAGAGGCATGTTAGCGTGCTAACTTTGTTATTGTGGCATCAGGAATCCGTGTACCCTTCGTTCTTTGGCTCTTCCGTTTTAAAACCAAATTAAAAAAAACAAATAAACAGTGTGGTTGTTTTGTTTTTCTGATTTAAATCCAAAAACAGAAATACAGAAAAACCAGATAAGCAGCGTTTTTCTGTTTATTTATTTATTTTATTTATTTAAAACTTGTTCTGTTTGTGAGATATTTATGGCGAAATTAAAGCAAGAACTGAAGTCCACTGCACCTCGTTTCCCAGGTCCTGGACCAGGTCTCCTCACACAATAGGACTGTTTGAAAAAAAAAAAAAAAATAATAATAATAATAATGGTTTCTGTTGTAGCGCTTTGTCTCTCCCTGAAAAAAGGGTTATCATTATTATTATTATTATTAGTAGTAGTAGTAGTAGTAGTAGTAGTAGTAGTAGTAGTAGTAGTATTATTATTATTATTATTATTATTATTATTATTATTATTATTATTATTATTATTATTATTATTATTATTATTATTATTTCACGCCTTTGATTTATTATTTTTGGTTTATCTGATTTGTGTATATATACAGTATATTGTTTCCAGCAAATTTATAGGGAAAAATTTAAATAACCTGCTGTGAAGTTTGATTTAGACGGTCCAAAGTCGTTTGATGGGCAATGTTTGCATAGTAGCCATAGGCAAGATCTGTATCAACAGGGAGCCCGAGCAATCCCTGGTGGTGCAGGTGCCCAAGATGCAGCAGTGCCAGCCGATCGTCCCTCTGAGCAGCGAGCAGGGCCAGGAGCCACACCTACAAACAACAACATTTTAGCTACAGGCTGATCTGTCACACTCAGTGGCCCTCATTTATTGACCTTTCGTACATTCAGATCTGAGCGTACAACGTGCATTTGACAAAATTCACGCAAGCTAAACCTCAATGTGTGGATTCGTGCTGCATTGCTGCAGCCCAGCAAAATCTGACTGAGACTGAAAAAAAAGCATTAAACAAACCTCAGCTGTCATTTAAACAAAGAAAGTGTCTATTCGTACAGGTACGTACGTAGCATCTTAGAGTTAGGATTACGTTTATGTTTAGTCTTAGTCACGTGATCTAAACTGGCCAATGAGGGGCGCTACGTACGGATAGAATGTCGGTATATTGACACGGTAACCGTACGGATAGCCACTGCATTAAACACACTGTATAAGCAAACATACTTTCAGAACAGATGAAAACGGATAATTAAAAGAAAATCTATATTTTTTTTCAAGGCCCAGTTTTAACTGATACCACTTTTTTGGCTTTCCTTCACCAGAATACTTGATAAACCAACCGATAAGCCCAGTTGCTACAGGGCAGGAGTGCATAGGTTCAGCCTGACTCATATACTTTTTTTGACCAAAATGTAAAGAAGTTTCTCGATCAAAAAGCAGGAATAAACGCATTTAGGCTGTGGGTGAGTGACATTTCATTTAAACCATCATTAGGGTTTGGTTAAGTTAGTTACAGTGAATTTAATTTAAACCTCTGCCACAGAGCGTTTGAATGAGCTCCTTTAATTCCAGTTTTCACACGACCGAAAAGCCAATTTTCAGCTCGGAAACCTTTATTTCTTTATTTCCAAACTGCGAATATTTGAGGGCGTAACATGTTAATGACAGTCAAATTCAACACCCAATCATTGGTGCACTGGGATTGGTCAGATACGAGTGATTCATAAGTCCCACGTTGGTCCTGTCGTACGACCAAATGTGCACTCAGATTTGCACCCATTTTCACGCAAGGTTGATAAATGAGGGCCAGTGAAACCAACCTTATTGGGCTGTTTGTGGACTCCCAGGCCTGTGCTAAGAAGTATGGATGACATGTGAAGAGCCTGGATATTATCCAGGCAGCCAGCTTGGAGCAGCAGAGGTAAAATTCTGCTGACCACTGCAGAGCTGCGGGCGTGGCTCAGCTTATCAAGCGATAAGGAATAAAGTGCTTCACCCACAGCTGGCAGGCTGACTGCTGTTCCTCCTACAACAATGTGCAGGCACACATTTCAGTCATTCATTTCAAGGTGTTGAGCAGCAAACTTGAATTGCTAAACCAGGTAAAGTCTCTCTTACTGCTTTTGAAGGACAATAACTGTGCCAGTTTGGCAGCAGCTCTTCTGTGTGGTGCAGTTGCCTCCCACACCTCACACTGCTCCCCTGATTTTGTTCCCGCCTTCACCTTCCACTCATGGAAAACATCATGACATGTTTCTATAGGGAAAAGGACAAACAATCAATACTAGATCCTGCACCCAAAAAATGCCAAAAAGTACTTTAAACTGAGCATAATTCAAGAGATTCAATAGAACAGTACCAGACTGGGTCTTCTGTGTGACTGATTGAGAGTAGCCACCAATCTTTACAATCATCTCAAGACGAAATTCATGGCACGTCTGTTGCCATCCCGTCAGGTTTACATTTTTAACAACATCAGGGAGAAAAATGTCTGACTGCAAAGAACAAAACTTATTTAATTCAATGCATTTCTCGCATCTTTATGCTTTCATTTCTTTCAACAGTGGCATGAATTACCTATATCTTTTCTAACTAGAAGAAAAACAACTAACCTTTTAAGATTCCAGTGCTATAAGGGGTATAGTGGATCTATATCTATATTTCTTAAAATATGATTCTATATTACTGTGACAGAGAAGTGTTGTTAGAAGGGGGAATACCGTGATGTGTGACGGTATTCTGTTGCGGTAAAGTACGATCGGTCCAAAATAACCCTCCACACCTCGTACAAACTTCCCTCCACCAATCACAAAGTATCCCTCAGTGTCATCCAGCATGACTGCATGCAAAAACCTGTAAGACATACATTGCATTTTATTCTCTCCGGTTATTGTTGTGAAATCTTTGTATTATGTTAAAGCTGTAGGAGACGATAAATACATTTTTTTAAACTGTTAGTGCCATTTTTTTTTCAGCACATCATTTGCTTTTAGGTGTTTTCATTACATTTTGAAGTATTATATTTTGACAGTTTTGTCTTTTACTATCACTGGAAATTTCATTGCACACACAAAATTGAATGTAAAAACTAAGCACAAGTGAGAGAGAACAAAATCAAGCCACGCCCATACTACGTCTAAAGTGTGATTTTGGAAGATGGTAGATAATGACTTTAAAAAAAAAGCAGTTGGATTTAAAGAGCATTTTTGAGCCAATAAGAGAAGCTAAGCTTGAGGTAAAGGTTGTTTCTGTGGAAATCGCGGAGAGCTGCAGCACAGCAGCATAGCAGCATAGCAGTAGCCTCTAGCAACGATGCTAATGCAGGAGCAACAGACAGAACACAGGAGGAGAACTATCCAGAGGACATGAGAAGGACTCAGGGACAGACAGAAGAGAAGGAGACAATGGTGAAAGTTCTGATGTGGACACTGAGTCAGAGGCTCAGTTCAAAGTCAAGATGAGCTGCTACTCTTGGCTTATGAAAGACAAGGCAGGCCTCGGCTGTGAAATATGTAAAAAAAAGCTGCGAGGATACAAAGTTCTGCATGGTTGTTTTTTGGCTGTTATGACAAATGAAAGGTAAGCATCCATTTTATTTTCATTTTCTGCTGTGCTGCTGATTTATTAGAGGAGTTATAATGTAAAAGTTTGTAAATATTTTGGATTTGTGGGTTTTTGTGTTCTGGAAGTCTAGTGACCTTTGTGATGAGTGGCTAAATTAGCAGTGATTTTGCACTGTTCTTGTTGCTGAAACATGGCAGATTTGACAGCTGTCTCTCAGAGTGAGAGATGATGTGCGCTGTAACGGGCGAATGTCCGTGCTTCTTGAATGCTGATTCATTATTATTTTATCAAACATTTAGGTAAATTTGTTGTTTGTGTTCACGTGATATTATTGGCCCATTTAGTTGGCAAAAGGCGCTTTAAAAAAATTATTCCGTGACATATTTGTCTCTCTTACTCCCGGAACAACACCCGACGTTTGTTCCGGGACCTGATGATTTACACTTTAAGCACCGGTGCCATGCATCAAAAAGTTGTTCTCTGACACTATTGATGCCAGTGTGGCCCCTAAAACATTGACAGAGTGTTTTCATGGATTAATAGTTGTGCTAAAACTATGGTGGATGTTGATATTGTGGTCACAGAAACACTTGAATATGGCCAAAATGTAATGTCTTGTAGAGTGACGTTTTATAACGGGAAACACCATAAACAAACCACATTCTGAAAGAAGTTTTCCGCCTCGGATTCCCAATCCGCAATGTAGTGCGTCAACAAACCAACTGTGATGAATTTCAACCTTTGGCATTTGTTTTAGAGTAAATTATCAAGTTTTCTTGGAGAAATACCTTTGATTTATTGATCTAAAGCCTACATGTGTTCACCGGTGTTATAAAAAAAAAAATGTTAGTTATCGTCTCCAGCAGCTTTAAATATGAACTTACGAATGTTCTGTAGATTGAACAGCTTTTTGCTTGTTGTTAATGCACAGCATAGAGAGGCTGACCTGAGAAGACGTAAAGAACAATAACTAGTTTAGTGATTTCATCACATACTGAAACCAATAACTTTTCACAACACTATGTTCCTCACTGTTCTTCCCTGCAGCATCAAAATGAGCTGGCACCAGTCATTAATGGACTCTAAATGGGGATAAAAATGCCGTGGATGCCTTGGACTCCATTGTCATCTGGATGTGTAGTTGGCCTATACAGATGAGACATTATCACAAAGTGAGCCAACATGAGAACCGTTAAATGTGCTGAGAAGCATAAGGGCATACCTGATTTTGTAAGAAGCACTGTTGGTGTGACATACTCATTATGGGGGTCGATGTGATAAAACAAGCCGCACATATCTTGCCGACAGTGTCTGGTCACGAATATCCAGATGGAAACACTACACCTGACAAACACAGAGGAAACACTTGATGCACACAGATAAGACACCAGTGTTTGCTTTTACTGTGCTTCTATTACCATGAAATACAATATCTTTTAATCCGCAAAGACTCCAGGATTTGGTCATGTAAGGGTCCAACGTCTTTGTGATGCCAAAGCTTTCCCCAGTTGAAGCAAAATTGAAGATAAGAACTGCACCGTTCTGAAGGACATGTTTCAGTTAGAAAATGAAAAGTCGTTAACTACTGTAAAGTATATTTATAGCATCTAAAAATCAGCGCATAAAACTAAGGGTTTCCCAAGCAATATTGATAATGTTTAAGTTAAACTGGTTGTTTTTTTTTTGCATTTTAGAAGTTTTATTGGATTTATTGGGGTTGTTTTTCAGGTTCTTCTAATTTATAGATTTAAAAAAAATGTGTTTAATTAAATTGTATTATATAATAAACACTCAAGGCTACAATATTGGTATCATATCAGAAGTGAAAAAGTTGTATCAGGACACCCAGACATAAAACCACAATCGGGGTGGATTCACAAACATCTGAAATAAAGGGTGGTAATCCGGTTGCTTCCCTCATCCTTTAGTGATGCAGTTTCCTCACCTGCAGTGTGGAATTCACTAAGATTGCAGCAATCATTAGTGCCCGAGCAGAACTGGTGCAGACCGCCCCTATTTAAATGGGAGTTTTGCTTGTTTACTGTGGAGACTTCATTTGAGGAAGTTAAATTTGAGGAAGATGGACTTGTCTGTCTGCTGCACAAACATTTAGTGATGTAGAAAACTAAATAAACAAATATTTTTTTTTTTTTTTTTTTTTTCAAAACAACTTAAAAACTTAATGATATTTAATGTTGGTGCTCCTTCAGGACCTGTAACTTTGCTTTGATCAGTCCATCAAAAATAGGCAGATTTGGACAGAAACTGTCCCATTGATTAACCATTGATCTGAGGTAATGCAGCAAGTCTGTCAATCAGTGTGCATTATTTAAAGATGATCTACTGACCATCATCCAGCAGGTCTGAGCAGCGCTGTGTCACGCACACTCTCAAATGTGACATTGCGCCATCAGTGATCACTATTGCGTAAATTGCGCATCTGATCTGCTGATTCTGGCCTGACATCAACATGACACAAGACTTTGACGGTCAAAACATGGAAAGAAAGACAGACTGGAGCAGTGCGTTTGAAGCTACATCAATCCATGGTCAAATCCATATATCCATCTCTGCGCACAGCAACCATCTGCACTGCAGCCGCCGGGGCCACACTTCCAGCTTTCTTTCTCTCTTTCTCTCTCACAAGCAAACACACACACACACACAAACACACACAGTGGAAATTTATTCGGGCGCCGAAAAAAGAAGATCCGGCCCAATAGAACGGCCCTAACCTGTCCAACCACAATGAAGCCCAAACCCGTTTCACAAACCATAACTGTGTTCATCTTCGTGCGCGCATTCAGAATGATCAGTTGTGGAGTTATTAACATGACGAGCAGCTTCATGTGTTGGTACATGCTAAGTCCGGTTGAAGCGACACTGTTTATATTGGACGTGCATACAGACACTATCGGGGGCAGCTCAGTGGCGGCAAGGGGTCCTTTCAAGTTTCAAGGTTTATTCATGATTAAAAAAAGAATTGAAACAACCCGTGGATGCCTGGAAGTGCCTTTTGGGGAGCAAAATTACAACATTGGAGGCCCCTACGCTCAACAGCGCTGGCAAAAACCGTGCTAAAACAATCACCTCAAACATTTCCAGATTTCATGAATCAATTGGTGTCCCCTGCATTCATTTATTGAATTTCCTCCTCCCATATTTTTGCTCCCTCTTGGAGATATGCCTCCTATGCATATTCATTAGAGGAAAATGTGCTAAATGGAATGAGGGTGCATTCTGATGCACTGAAGAAGCGCAGGTCTTGATTCCCTGGAGTTTTGTACTCCAGTGTGTGGAGTAATGTTTGCACACGTTTTAATACCACTAAACATATTGTGAATCCGCCCCTCAGTGCTACACTGGAGCACGTAAGGAATGGATTTTTTTTTTTTTACATTTCAGTTGCATACCGTACTTACCTTGTTCCATGGGACACTGGCCCTGTGCAGACTGTTGACTAATTCCTAACATTTGTGCACTCCAGTCAGAACATGACTGGTGCTGTTTGACGGGTCGACTGAAGAAAGGCTTGGGCTGCAATGTTGCTACATCCTGAGCCATAACGGGCGCCTCACTGTCACTAAAGTAGCTGTATTTCACTGTGGCTCGGAGGATGCAAATCAGCACCCAGTGAGAGTCTGATACAGTCGCATCAGCTTTATACACCAACCAGTCGGGCAGCATCAGCTTAATGAGGCGTATTTTAGGGTGACCTGGGAGGCAGTACCACTGGCCCAACAGAAGCTTGGAGGTTTCACCAGTTTCAAAAGTTAGAATACAGTCCAGCTGTACAATGGAAGGCTCATTGCAGGAGTAATGGATCTTCATTAGATGATCTGGTACAGTCTCAGTAGGAGGATTCAGGAGCATCACGTTGTCAAGAGCCCAAACAATCTGAAAGAGAAAAGTCCACACTGTGAAAACTGGAGGGGCAAGAGCTTTGAAGATGGTGAGATGAATCTGATCTTACCTGCATGCTGAGGAAAAACTGACACATGTATTTGCACAAAAAATGAGCATCCATGATCTGCAAAGCGTTTTCATCAATATTCCTGTCACACAGCTGCAGTTGCACAAGGAGCTCTCAGATCCGGATGTTATCCTGCTTTACTTGAGATGTTGGATCTTAAGTAAATATTTGACAGTCTCTCCACCTCAAAAACTGGATACACAAAGAAGTTTGGGTGGAGCTGTCAGAGATCCCTTGTAAGCAGGTAAGGGATCCACTTGTCATTTGGTAGATGAAATGATAGATATAATTTCTTACATTATGAAATCATGTATCTTGTGAATTATTTATATATTACTTCAGAAGATCCCACACAAACATTTAATCAATATGTATAAGGTGGAATACAGGTTGTATTAACCATTTTTTTTATTTTATTTTTTTCACTTTGTCTGCACATGCTGTCGAAGGTCAACACTACATGAAGTGCATTATTTTTAAGATAGCGATGCATGTTTTGTTAATGCAATTAAATACATTTATTTATTTTATTGCATAAATGTGACCATCACCAGCCCTCCCTAAGGAAGGGTAAGAAATACTTTATTAAAGGGAGAATATAAAAAGTCAGAATCAGAATCCTTTTATTGTCATTGTAACAAAGTACAACAAAATTGCAAATACCTTCCACACAACATACAAGTACACCTATAGATTCAAGCCAGGACAGACACAGTTATTATTAACAAAAAAAAAAAAAAAAAACATACGGTATGGTAAAAGTCTGTCAGAATAAAAGGTTCATAAGTATAAAAGTTAATCAGTATAAAAGTGCATTGGTATAAAAAAATCATCAGTATAAAACTGCATAATAAAAAAATAATAAAAAAGACACAAATTTCAGAAAAGACAGTAATTTGTTTTCCAATTTTATGAGTAGTGATGCTGGTGTCCATGGTGTGTGTTTATTGAGTGGTTGGCTCTTGGGAAGAAACTGTTGATGAGTCTGGTGGTACGTGATCTGGTTGTCCTGTATTACATCCCTGAGGGCAGAAGGGTGAACATGTGATGACCGGGGTGAGAAGTGTCTGCGATGATGTTTTTTGCTCTCCTGTGGTATTGGTTGTTTGCAATGTTCTGAAGTGAGGGAAGAGGGCAGCCAATTATTTTTATTCTGCTGTTCTTATTGTCTTCTGCAGTGATGATTTATCTGCAGATGAGCAGGCTGCGTACCATGTTGTGATGTTATATGTTAATATGCTCTCGATGGCAGAGCGGTAGAGAGCTACCAGTGGGTTTTTACAGATGTTGTTTCTTTTCAGGATCCGGAGGAAATTGAGGCATTGCCGGACTTTTTTGACTGTGGATGTTGTGTTTGTGATCCAGGAGAGGGTGTTCATGATGTGTGTGCCCAGGAATGTATGGCTATTATGCACTATTTCATCACAGTCATCAGGGAGATAGTCGGCTCTGCCTTTTCTGAAATCTATAATGAATTCTTTGGTTTTGTTTGTGTTGAGAGTTGCAGAACACTACAGAGTCAGATGATGGATCTCATCCCGGTAGGCAGACTCATCACCACCATTGTGTACATAAATAGAAAGTCCTCCACCTCTGCTCTGATCGGAGTCTCCGTTGCGGTTGTGTCGGGTGTAGCTTGCGGTTTGCTAACTGGATAGCAGCATCAGGGATTGCCGGGTGTAGCCATGACTCCGTGACTATTGGCGTGTTTCCACCGGCGGTATCTACTCTACTCTCCTTTTTTCCGTTTCCACTGAGAAAACGCACCGGCTCTGTGGTACCTGGAGGTACTTTTTTCAGTACGTGCTTCGTAGCCGTTTCAAAAAAATCCACTAGGGTAGGAAAATGTGACATAGGCACAAAGCTGACACTGATTGGTTTAGAGAATCCTCTCAATTACGTCATCAACACACGCAGAGAAAGGAAGAAACTGGCTGCCAATGTTGCTGTTTGCAAAACTTGTGGGGATGTCTCCAAGAAAGTTCACTCCATGGAGTCTGAACGAGGTTCAAACCTTCCTCACGTTGCTTGCTAATGACCTCATTCAGATTGAGCTGGATGGCTGTGTTCGCAACTAACAAGTGTACCAGCAGCTTTCTGCACAAATGGGTGATCACGGCTTCGAGAAACTGAAAAAACTCAAGAACAACGGTCGGAGTGGAGCGAACCGCAAGAAGTGGAAGTGGTTTGACCACATGGACACTATTTATGGCCACAGACCCACAAACAAAGGCAGGGAATTATTCCTCTCTTTTCTTTCTTTATTTGCTGGCTTTTATAAAAGCACACGTACAATATGACAAAGCCGAAACATGGCAGACAAATTTAGCGCTCTTGTGCTGTGTACCATTGTTGTAGAGTTGAAGCGAGTTGATCATGAAACAAAAGGAGCACCTGTAGATTCATTACACCACCTCTGAATTCTTTAATCACATATCGTACATTTTTAACATAACATTCTTTTTTTGATTTATTAATGTATTAATAAGGTTTGAATTCAGCAGTTTATCAGTAATGTGACTTTTATTGCTCCTTTTCTATCTAGTCGTGAAAGTCCATCTGTGTGTTCCCACTGTGTGGTGAGATGATGATCCAAATATCACACAAACAGATTAAGATTTCACTTTAAAACAGAAAAATGCTGCCAATGTGGTTTGTTATTTTGATTAGGTTTTAAAACAAAATAAGCAAAGAATGAAGGACACATGGATTTCTCATAAACTATTTGGCAATTAAATGTATTCATATTTCTTTTCGAAGGTGATTTTCAAACAAGTGAGGGTACCACTGAGTCGACACCATCACCACAGTCCGATGGCCCAACAACATCCCCATGTGCGTCACCATCATCTTCAGTGTCTGGTACACCCAGAGGTAGGTTCGGGCCCTTCCATTGTAGTCAGTTCTTGGCAATACCTCTCGTACCAGAGACGTGTTTATTAAAAGTAATCCAAGTCCAAAATGAGTGTTTTAATAAACTTTTCCAGTCAACAGAAAAAGAGAGGATGATGTCATTGTGGTGATGCGCCATATGCACACATCTGAGGATTGTGCACAGCGGGAGAGGCTGTGCGAGCAGGTGCACCATAATGCTGTTCTGTGCAGGGAACAAGAGGCAGTCCTGCGAAGAGAGGAGATGGCCGACACGGCAGACTTTAACCAGGTCTTTCTCAGAACATTAGGCCAGCTCGTGCAGGTGTTTTGGTCAGCGTGGCCCACAACCTCCAACAGCGGACTGAGCCTTGCCCCGATATCCCTCACCCTGTAGTGTAACTCTAATCAGCAATTATCCTCTCTATGGCGCTTTAACACTTCATTACTTAATGATGGTGAATTTGGAAAAATTATGAGAGAAGAATGGGAGGACTTTCTGTTAACAAATGACTCCCCGGAAGTGTCAGAAAACCACCTTAGACTCACCATTAACCATACAAGATCTACAAAATGCTTTGGATAGCATGTCGACAGGGAAGGCACCCAGTCCAGATGGGTTCCCTGCTGAATTACTAAAACATTTCTGGTCAATGCTGGCTCCGCGTTTTTTTTAGAGTAGTAACAGAGATTAAAAATAAAGGTTGTAGGAGGTCACATGAATACAGCGAACATTAAACTATTACTTAAACCAGACAAGAACCCCATTTTTCCCTCTAGCTCCCGCCCTATCTCACTTATTAACACAGACATAAAAATTATTTCCATAGCACTCACTTCCAGGTTAAAGAAAGTTGTTCAGTCAATTATATACCGAGACCAGACAGGATTTATTAAAAATAGACACTCCACGGACAATGTGAGAAGACTTTTTAATCTGATCAACATGGCACATAACTCTAAAAAGAAAACAATAACCTTGTCACTCGACGCAGAAAAAGCATTTGATAGAGTCAACTGGTCATTTTTCCTTGCTGTCCTTGGCAAAGTTGGCTTTGGAGATTCATTCATTCAATAGATCTCCACCCTGTACACTAAACCTAAGGCCTCAGTAACCACAAACAAAATAACATCCCAAAGCTTCACACTGCAGAAGGGAACTAGACAAGGCTGCCCACTCTCACCTTTGCTTTTCGCAATATTTGTTGAACCTCTCACAACAGCTGTACGTAAGAACTCTGTTATTGAAGGAATCCACTCATCCATCTCAGAACACAAAATTAATCTTTATGCGGATGATGTTTTACTTTATTTGGAAAAACCCCATTCCTCATTAGAGGACATTTTTTAATCTTATACACAATGTCTCTAAACTATTAGACTATTCCATTAACTCATTCAGTGCAATTGACAAATTATTACTTAATATCAAATCCAAACGCTCAGGGCCATTAATGTAATATTACGTCAATTAAGTTTTTTCATGGAGATTAGTAAAAGACACCCTGGCGGAGGTCCCTCATCAATATCTAAGCTGTAGTGTGATACAGTGACCAACTGTGCCCTGAAGGTGGCAGCAGCGCACCATTGGATGATAGATTAGCCACTGATGCTACCATTAGCTAAAGGAGGAAGAAGCAGGGATGAGGGAGATGTCAGGGCCAAATTTACGGTTACCTCGGCTTTAACTTGTGATGGAGGCTCTGCGCTGATAAATGATGAGAACCAGACTGAAGAGGTGATGAAGTAATAAAAAAATGATTTATTCTAAACTAAATTAAAAAAGGTATAAAGCAGTTCCTCCCTGGCCAGAGAAGATGCAGGACTGACTGAAATTTCTTTCCACACACAATACCATACAGATTGACAGCCCCACCCCAACAGATAGGAAGGGAAGAGGTCAGTTTGCCCTGCAGGGATGGCGTCACTGGTATCGCATGTGATTGTCATGTGCGTAGATGTGCGTAGGTGTGTGTGTGTGGTGTATTGTGTGCGTGTGTGAGTGAGTGTGTATTGTGTGTGTGTGTGTGTGTGTGTGTGTGTGTGTGTGTGTGTGTGTGTGTGTGTGTGTGTATTGTGTGTGTGTGAGTGAGTGTGTATTGGGTGTGTGTGTGTGTGTGTTGGGTGTGTATTGGTGTGTGTGTGTCTGGTTGCCTTGAGATAGAGCTGTGTTATGAGAGTGAAGCATGTGAGACCAACTGACCTTCCCAAAAAAGACAGACAAAGAGAGGATGGAAAGTTACATCTCAAAGCATTAAATTGAGTAAGATCTATGAGTAAATATAATTTATTAATTTTGCCACCACAAACATTATGGGGCTACCGAGTGATATTGTGAGGTATCTAGCAGCTCACAGCACCACATACTAACACAGAACATGTGTGGACATGAGTGGATTATTGATAATGTTGCAATCGTGAGATAAAACCATGAACGTACCGAGTCAGCGAGACAGAAAATGATGCTACGAGAGTTGATGCTGAAGTTCCCACCAGCTCACAGCAGTGCACACTTGACCAGAGCATGTGTGGAACTAAGTGGACTACTTAGAGTGTGGAAATGGTGAGAGAAAACGATAAAAAAAAAACAGGGCAAGCGGTGAGACTTGACATGTCCGGGAGGAGGAGGAAGTTGCGTGTGTGGAGAATGATGGGGGAGAGACTTGGAGGATGGCCAAAATACAGTAAGCAAACCATTCAACTCTGACCAAGATAGCAAAATAATAATAATTTTGCCATCAAAAGTCCAGTCTCAGTGTTGTTTTTTTAGTTTTATAAAAGGAAACCAATGTCAAGGTGTCCCTAAAGCAAAAAAAAAAAAAAATAAAAAAAAATGCTTCAAAGTCACTAATAGATTTTTTTCAGAAAAGGCCGTTTTTCTCAGCTTTTTGTCACAAACTAGCGATTTGTGTAAAACTTGCCTCTATTCAACTGCGGATTACAGAAGAACGAAACAAGCTAGAAACAAAATTATTTTTACTGATGAAATTAGAGACTTTAATCTTTCAGAATCTGGCAAATCTGGAGAATTCAGATTGTCATAGTACAAAATATTCTGTGGGTCTATGAATGAGTTAACTGGTCAAAATCATCAATCCTACCCTTAACAAAAAATCCATGGAATCCTGCAAGCCAAACCCCACAATACTCTTCCCCCACAAATACAATTAAATATCTAGGCTTAAATATATCATCAAACTTAAATGAACTAATAAAACTGAACCTGGATTCGCTGTTAGAAAAAGTCACACAAGCTCTCCCCATCTCACTCCTTGGCAGAAAACCCTCAGTTAAAATGAAAATGTTACCTAAAATAAATCTGTTCTCTGTGATCCCACTGAAACCACCAACGCAATGGTTCAAAAGATTAGATTCGGCAATTACAAAATTCTGTGCAAGGAATAAAAAAAACAAAATTAGCCTTTCAACCCTTCAGAAAAATAAAAGCCAGGGAGGTTTAGAAGCCACCAACTTCATGCATTATTACCTAGCAAACCAAATATATTTAACAGAATGACTAAAACCAAAAGAACACTACACCTGGCTAGAAATAGCAGTTAAACTGAAACAGCTAAACTACATATTAAACTCTCCGATCTCCATTTTATCACTGCGATCCTCAAGCGTCACAACTGCTTTAAAAACCCACTGATTGCCTCAACCCTGACTGCTTGGTGGAAAGCCTTGGACATTACAAATGCCCAATTAAAACCTAGCATGCTCTCTCAAATTTGGCTAAACCCCGACTTGGGAAATAGAAAAACACCGCTCTACCTGAAGACATGGGAAGAGAGCGCAATCATTCATCTCGAAGACCTCTTCGAAAATGACAGGCTTAAGACATCATTAGGACAAAAAATCTAACCCAAACATTATGAACATGTTTAAGAGTAGAAGGCGGCCACTGTTTAAAAAAAGTACTGCGATTCAATTTTCACAGTATCGATGTGAACCGTGATACTTATTAGTCGATTTTTAACTGCCTTACGATTAATCGTTACATCCCTACTGAGGTGTTAAAGCAGGATTTCACCCATTTGCTAAAAACTGAGCTGTTTGCAGCCTAAAGTGTTCATCAGTGGCCCGATACTTCCAGTCCACAAAGGATTTTTATCTTCAGCTTGTTTTGCCCTTTCACAAAATGTGGTGACAGGTAACACAGGTAAAATTGTTAAATTAAAGAAAAACAAAAAGCTTAATAGAGAATTTGACTGCTATAACATGTCATCCAAAGAGTCCACCAGTGTCTCCAGTAAAGTATTTCAAATTAACTCTTCTGAACATTAGATCTCTTGTTAACAAATCACTGCTAACTAATGATGTTATTTTGACACATCACTTGGACTTTTTACTTCTTAATGAAACGTGGTTGAATGATGGTATCAGTAATACTAATCTCAATGAGAGTGCACCACAAGACTTTATTTATTTCAATAAGTGTTGTACTTGCAGGAAAGGTGGTGCAGTTTCAGCCATATTTAAATCAATATTTTAGTGCAAAAAAATAACATTTGGTGATTTTATCTCCTTTGAATATATGTCGTCCTTACTGAAGGGTGATTCAAGAGTTCTGTTTTTAGTCATTTATATTCTGGAGAATTCATGGATGAGTTTGCTGAACTGCTGTCAGTTGTATGCACTGAATACAACTTTTTAATAATAACAGGTGACTTTAATATTCATATAGACAATAACACGGACAATAATGAAACTTTTGGTCTTATACAACGTGTGACTAGTCTGACACACACACACACAAGGTCACACTTTGAATCTGATTTTCTCTAAAGGTGTTGATATCTCTGCTGTTGTAAGAGACTTAGCTCTATCTCATCATTTCTGTGTCTTTTTTGATTTAGAGACTGTAACATCTGCTCCCCCTACTTCTGTGTGTTTTAAGAAACTAGTACAGTGCCCGTCGGAAGTATATATTCATACAGTGAGAGCTTAAGTAGAGTTGTCAACTATGGGCATAATAATAACAACATACTTTGAAGCATTATAAAGGGGTATATTTGCAGGTGCAACATAAAATAGCGTAAGCAATTTCTCTGGTTTAATTCTATGAGACATGCGCATGATGAATGTGTTGTCTTTTTTTTACTCATTTTTATATTTTTTTTGTTTGGTGTGTTTTTCTGTAATGTATGTTTTTTTGGAGTCATTATGTGTATTTTTGTATCTTTCTGTTGTCTTTTTGTGCATTTTCTTAGAACAAATGGAGATTAGTAAAAAATAGCATAATACTGGACCGTTAAGAAGTTGAAAACCATTAAAATATCTGAAAGATGCTGAAAATAAAAATTAAAAGTTGAAAGAGGTTGAAGGAAAATCAAAAAGTAGACTTACTTTGAAGCCAACCACTATAACCAGATAAAAAAACAGTATGAAAGCCTGTATGAATAGTAGTAACAGTGAAAACTTCAGAATGAGAAGCGAAACCGGTTTTAACCCGGTACAACCAGAAAAAGCAGTAAGAAAGCCGGTATGAATGGTAGTACCACTGAAAATCAAACCCATAATAAAAGCAGTAAGTTTTTTTTTAACTTTTTTTTCTACACTCTTTTTCGAACAGAATCTGGTTTTGAAAGGATGAACGGTAGTAGAAAAATGTTGTAATATCATCTACGATGCACTGGCATGATGTGGGATAAAACTTGTACTGGGCTTAATCTTAGACGTTGATCCCAAATACCTGATTTAGGTATTACCACTCCCTCCACCCCTCCACAGCCACCACCATTATACCTTGGCTGTTTTACTTTTGTTATGGATAGACGGGGATAGGAGGGCGGGTGGATGGTGCTCTCCTACCGTCGAGACTTTACCGCCGCTTTTAGACCGCTTCTATGGCAGCCACGAGCGGTGCACCTATGCCTTCGTCACACGAACCGGGGGCCGCCGCGCTACACACAGCTACAGATAGCCAGGCTTTCAGCAACAATTTTTTGTGGTGGACAACGCAGGCATGGCACTGCTCCACGAGGCACCAAGCACAGCATTTTTTTTATATACATATATATATATATATATATATATATTAAGTACTGAAAGGGCAGGTAGAGGATTTTCCTATTCTATTTTATTCGGCAAATTTGTGGGGTTAGGTCCATATCAGTCTTGATATTTCAAAAACCACTTAACATAAGGGTAAAATGTGGTATTGTGAGTGGCTAGATAAGTACAACTACTACTTTTGAAAAAGTTATGTCTCTGGGTTGAGTATTTTGGAAGATAGGACAATTTGTTCGCAAAGATTTTTAGGTGAAAACTGGAGCAACTTCACTGTAACTGATGTCACCATTCTAAAAATGGGGTCAGAGCTGAATACTTAATTTATTGGAAGGGCCTTGAGTCAAAAATGGTTGAAGATATAAAAAGATGGAAGGTATTGGCTGAATGGACTGGTGCCCTGTCCAGGATGTACCCCCGCCTAACGTGAGCCTAACGTGAGGGGTCAATTAAGCTTGACTGTGGACTTGAGTTGATTTTGAGTCCTCATCTTGTTTTCCTGATGAATGTGCTGACTGCGTTTCAAGATTTACGGCTTCTTCAGCCACAGCTGGTTCAAACACACTGGCTTCAGCGAATGCAGCCTCTGCTTCCTTTTCTTTTTTAAGAGCATCTAATATGGCACCCAACTCTGCTTGTTTCATTTTAATCTCAATTTCTTTACGTGCAAACTCTGCTCTGGGGCGAGTAGCTTCAGCTTTAGCACGTGCTTCCACTGCTGCTTTAGTGAGTGAGTATTTTTTTTCATTATTCTTTCGAAGAGCAGCATGACTCGGGTGTGAGAGGTAAAACTGCAACACAACCACATAACAATTGTTTTAAAATTAAATAAAACAATATATAATGAAAACAAGGCATCACATATTACAGGGCTCAGTTGTACAAGCTAACATGCTGATGCTATTGTTAGCATGGTGCTAACAAGATAGAAAGATAAACATGAAATATGACTATATGCAAGGCACAGGCAAAGTGTAGAGATGTTAACTAAATTATTCTAATCAACTTACAGGCTGTGATGACTTAGGACACTATGGAAGCCCGTTTCCGTCACAAAAAAAAAGGCAAGTCGCAACTATAAGAAAGAAAATCATAATTATGAGTTAGTAGTCTTAATTATGAGATAGAAAGTCACAATTATAAAATAGAAAGTCATAATTATGAGATACTTTAACACATTTACAGCAGCTCACGTGTTGAGTAGCTGATGCTGAGAGATGGCAGATATTAAAGCCCCGTCTAACTACTGTAGATGGGCTTTACAAATGATGAAATACTTTGTTTGCTTGCAAATTCACATGGAATTGTGCTGAGTAAACGCACCCTAGAAAGGATACTAAGAGGCTCTGGCGTTGAAAGGATAAAACTAATGTGGCTGAAGTAGCACGGTTTATTGAACAACAAATGGAGACTTCTTGTCAGTGCCATGGGTGGATGTACCAAAAATGTTTCTATCTCATAAATATGACTTTCCTAACTCGTAATTATGACTATCCATCTCATAATTATGACTTTCTATCTCATAGTTATGACTTTCTAACTCATAGTTTTGACTTTCCTTGGTGATTTTTTTTTTTTTTTTAGTGGCGGAAACGGGTTTCCATAGAATCAGAATCAGAAATGTTTTAATGGCCAAGTACAGTTTTTAGGACAGTACAAAGAATTTGACTTGGTAGTCAGTGCGCGAAACAAAAAACAAAGAAAACAAAGAAACAAGCCAGCAAAACAAAAAATATGTATTGTCGAGCTGAAGAACGGGAGTCGGAGGTGGAGTATTCAGCACAGAACTCCAATCTTTATTTGCCATTTAACACAGCTCTTCTTAACTCTCTCTAATGCAGAAGAAGCCAGCATGTGCCACACACAAAATACTTCCCAACGGAAACACCCTTCTCTACACCATAAGTTCCCCCAAAATCTTCCATTCACTGGGTGAATTATAAACGTAAAACAATCACCACAATATATAATATAATAGGAAGCCCTATAAATACATTCAATAAACTCTGGATGGCTCATAAGCAGCCAGAACACATAGTTTTAGTCTCAATCAATTACTTCTTTTTTAATTTTTGTCCACAAAAATATATTTGTGACAAAAATATTGATGAAAATATTTACTCAACAAAATTAACACTGATTGGCTGAAAGTGAACAAAAAGCTCAACATGTTAGGTGCCTGCTGCATCCTCACTAATGTAAATTATTAGACACTACAGATACTTAGTTTGACTCTGTTTGTATGACAAAAGATTTATTTTTAGCTCGGCATCATCACATCAGCATTGTATTTTATTTTGTAACAGCTTGTGAGTAAAACAGGAAGCTCCATGTGAAGAGTTCTAAAGTGGGCGGAGCCTTGATGACATCACTGACAGAACTGTTTTCATTTCTCCTTTTATTTCAGTGTTCAGTGGGCACTGGACTGTCTACGAGGTCAGACATTCTCAATAAGTTCCTTGAAGCATCAGATATATAAGCAAGTATATAAAGCTATTTGAAGATAACAAAAGTACAACATTCAAAAAATAACTGCTCTCATAAACAGTGCAAGATTACAAGATTTTGCTTAGTTTCCTCAACAGGAACACCACAATGTCGGAGGAGATGGAGGTGAACTCGGTCCGCTTGAATTGCAATGAGGTGGTGACAAGAAATACTATCTCGGAGGAGAGGAACATTATTTTAAGGCAACAACAGGATATTGATGGTTTTCGCAGAGACAATGAGATACTGAAGAAAGACGTGATGGAGATGAAACAGTTGTTACAGAATTTTGTGCAGATTAAGGAACAGCTGGCGCAGATGATAAATTGGATGAAACAGAGCTCAATTTTTACAGAAGTTCCTCAACTTCAGACAATGGGTGAACACAGCATGTTTATTCAAAAAACATTTCCAATAGCTCCGTCTGACCATCAGAGGATCCCAATATTACCAGGACTTCCACCTGCAGAAGATGCAGGAAAATCTCGTTATGCAGAATTATTTCCATCTAGAAGACCTGGAGTTGTGAAGACCAAGCAGAAGAATTGGATGATTTGGAAGAGGACTACAAAACAGAGATTCAAGTCTGGAGACCTTTATAAATTTAAGACAAAGAGCAAACTCAGCAAGTTATTTAAAAAACCAACAACAAAGATCTTTGAAGATGAGCAGGAAATCAGCGCGCAGGAGCTGGAGGACTTATGGACAAAGATTCAGTTAAGGCAGAATCAGATGACTGAGTACGTGGAGGGGTTGAACCCCACGCCACAGATCTTCTACCATGACCCTGACTACACGCAAAAGCTGGTGCAGGAACTTAAGGCCCAAAAAAAAAATCTGGACAAGAGGCAGATGAAATTATTCAAGCAAAAAAAGAAATCAATTCAGCTGGTGATTAAGGAGGATTCTCAAGAAAGGTCTGAGCATCAGAGCAATACAGAAGCAGGGGAGAATCACCGTACAGCTGGACCTCAGTTTGGGGAAGAAGCAGGTGGACGTCAGCATGCAGCAGCGTCTGCACCAGAAGGAGCAGACGTGCAGGAGTCCAAGCAACTCATAGAGCAGTTCGACCAGTTGATGCTTCATGATGTTGAGGTATTCAGTGAAGACAGCAGGTCTACAAACCCATTTTACACAGCTGGGTCTGAGAATCAGTGGATCACAGAAAGAGGTGAACCTCAGCTTGTAGAAGAAGTAGGAGGACCTCAACTTACAGAAGCATCTGCACCAGGAAGAGCTGACGTACAGGAGTTTATGGAGCAGGAACAAATGCAGCAGGTACAAGAGCAGCTTAGTCAGCACAGCGAGCAGGTGAAACACCAGCAGGATATTATGCAGGACTATAAACAGCACACGGTGATGCTGGAGCAGGCGATTATTAAGATGGTACAGCCTTCAGTTTATACAGAGCATCCTCAATTTCAGACAAACGGTGAACACAGCAGGTCTATTGCAGAAACATTTCAGACAGCCCACGCAGAGCATCAGAGGAATGCCATAGGAGGAGAATCTCAGTATGCAGCAGCCTTTTCACCAAGAGAAGCTGACGTTAGGGAACGCCAACTTCAGCAGTTGATGATTGGGAAGACAGAGAGTTTAGTACCTACAGAGCTTCATGAAATTCCGGCAATCACTATTCAAATGCCAATTCAGATAACACAGTCTGAGCATCAGATAAACACAGACGTAGGAAGACCTCAGCTTGCAGCAGAAGCAGGAGGACCTCTGAATGCAGCAGCATCTGCACAAGGAGTAGTTAACTATAGGGCGGGCAATCAGGATCTTCAGAAGCTGCGGGAGAAAATTAAACGCATTCAGATTGAAAAGCAGGAGCTCATGGGGCAACTGTGGTACAAAGCGGCCAACTTCCGATAGAGAGCATGGGGGTTCAGTCCCTGGGTAATGAATGGGTAATGGGAAAGACACTACGTTTGACGCTGTATGACAAAAAAATATTTTTAGCTCGGCATCATCACATCAGCATTGTACTTTATTTTGTAAGTATCCATGTAAAGAGTTCTAAAGTGGGCGGAGCCTTGATGACATTACTGCCAGGATTCTTTTTATTTCTCCTTTTATTTCAATGATCATTGGGCGCTGTGGTGCCCACTTGGAGCATCCATATTGTGATGTTTGAATTTCAAAAGAATCAATCCTTTTATTTGTCATTGCACAATAGAAGCTCTCATAAACAGTGCTACATGCAAAATGATCAGTTGAATGATCAATGAGTTTAAGGAACTACTGATGATATGTCCTAACATTTTCAACCTTCCCATATCTTAGACACAGCACCCACGCCACCTTTTTTTGGTTAAGATATGATGCATGTTTGCTGACTCCTGTTAGCTGTTGCTAGGCAACAGCGTTTCATTGGTCTACAGTTTCTGAACAGTGACGGGGTGTAAAGCCAATGGTTGCTATAACAACATAAGAACAACCCAGTAGAAACATTTCCTTTGCATCTCGAAGCCAAATAACAACAATAAGACAGAGTTAGCCAGACATTGGCGCCATAATATCGGTATGGGATACACACTGGATACACACTTTAAATGTTTGCATTCGGACAAAATTCGGTGATATGAAAAGACAGCTTCCAGCAGGGCTGTGGACTGAGCTAATGGCATGAAGCAAAAGTTACGTCTGAAATCGGACTTGGTCCCGCTCCATAGTTTATGCGCCAAGGTATAAAACCATGCTAAAAAGTCATTTTTAATGTGTTTTTTATAAAAAAAAAAAAAAAAGTGCACATTTTGTTTATTGGTAATACATCTCACAAAAGTTCAAGCCCTTGGGTGGTGGCATAATGGTTAGAGAAGCGGTTTTATAATCACTGGTTCTAGTCCAACCTGGTCTATCATCGGAGGTCTGTGTGTGCATAATATGTCGTGTGTAAAGGGCCTCACACAGGTTTTTTCCTAACACTACGTTTTTTCCCGCTTCATAGAAGTGAACAAAAAAACTGTACAACCATTAGCAGTGTGTGCGACCACAGAATAAAAAGCAAAATGACACACTAAATCGAGAGTTGAGTATGTACCTGGCTCCATTAATCCTTGATTCAAGCACTGAATGACACCATCGCATGAATACGCATGTCACGTGTGACCCCCGGAGGACCCGGTGAGTCCATAAATTCCAGTTTAGCCCGAGATACTGTCTATTCAAAATCTGCTTGTGAAAACACAAGGATTCCAAATGCCGGACTGCTCTGAGAGTCTTTAGGTTAAAGAAAACATGTTGCAACAACCACAAAATAAAATCTGAAATATTTTTATTTTTGTATTTATCATTTGTCCTTTGTAGTGGACATCAGGTCAATAATTGATACATAACGTAACTTTAAAATGCAATGACAATTTATTGTCTTTTGTGCCTTGTTGACTAAAAATATTTACATTTCATGAGCATTACAAAGGTTAGATGAAGGAAACGCATCTAAACACTGAACATTTTTTTGTAAAACATCATCTCACAAAGGTCCTGGGTTCAAGCCCGGGGGTGGTGGCGAAACAATTAGAGAAGCGGTCTTTGTAATCACTGGTTCTAATCCAAACTGGTCCATCACTGTTGGATGTTGAGCGAGTCCCTTAACTGTAACTGCTCGTGTTGTCCGTCATTTTGGATAAAAGCGTCTGCTAAATGAAATTGTCATAACAAGTGTCCTTTCTGTATAGAGTTTGCATGTTTTCCCCGTGCTTGCTTGGGTTTTCTCCAGGTGCTCTGGCTTCTTCCCACAATCGTAGAAGACAACTGTGTGTTTTTGTGCATGCGTGTGTGAAAAAGAAAAAGCATGTCAGCATAAGAAAAAATATTTTCTTTCCCTTTCCATTTTCCTATCTACAGTATAAATCAAGAAAAGCTTGCACACACGCCGACGTATTAGTTTAGTTTGAAATCAACATGATCAATGAGGCACTCAAAGCCGTTGAGAGAGACTCAAATAGTTCCCGAAAGTTATTGGCGGCCAATTCAAATCAATTGATTCTGAGTGACATAACTGGGATTTTAGGTAATTCGTCGACATGAGATGGGGGAGGGGCGTCATAGCCGCACTCACACAGCCGGTTAGAGAGAGAGTTGCGACAACTGAGACTCATATAGTTCCTGGAAGTTATTGGCAACCAATGGCAGCGGCTGTGCTCAAAGCGAACAGAGAACCCGGAAGTTATTGGCAGGCCATTCGAATCCATTGATCCCAAGTGACATAACTGGGATTTTAGGTAATTTGTCGCCAATAACAGCGAAACATGCACACTTCTCTGTAAACATGGCATTATAAACGCTAATATTTTCACCACGTGTTAGTTTACTTTATTTTTCATTTCGAACATGTAAAAAATAAAAAAAAAAGAAAAAAGAAAGAAAGCAACATTTTAAAAAAGTAGTATGGACAAACAATGAATGAGATCATACAAACAAGCTATCAAATACTTTTCTATATAAATGTAATTTATATGTCTGAAATGGAGTGGGAAGACATATAAACATATAACCTAATGCACACCATGGATGGACTGTTTGTGTGTCATTAATTTTCCCACTAGGTTTTTTGAGGACAGGGGATGCTCCGGGACATTTATTAAGTCCAGCAAACATTGGTGCAAACTTTATTTATCAATTTATCATGTGCATGTCCCATAGAAATAAACCAGGGAAATTGCACACGCTATTTTACTTTGCACCAGCAAATATACCCCTTTATTACATTACAGATTATAGAGTATATACACCTCTTTGTACATCCAACCTTCAAACAAACTTCTTTTGGCCATTATTGAGAACTCTACTTAAGCACCCACTATATGAATACATACTTATGATGGGCACTGTACTAGTTAGTACAAATAACCTGACAGCTCTAAATCTGAATTTCTCTCCAAAATTCTTAGCAAATTCCTTGAAACTGTCCGTGCTAGCTGCTACATGTTTAGCATTGAGGTGGTAGCAGGGGCTACAACAGGCGGGCAAAGCCTTTCTTGCACAATGTGCACACAACTGGGCTTTTGTTTTCCATCCAGTGCTTTTATAAGCCAAAATTAATGCCACCGAAGTTGAGAAGCTCCGCAGTCTCCCGTCTTGTTATTTTAGTTTGTGCATCAGTATTATGGTTTTACCAGGAACTCTTGAAATTAAAAAGATTCCGCGCAATTGACGTGTAAATGTGACAGCCCTAGATCTATCTATTAAAGCAAGGATCTCTATGTGTATGTGTGTGTGTGTCTGTGCATCAAACATATCTGGTTGTCATAGACAGACAGAGCTCATACTCGCTTCATAGCTGCAGCTTGGTTCAACGCTGTGCAACGAGGGATTTGTTTGGACTGAAATAGTCAATTTAATGAATAATTTTATTTTAAAAAATCGTCGGAGGAAGGCTTTAGCCACGTGGCACACTACAGCCAATCACTGCACACCATAGTCACGTCGTAGTCATGTGTGTGCACGTCAGCCAAGCGCGCACCCGAGCCAGCAAACACTGCAGGTGTTTGTGTCTGCATGCATCATTTTGGCTGTTTCTAAACTTTTTTGCAGCGTGCACAACCTAAGTTAAGCTGGCCCCCCACCCCACTCAAAACAATGTGAAAAAAGTTCCAATCGTTTGTGCTGCGTTAGTGCTGGCTTGTGCCGAAAAAATTATCGTTTGTGCTGCTGTAGTTTTTAAGATATTAAACAATATTTTAAAGGTCAATCTAAGTTCACGCAGTCCCCCGACAACGTCCAAAATGAATAAAAAAGGTCTCAATCGTTGGTGCTGCGTCAGTGCCCGTTTGTGCTGAAAAAATTATCGTTTGTGCTGCTTTAGTTTTTAAGATATAACAATATTATAAGGTAATGACGTCACTCAGCCCCCCCACAACGTCCAAAATGAACAAAAATGGTCTCAATCATTAGTGCTGCATTAGTGCTGGTTTGTGCTGAAAAAAATTATCGTTTGTGCTGCTTTAGTTTTTAAGATATAACAATATTATAAGGTAATGACGTCACTCAGCCCCCCCACAACGTCCAAAATGAACAAAAATGGTCTCAATCATTAGTGCTGCATTAGTGCTGGTTTGTGCTGAAAAAAATTATCGTTTGTGCTGCTTTAGTTTTTAAGATATTAAATAAAGTGTGGCCAAGTGGAAGTTTTTGATTGGTCCATCAGCACATATTTACCTGCGACACCAGACAAACTTTTTCCTCGTGAGCAGTCAGGACGCCAGAGGCTGTGGTAGCGTAAGTATCATGTCTGCTTATTATAACTTTAAGTTATATATTCTTACTGATTAGACGGGCTCTGTTCAGGTTACTGCTGTGTCAAGTGATCTCACAGATGAGATAGGCAGTGTTATGTGTGAGCCAGTGTGTAAAGTACGAGATCAGGTACCAAACAGAGATCCCGTGTCGGTAGTAATACTGTTTTAACTGCAGTACAGCAGGTGAGGGTGTGTTGCAAAAACGAAAGCATTTTATTTGGTTTTGTATTTTCATTTCCTTTTGTTATGCTTGTTTTGTACTGATGTGTTGTATTGTGTATTGACCTGCTGGTATAGAAATACAGTATGTGGCCTTAACAGTAAACTTGTGTTTAAGCCAACAGACGATAGATGTGGAGCGACTTATCTTAATTTTATTTTTTGTATTATTGTTGATTTGTCTTTTGTTTTGGGGATAGAATTCAACACTTTAATGGCGAACACTGAACATATCTAACATTAAGAAACACAGATTAAAACTTTGGAAAGGATGTAAATAAAAACCAAACAAACGGTAAAATAAATGACATACTTTGCTTTGTTGCAAAATATTACGGTGGCTGGGAAGTGTCAGGTGAATGCATTTACAGAAACGAACACAAATGCAAAATGGCCACAACGGAGGTGTCCGTCGGAAACGAAAGTGTTTCCGACGGACCGGTATTACAGACGGACACGTTTCTGGCAGATGTTTTTAATCCACCAGAACAGAGAAGAACAAGAAAAAGACATCGAAATATGCATGAAAGTTGACTAGGATACTCTTATATTTTTCATATTAGGCTGAAACACACTGTCGAAACAAATGGGACCTCCCTTGTGGTGCGTGTGCTGAAACTGCAGTATTTTGAGGAACATTGTTTTTATTCTACATATTTGAAAACAAGATTTTTATGTCAGCTGAATGTACAGCAAGTGTTTAAAAGTATTTCTGCCAAGAAATAACGATTCTCGATTCTGATTCTTTGAGTTGTGCAGGTCAACAGGTCACAGATATGAAAAAGCCTTTACACAGGCCATTTTTATTAATTCACTTAGTTGATATAGTTTAATTTGGTTGCTGTACTGTAACTAGGATATTCAATAAACAAAGGTTTCCAGCTGTAACTGTAAAAGTGAAACTTTCTGAAATAAAACTACTAACAAGTTGTCATCAGTCTAAAAAACAAAGAGCTACAGGTAGATGTGAAGCTAAATAAAACAAACTCAAACCCTGGAACAGTCATGTGACAAATTATTAGTTCTTGTTGAGAAAGATTATTATTATTATGGAAACAACAAAAATAGTTCTATAATGAACCTGCTTATATTGTGGGGAACATATTATATACATAAATGTAATTGGAGTCTAAAGCCTAAAAAAAAACACCGTTTTAAAATGAAAATAGACTAATGTAAGACCTCTTTACAGTTACTTGACTCATTCTGCGCTTGTGCAACTTGCGGCAATGACGCGCTGGTGACGACATAATCCAAGATGGCGGCTGCCCGGACTACAGCCTACACTATGTAATAAAAGCCTTAAAAGACATGCATATAATGAAAAGAGTGGATGGAAAGAGGTATGAACATGCAGACTTTCACACAGACACACACGGACCTCGGTACATACCTGTCAAGTTTTAAATTTGAAAATAAGGGAAATTTTTCTGGCGCCCACAACGAGCCGTCCCACCCGCTAAACCAAGCAGTATCCCTTATATTTTAATATAGATGTACAATAAATCTAAAATACCCACTTGTCAACCACTTACTAAATACAATTATGTGATTAGAGTCTGGTAGGTCGACCTTTATTAACATTTAAATGCTGTGAACATTCCTACTAGGGCTGGGCAATATGGACCAAAACTCATATCTCAATATATTTTCTCAAAATGGTGATATATGATATAAATCTTGATCATTTTATCAAATAAAGTCTGACCAGAAAGACAATTCTGGGTTAAATTTGCTGATGCAAAATGCCACACAGGGACATTTATTAACAAACAGTTGATCAATATGTGACACTCATTATAACTGAGCTTTACATGTTGTACTGAGAAGTAAAAACAGCGACTCCTAAAACTAGTATTATAATACATAATAAGCTATAATATATATATATATATATGAAATAATATAGTTTTCTATATCTCCAAAATAGAAAACTCGATACATCTTGAATCTCGATATATTGCCCAGCCCTAATTCCTAAATTATAAAACAGCCTAAATAAAAACATAAATGTGTAAATGAAGCACGTGTTTATTTAATATACTTACAGTTTATATACAAATCAGCACATTGTATATTTACTGTTAATTTCACATTGTTTGTCTTTAAGTTAGACATTAACATTTTATTTTCATAAAAATTTTTATTATAATTTATCATGCTCACTCATGTGGTTTTCTGGTATTCACTAATGACTTATTAGACACATTTATTACAGACTTTACATTCTTTAACACTTTATAAAGCAGTGCATATTTGTGGCGCTTGTGATTGGCTGATGTTTCATGGTGACTTCTGCTGTGGTAGATGTTAAAATCTCAGTTATTAATCTAACAGAACATGTAACTGTGTCACATCCTGCTGCTCTTTAGGAAGATAAACTCTCTTTCCCAGTTCACAACATATTTACAGCAGTTCTTTGTTTTTTTTCGCCGGAATGTCTTCATTCATTCACCTCTCTTCTGAGTTGTTTCCGGGTTTGTTGCCGCTGTCGGCACTAATCTCACGAGAACTGCCACCAAGCCAGGCCATTTCAGGTGTCAGTTCTCGCAAGGCGAGTGACGGCGTTCAGTTCAGTGTGGCATATTTTATTTATTACATTAAAATACGGGATATTTACTGGAAAATACTAATACGGGAAGATGGCTGGAAAAAGGGGTAAAATACGGGAGTTTCCCACCCAAAACCGGATACTTGACAGGTATGGCTCGGTAAACAGAAGAGGCTCCACCGGCCGGCAGGCACTAGGACCCAGAGGCGGAGTATATGTGTCCCTATACTGATGCACAGGCTGTAATATCATCAGTTTATCATTTTACCAGTTGTTAGAGCTACTATCTTTACCAGGGAGTTAACATTTATTCCTGGTGATTGTTTTCTGGAGTTTTACTGGGATTTTTACCAATGATAAGTTTCTATCTCCCTCGCGCTCCGTGGTCCAAACTGAAACCGAAGCCAGCCAGACACAGACACAGACAC
Source organism: Gouania willdenowi (assembly GCF_900634775.1). Classification (NCBI taxonomy): domain Eukaryota; kingdom Metazoa; phylum Chordata; class Actinopteri; order Blenniiformes; family Gobiesocidae; genus Gouania; species Gouania willdenowi. Next base: position 8,930,044 of record NC_041056.1, on the reverse strand, counting down.
ACACACAGACACACACACACACGAGTGTGTCATAGGCGTCACTCAGTCACATTAAGGAAGGTTGTGAATAAAGGATTGTTTTATCCCGTTCTTCTCCGCATTATAAAAAAGTTTAAAAATAGCAGGAATTAGTGGTGGTCTCGAACGGTCTTGACGGAAAATCCTGAGTCCGGGCAGCCCGAGTCCGAGACAAGACAGAGTCAAAATGCCTCAGAGTCTGAGACGAGACCGAGACCTTTAAAATTTGGTCTGGAGACCGGTCTTGAGACCAAGACTGGTCTTGACTACCACAACACTAACAGACAAAATAACTGTAACTATACACAAAAAGGCTTTAAAAACACATTACAGTAAACGACTCCAAAACACATACATTAAAGAAAAATACACCAAATGACAACAAAACTATGAAAATGATTAAAAAATTAAAAACTAAATATTAATACAAAAAATACACAAAATGACAACAGAAATGCACAAAACTACACCAAAAAAGCTACAAAAATACACAAAATGACTCCAATAAAAAAAAAAAATACACTACAAAAATATAAAAATTAGTAAAAAAAAAAACAACAAATGTATCATGTCCATGCCCCATACAGTATTGAGCATGTACACCTCTTTGTACATCCAACCTTCAAACACATACTCATTTGGCCATAATTGACAACTCTACTTAAGCTCCCACGTAAATACTGTTACGGCAATTTTGTCCATAATTTTAAAGGGGGGGTATCATGTTCAGACTATGACACAGTCTCAACATGAAAAACAACTGTAAGCATTAGTCTGCTTGTATCAAAACAATTGCCTTATGTATTGGTTGTTCTAGTGAAACGGTTTTATTTGTAAGTTTGTCGTCTTTTCACTATCTGTCTTTAGCCCGCGGGACTATATGACGGCAGGGGTTCTAAAACTGTCTTACTCAAACAAGAATTCCCCCTCTACCTTGTCTCCGAAGCTGGCTGCCTATTCTCTATTATTGTTATCTAATGAAGAAAAGGACTGTGTACTTCCTCCTATTGGAAGTCTATCATATTTTAGGTTTATGAGTAGTCTCGCTATAGTTTTGTGGGATTGATATTAGGACCCATCCAATACAGGTCGAAGCTGGAAACAACTCTTTTTTTACAACAGCATGAGTTAGCCCTCCCCGGGCACCCCTGTTAAGAGGATACCAAGGGCAGGCTCACTTACCAGAGGCCTAGAAGTGTGTCCTCCAACCAGGTGCCGTCTCAGATGTGGGTGTTTGCAGGCGGGTAATTTAATCAAGTAGGCTTCTTAATAGTTAATGAATGTTTATTATAGGTTTACAAAAATCAAAAGTCAATCAAAAAGTTTCAAAGTATCAAAGTCTTAAACTATCAGCCGATAGAGAAAGAAGGGGGTTTCAAGAACAACTAGAATGTCCGTGTAAGAGAAGCCCCCGAACACAATAATCAGTGGTATATATAGCCTGAAGCATGGCGTGATATTATGTCATAATACATGATCTGACCACCTAAGCGAATGGAAAAATAGGACAAAAGTTCACACAGATGTCATGGCCCAGCTGGAATAACAGATGTTCACAAAGGGTGGTTTCCACACTAGTTGTTGTTGTTGTTGGTGGTTAACACTTGATACATAACAAGGCATTGTCTTCCTGTTAAGTAAAGTGTGACTTCTTACACCTAAAGTGTGACTGCTGACACCTTGAGGTGTTAGTTTTTAGCACCTTCTGTGGAAAACAGGTGGTGTTTTGGTTATCACATAACAACATTTACTTTGCTGCTGTGTCCTTACGAAAAGCAGTAAACAGGTGTGACATGTCAGAACAGGCGAATAGCTGTAATGGTTAAATAAGCATTTCTTTTGCAGAATAATGAATGAATGATTAATACACACCATACAACACTATCCAAAAGTCGAAGGTTTCTCACTTTATCTGTTCCAGAACAGACATCTGTAACTTTGGCTAGCTTCCATTCGCTTCTGTGTGCATTCCACTTCTGTCTTGTTTGCAAGTTGAGTAAATATTTTTTTCTCCAATGGATCCAAAACTCGTTGGCCAAATATTGTACTCTTCTCCAACGTCTTCTTTCATGAACTTTCCTGGTGGAGGCTGAATAATGGTCGACTTCATTGTTAAGATGTGGTTAGGCGTTAGCGGTTCAGGGCCAGTTGGATCGTTCAAATGTTCAACTGAGAATGGCCTGCTGTTGATAATCGCTATGACTTTCTACAGCAAGGTTCTTAATGATGTACCGTCAAGGTTCTTTGCTGTATGGTCAAGGATAGCTGAAAGAACACTACGAATGGCCCTCATCTGCCTTTCCCATACACCGCCCATAAGGCTTGCCGATGGGAGATTCATGAGAAATTCCCATCCAAGTACTTTCACTTTCTCTTGATCCAAATCTTTCATGAGTTTCGCAAATTTTTTCTGGGCACCAATGAAATTGGTTCCTTTGTCACATCTTAGTTGACGAACATTCCCTCTGATTGCAATAAACGCTTGTAAAGCATTGAGGAATGTGTCTGTACTTAGATCGTCCACAACTTTGATATGTATGGCTCATGAACATAGACAGGCAAGTATGAGTCCATATTGTTTGAGTTCTTTACGTCCGTCTTCTCAAACAATCCATTCCGACATAAGTAAAGGATGGATTAGGTTCTGTCCGGTCTATTGGTAAATTTCCCATACTTTGATTCTCTGTCTTCCTTCTGTACTTGCGACACTTGACACATTTGAATATGGATGATGAAACTGCAAGGCTGCTTCCAAGGATCCACCAACCATTAGCTCGCAGTTCATTCATAGTCATTCCACGACCTTGATGTTGAACTTTCGAGTGGAAATGTCTGATAAACAAATTTGAGACATGACTGTCTGTGGGGAGTATGGCTGGATGCTTTACGTGTGGGTCTAGCACAGCTTGACTCAAATGTCTGCCAACTTCATCATCCAGAAACAGACTCAGTTTGTGCAGTATTCTATCTTTGGTCTTGGAATCTTTTTTCTTTTATTTCAGATTCTTTTTTTCTTCTGTGAAAGCTTTCTCTTGAACTAGTTTAATGACAAACAGTTTCTTTTTTCTCTTCTAAACTTGTACTTTTTTGGTACTTTAGTATTTCACCTTTGTGTTCCTTGACCTTCCTTCTCAAGATGGCAAGTGCTCTTATCAATCGAGTCTATTCTGAGAACTCAAATCTGTCGAGAATAGTTTGCTCTTCTTTTGCCTTGGTGGTTCACACAAAAGCTTTGCAAAGCTCTGTATAATTTTCTTTGAGCTCTCCGACCTTGACATCTCTATCAGCTAGGTTCCTTTCCCAGAGAAATGCTGGTCCTTTAAACCAATCAGAGGACTTGAATGTAGTCCGCAGGGTTATGCTTTGACGAAACATATGCCCATTGTTCTGGTTTTGTGCTTGACTTGATTCTTTGTATGCAATTAGCTTAACTTAAAAGTGTCTGATGTTACGCACCATTCCACTCCAAGAGCACTTTCAATGCGTGGTTAACTTAAACACATGTCCAGGTCTTTAAATGTAGCACATTCTACTTCAGGAATAGTGGATATAACACTTTCACTATTGGACACAAACTTGTGAAGCCTTAACTTTCCTGTAGCGCATAGCTCTCTTGAGTCTTTGATAAGTTAAATAGCTTCACTCTCTGTAGGAACGCTTGTCAAGCCATCATTGACATAAAAGTTTATTTGTATGGATATGGTGTTCTCTTGAAAATTACCTTGTCCTTGTGCAGTGAGGTGTTTCAGGCCAAAGTTGGCGCAGCCTGGAGACGACGCTGCTCCAAATAGATGGACTCATCCAAAAGACTCACTTGCTTCCAAGTCTCCCTTCTCCCACCAAAAAATCCTTAAGTAATCCTTATATTCCTTTGTGACCTGAAATTGGTGAAACATTCACTTTAAATCATAAATAAATGCAACAGAACTTTTGCGAAAACGACAAAGAACACCCACCAACGTATTCGTCAGGTCAGGACTGGTCAGGAGATGGTCGTTAAAAGAGGTATCTTGGTACTTGGCAGAAGCGTCAAATATTACTCTGATCTTCCCTGGTTTGCACGGGTGATAGACCCCATAGTGTGGGATATACCGGAAGTGTTTAATTCTTTGTCAGGGACCTTTTCTACGTCACCTCTTGAGATGATGTCATCCATGAAGTTTGTGTAGTCCCTGTAGTATGTTTTGTCTTTCTTGAAACTCTTTTCCAGACACTTCAAGCGATGTATTGCACATATTTTTATTGTTTGGTGACTTGGATCTTTCATTACAAAATGGTAATGGCATTTCATAGTGGCCTCTTTTGTTTTGTTTGGTGTTCTCTCTGAGTTTTGCAAGGAACTTCAAGTCTTCTTGAGACACCAGATTATCATCAATGGCTTTTTCATCCCCGGGGAAACCCGGTAGAACGGTACAAAAGAACGCTGCTAGACATGTTAGGCACATTAGAGGACAAAGACAAGTACCATTGGAGAGACTTTGTCAAGTCCCTAACACAGGCCTACAACTAAACCATAAATGACATTACATGGCTGCCTATCGTTCTTGTCCTTGGTACTTACCCTGGCAAAGCTAGTTCAAAGCCCTACTCAGACTATGTCAAGACCCTCCATGAAAACCCCCAAGAAAGCTACACCCTTGCATCTGAACACTCGAGATGGGTGAGAAAATAAAACACATTTTGACAAAAAGATAAGGGCTGCTGATCTCTTTGCTGGTGACAGAGTGCTTGTACATAAACATAAACATTTGAGGGAAGCACAAACTTGCAAAAGGCAGAGAGCAAACCATTTACTCATTGGTGAAACGCATCAAAGACAGTCCCGTTTATGTTGTTAAACCAGAAACTGGAAAAGGTTCCCACCGCACCTTACACAGGGATTTGCTTCTATCTTGTGGTATCTTAGGTGTTACATTCTCTAAAACTCTGATGTCTCTTCCACAATGTCCAAGATGGTCAAATGTGCATGAAGAGACTCATGCCGTTTAGAAGGGGAAGGTGTACCCCGGGTTATTTTACTGTTGGAACTATTTTTTTTTATTTTATAGTGAAAGTCATATTTGACTGTTATGTAAAGTATTGCAACCCACGAAGTGGATGCTATGGAAAGCCAAGATAATGTTGCTACCTGAGAGGTCTGCAAAGGACGTTCCGGATCTGATGACCACCTGTTTACCAGGAGAGTGGTAGGACAAATAAAGGATTTCATATTTTCGTTGGATGATTCGCTCATTTTTTTAATTATTGTTTTACCTGAGATCTCAGACGTTTTTTTTTTGTTACTTTTCATGTAATGATTAATCGTAAGGCAGTTAAAAATTGATTCATATGTATCACGGTTCACATCGATACTGTGAAAATTGAATCGCAGTACTTTTTTTAAACAGCAGAGGGTGCTATATATCCTCTTGTCCAGAAGTATTGGCGGCGGGCGGAAACTGCTACTACTTTCTTTCTGGCCGCCTTCTACTCTTAAACATGTTCATAAATGATTCCTTACCCCTTTAGCACCAAAAGAATATCTGTAATATTACGTGAATATCTGTTAGAGTCACGTTTTTCTATTAGCTCTGTCTGCTCGCGCATGCCAACCGAATACTGGGTTACCAGCGCCCTCTGCTGGTCAAAAAAAATATCTTCCGTAAATACAGTAAAATTACTTTTTTTTTTTTTTTAAAGTCTAATCGTTAAAGCACAAAATACATTTTCAGTTGCACTTTTAAAAATAAAAAGAACTATTATGCAGTTTTGCATTGTTTACTATAGAACCAGAATTTTAATTAATAGGCTTCTTCTTCATTTGTATTATTCCTTTATTTATTTATTTCATTAAAAATGTATTTTTAGTTAAACTGCATTGTTTTGAATAGTTTATCAAGCGATTCTTTTGACAATGAAAAATAAAAAGAAAATAGTACAGTATTTTCCCAAAAAAATGAAGGAAAATTTTTCAGGCATTTGTCTACAGTCCCATTTTGTAAAATAAATCATGAGAATCGTATCGTGAACCCAGTATCGTGAATCGAATCGTATCGGGAGTTGAGTGAATCATTACATCCCTAATATAAATACATAAACCTGATGCATCAGAACTATAAAGAACTATTAAAAAACTATCAAAACTACAAGAACTACTAACTTTCTAAAAAGATTGCATGGATTTCTTTTTTCCTGTTTGAGACAAATATGTGGTTTAAGTCTTTAAATGACACGTTTAGAGAAATATTTGAGGTGTTTAAGTGTTAAAATACACATTATCCTTTCCCCCAATAAAGCATTTGTCAGTGTCCTCTTATAGTGGTTGGAAGTTTATTTTCACTCTATGCAGAGTTACCGTCGCCAATCTCTTTTACAAATCTAAGCTAATTGAGCACTAATCTTGTGTAGATTTTGACTATTTTGTACTTCTGTAAGACCGGAAGAATATAGAATTAGATTTTCTCTGACTACTCAGGGAGAAAGGGTGACATTATGAAAGAGAACTGTAGGTTATTTACATAACCCCGGTTCTCTGAGTAATATGCTGGCAGAGCAAGAATTATTTTATCATTATTATTAATATTATTTAAAACTGTGCCAAATAGCCTTCCCTTTAAAGAATTTACTTTATATTTGATGTAAATCTGTATTGAATACATATTTCTGTATTGAAAACAATATTTGTTACTCAGTATCATATATTTCCAAAATTTCACATCAACTCGAACCACTAAGAATCCTACTTGAATCTGACATTTTTCTTCAACATAAATTTCACCTCCTTGTCTCCCACTACTAATGGTTAAACTGGAATTTCTGCCCTTACTGTCAGAAAACATTTACACCGACGAAGCTTAATGAAATCAACCAAAGCCAAGACTCTCATTCAAAATAGTTTATTGCTTTCATGCAGGAGTCCTATCAAAGTTTACACCACCATAGAAGATGCTTGATTATTTTTTTTCTATACAAATATACTGTATGTAGTCATAAATAGAAGATGAAAGAAAAGGTACAAAGGGAAGGGACGGTACTTAAGTTTGATGCTGATTCACTCATCTAACCCAATGACATGCATCAACATTGCAGTGCATTTAACTGGCAGCAGACAGATGCAAACACACGTAGACTCGTACATTCAAGTGGCATAACCGTTTTACAGCCCTGTCGTGCATAAAAATAAGGTACATATTACTGTTTAAAAAAAGTACCGATTTGAAAGTTCTTTCAACTCAAACCAGCTCTTTGATGTAACAAAGCTGGAGGAGATATACGGTGTCTTTTGCAGCATTTTTTGGTTCTTGGTTGATGAGAGGAAACCAACCTGTCCCTCTGTCTTTGCAATTGACTACAACTACTGAAGTCACCTTTAAAACTGGTACAAAGTTCTTCCTTTGTTGTCACAATGCCAATTGTAGGCATTCTGTAAACATACTGTGCTGATAGCACGGACTCCTTTCTGACATTGTGGATTTGCAGAGCTGTGAAAGTCATCCGTTCCCACGTAAAAACGGCTTGAATTACAAAGGCCTCTGGCATATTTTGGCACTTTAAAAAGTTTGGTTTTGTCCCTCAAATATTTGCTGATAATCCAGTAAAGTCACAGATCCCGAGTATTACAACTTGAAAATGTAATAAGAGCAAAGGGTTTTCTTCGTAATAGTAGCCCTTAACAGCAAATAAGCTATTTCATCATGTGACATGTGATATCATACAGGACAAAAAAAACAGAACATCCGCCCCAAAGAAAGATCTAAAAAATAAAGTCAAGGCTAATCCTTCCTTAAAACGTTGTATAACTGGGTAATTTGGTGAGTATTTCAATGCCCAATGTTTGGATTGGAGATTAACCTAATTTTTCACACAAACCCTGATAAAAATAAACATTATAAACTTCAGACCAAACCTTCAATGTTGTATATAAATGGTCCTTAAGTAACTACTGATATAAAGCAAATACCTAACACCAAGTAAACAAGCTCCATTTTGTTACAAATACAAGTACCTTTATTTGCGTCTCATCAATGTTGTGAAAATCCCTCAGATGAAGTCTTACAGGTTTTAATGCCGCACAGTATTTCTTTTTTTGACAGCCAAAGTTGGACTGTGAGATCCCCGAATGTGTTAAAGACAGGAAAGCTCAGATCCATCACTACAACTATGATGTGTTATGGTGCCACAGGATGTGTGCGCATTCACTTTGGTTGGAGTTTAGGTAGTAGTTAAAGAAATAGCAAGGATAACGACAACCAAGCAAAGCATTCAGTCAAACCAAAGTGAATACATGCAAAATCTTTGAGAGCAAGAAAAGAAAACCCCATTGAGGTTTTGTCCACACATAGCCGGGTAGCTGCTAAAACAAATAGATTTTTCTATGGTTTAGACTGTCATCTACACGAAAACGCAGGATAAAGTTCTTAAAAACGGGACTTTTGGAAAACTCCGACCAAAGTGAAGACTTGGGAAACCTCCGGTTTTGCATTTGAGTGTGGACATACATCAGAGTTTTAAGTTTCCAAACATCACTGTCTGACATCTAATGAATATACATCATTTGTGGGCGACATGGATACTGTGCTACTTGAATCGCTACAGGTGCTTTTTGGCTGCCTGTTGGTAGGAGTTCAACTACTGCCAGGGTTCCCACACTTTTGTCACAATGACTTTTTAAAACTCTTCCAAAATATATACCAAATTTCTGAACTGCTAAGATTTATTCAAGACCACTCGAGCGTAAACATTAGCAAACTAGTTTACATACAGTAAACTCACTGATGCTGATGCAGCACTTTCACTTTGAGATAACGCTTAACATCTTTGGGGTTTAATATATTTTAAACAAAACTTTTCCAAAATAGTTCAATTATTCCATGACTTTTCAAGACTGGAAAATTGTTTTATCAAATTCCATAACTTTTCCAGGAATTTCACGACCGTGACACTGTACTGCTTCTCCTTGAGAAGCAAAGGAGTGCGCTCCAGTCTGCAATTGTAGATGGAAAAAACCTCCCTCCACTTTGACGTCATGCTGGCCGTCAAAGACTCCGTCAGCAATTATGGATCAGACCTGGACACATTTCCAGTTGGTGGGACAACTTTGAGAACGAAGTCGTCATCCCAAATGAGTGGCGTGAAAACTTCTGCATGTCCCCGTATTCCCTCCTTCCCTCCCTCATATAGAGGGACAGGCCACTTAATGCGAATACCTTGCACCCTGTACTACTTATATTTGGCTGATTAGGGTAGATTATGCAAAACAAAATATTGTAATTTATAGACTATAAGCCGGTACTTTTTTCCTCACACTTTGAACCCTGTGGCTTAAACAATGACGCGGCTAAACTGTGGATTTTTCCCGGTTTGATAAGCTTCATGCTGCCACAAAATTGAGCTCTGTCACATTAGACCAGGTGGAACAATGAAATTAACACTAAATTGTTTTTGCTCACACAATAATTCTGATCACTCATTTTGTCACGATGCACACTGCCTCGTCATAACAACAGAAATGTTGTCAGAGAGAGAGAGCAAGCGCTCGCTGCAGCGTGGATGAACAGGATAAGGATAAACAGCATAAAGTTGTTAAATCCCTGCGTAAGGTTTGTTCAGGATCGATTGGTGCTCTGGACTGAGGCTGATGGACGTGCTTCCGTAAGGAGGACGGACAGATGGAGATCAGAACATCCTGGATACAGGCTGTCTACAGTAAAAGTCAGACAACTTGTAATAGTAGCATAACAGCATAAAGTTGCCAAATCACCACATTAGATTTCTTCAGAAGCCATCGCGTCCGTATATTGCGGCCTATGTTAGGCTGCGGCATTTGTGTGGATTTTTCTTTAAAAAAATGCTAAATTATTGTAATGCGGCCAATAAAATAGTTTACGGTATGCATTTACGCAACATTGGGTTACCGACCCCGGCCTTTTCTCCAGACCCTAAGCCCTTCGAGTTGACTATTGCTGTAATTTGCGCTACATAAATAAATGAATTGAATTTGGTTTGTCCAAACAGGTCATCTCAAACACTGTTAGGCAGATGTGCAGCTATAGCGGTGCACTTGAGACCACAATACCTAAAGCTGCCAACATTAGAGAGTGACGTTCATTCACTTGTGGCTAGCACATTCATGCAGTTTTGTGTGGATGGATTTTTTTTTTTTTTTTTTTAAACGGTGTGGACGTAACTTTTTTTTTTTTTTTAACAGAGGAGGGTGGATATCCATTTATAAAAAATACCCAGCTACGTGTGGACAAGGCCTAAGACTGGCATCGTTTCTGCTGAATAAATAATACTTTACATTTTGATATACAAACAGACCCAATCCCTACTCAATCCAGATAAGCAACATTGGCAAAATAAGCAGATAAAGCTGAACACCTGTGAGTTTCCACAAAGTGTGGCTAAAAAAATAAAAGATGTGACGGCAGCAAACATTGCCATCAATTGACCAAAAAAAATTAAACAAATCCAAAACACTTTTTACAGACTGGACAGAAGCAGTCCATCTGCAGATCCTGCAGGTCTTATTTCTTCTGTTTCTTGAAAATTTTGAAGGTGTTTTTCTTGCGGCTGGCGGTGGAATCCGTGTCTTCCCCTGTTGAGCCGCTGTCTTCCTCTAGGGGGCTTTTTTTGGAGGACAGATGTGGTATGCGGCTGTTGGCTTTGGAGGCTGGAGCCACCACTGTTTGTCCACCTGTAGGCGATGGAGTGTCCGGTTCGGTGGAGTAAGGGCTGAGGGAGCGAGACGACTCCGACAAGCTGTTAATCTCCCCGTAGCTGGGTGACTTCTCCAAGCCGTACATCTTTTTCATCACTATGGGGCTGTCGGAGACGAGCTCTGCGGGACCCACGTCATGAACTCGGTTGCCTCCATTTGATGTAAGAGAGTAAAGTGAGACGGTGTCATCAGCGCGGTTGGAGAAGCCATGCATGAGAGAGGTGGGTTTGATAAGGAGGCCTTTGGTGCTGTAAGCAGCCAGACGATCACCAACTTGAGAGAGGGACAAGGACGAGTCGGAGTCTGAGCGGTTTAGGTCTCTGCAAAGAAAACGACACACAAATTAAAAAAAAAAGAAAATATGCAAAAAACAGAGGCACACAGGTGACATGGAGAAGCCTTGCATCTTTGCATGCTTGGGTTTGTCTACACATCAAAGCCAATGGACACGCACAGCGCAGACTCGACACTGGAACTCCACATTTATTAGTTGAGAAGAACACTGAGAAGGTTGTAAAAACAGGATCAGTTTGGAATCATGAAAGTTGAAAAAGAAATGTCAACAGTGTGAAAAGAAACGCAGCAGGCGGTGATAATCATGGTTGAGGTCAAGTTGTAATTGCGTAATTGATAATTAATTACAATTATGGCGAAATTCGGGACGAAGTCCCAGAATGGGACAAAGGGACTAGGTTAATGCTAATGCTAGGTAAATGCTATTGCTAGGTAATGCTAATGCTAGGTAAATGCTAATGCAGACTTTAGTTAATGCTAGGCTATTGCTAGCGAATGTAAATGGTAGGCAAATTATATTTCCAGGTTAAAGCTAATGCTAGATTAATGTTATTGTTAGGCTAATGCTAATGCCAGGTTATTGTTAATTCTAGGCTAATGCTAATGTTAGGTTAATGTTATTGCTAGGCTAATGCTATTACTAGGTTAATGTTATTGCTAGGCTAAAGCAAAGGAGATGAAGCTGTGTTGGAGCTGCAGGGTTCCCAGGCCAGGTGGGTGGGCCTTGACGAGGCTGTGGCGGAACCAGCCGGGGAACGGAAGGTCTTGCCACTTTAAACTGCAGACCCCGAGGAGCAGCCTGAGGGAAAGCCCTTTGTCACTCTGGTGGAGACTTTTTCTCCTCGCAGCGCCACTGCATTGAAGACAAAGCGGAGCCGAAAATCCCTTTGGGAACAACGGGTGGGATACAGGATGTCGCTCTTTTCTGCGTCAGACAGTTTGACGAAGTCAAGCCAGCTGGCTCATTTCTGGACAACCATGTTGCTCATCACCTTTCCCATACCCTGCATGGAGCAGCGTTGGGTGCGGAGTGACGTCGGCAACCGTGGATATTTTCCCCATTTTTACAGGGTCCTGAGACAGGGCGAGATCTTCACAGAGTTCAGCCTGATAGGCAGTGAGGAGAGAGAGGACATTCTGCGACCTGACTGAGAGAGCAGCAAAAGCATATGTCCTACCAAACAGGTCTGACTGAAAACGGTCCACTCAATGGCAACACGGGCCTCCGGGGGACAGGCAGGCAGTCGAGGAAGCAGGTGAGCCGCAACGAGGGGCTCCATTGGCGGCATGCGATCCAGTCCGAGGCTCTCCATCGCCTCACAGTCGACGGATGAAGTACCTGACAGAGGTTTTCCCGGTGAACCGACGGTCCTTTCAGGGGCACGCTACCTCAACGAGCAGCAAAGGAAAGACAGGAAGGATTTGTCTCGGAGTGCCCTTCGAAAAAGGAAGCTTCTTTCGTTCGTAGCGGTACCTGGTGTTTTCAGTCACTACGGTGGGCCACAAAATAGCCAGCCGTGCGGCAGCGCGTTTACACACGTCCATTGTGTCAAGGCTGGGATATCCTCCCAGAGGAGACGGGCGTGGAGCCCTCCATTCCCTCCTGGGAGGTAAAAAAAGGCGGCAGAACGCTCGCCCCAAGTCGGGGTGATGAAATGTTTGTCGTCCTCAATCACACCCGAGCCGAGAGGGTCAGAGGAGTCTTCATCAAACTCTCCATAGTCAATTACAAGGACATCCTCGTGAAGTGGGGAGGGGGTCGCCAAGTCGAGCTGGGAACCTCAGCTGGAACCCTGAGCAGGTTCCATCAGCGGAGTCTCTACTTCACTCGCTTCTACAAGGACATCGTGAGGGGGGAAGGAGTCCTGCTCAGACAGGCGTGCCAGTCTCCTGTGGAGGCTCCATGTGTTAAACATGGCGCAGTGCTTACACGAGCCCAGAGTTTTAACTGCCAGACCCAGGAAGTTGGAGCAGACTTTGTGCCTGTCCTTAGTGGAGATTTTACCCCCACATGAATGGAGGCGAGCCACAGAGCATCCCACTCCCTCGGTGAGAGAGGCCTTAGCTTCCATCACCACGTGACGCAGTTAGGAGAGCAGCTTGCGCTACCACGAGGCAACTAGCCCAGGTGCTAGCAGGGATGCAGGCCAACATGTACTGGACTTTCAAGAGACGTCAAGGACAGTGTTGGTTTTCGAGACAGCAGCTTTCGCTTTCGTCCAAAGCTCGGATACTGTAGTATCTAGAGCTGGGGCTGGGCTACACACTTTCGTGAGAGCCCAGAGGGAGGACCGACGTGCGCACGGGCCCGTGGGCGCCGAGGGTAGTGGGACCAAGATGACAGCAAGATGTGCTGAAGTAAACACACTGGCCTTGTGGCAAGGAGCGTGCAGCGGGGCTAATACCGGAGTGAAAGAGCCGCTGGGGACCAACGTGTGCCGGAGCAACAGCGTTGGGAGGAGCTATCAGCCGGAGCACAGGCCCGGAGGTTCTCTACCTTTCAGCAGTGAAGGACGGCACCTACCAAGCAAGGCAAGGTAAGCGCTGTGTTTTACCTACTTCTCGACCTGTTGTGGTCCAGAGCAGGTGCTAGTTCTGCTAGTTCGACTGGAATAAAGAGAGTCCACCTGTGGACAGTTAAACTGGCAAAATAAAAAAAAAGCGAGATAGCTGAGAGGAGAAGGGGTGGTTGAATGGTGCACGTCTGTCCGTGTCCTTCTTTTATAGGAGGTGGGTGACCCCTCAGCGGATGGACGTGCTTCACTGGGCAATCAGGATTGGCAGATTCAAATAAATGCTTCTGAGGAAAGCAGACAGAGGTTGCATCCTATAGTGAGACATCTCACGAAATATTACAAAATAGAACCGAAAGCTAACACGAGGAAGGTTAACTTTTATTAGGTTATTTATTTCAGGCTCATTAATTGTGATTAATTGTAATTTAACTTTAGTAATTGGGAACACAATTGTAATTTACTTTCTCAGAATAAGAATAATTGTAATTGAATTGTAATTTTTGTTTTTTTTTTAAAATGCTGGTCACAGTAATCATTATATAATTGTATGTAATTGAACATGGGTAATTGAAAACGTAAATGTAATTGACCCCAACCCTGGTGAACACACACACACACACACACACAAAAGTGTGGAGATACAAAGTGTGATGGGTACCCAAGGCTGCCGCTGCAAGTGGAGTCAATTTTGGAGGCGTCTGAGAATGTGAAATCTGGAATGGGGTCCATGGGCTGGAAAGAAGCATGATATGCATGGGAGGAATGAGGAGCTGCGCCACCACCCACAGAGCTGGGAAGGCAAGAGGAAGAGGAGGACAAGGGCGAAGGTTTGGGGCTTAAAGTGCAGATGATGGATGGGTGAGAGACGGCCGAGGACAGAGGCGGGAGGGGGAGGGAGTCGAGGTGGCCGAAAGACTGGCTCCGAGCCTGAGCGAAGTTGGACCTAGACCGGGGAGGGTGGGGGGGGGTCCCCTCTAACTGTTGCCCAGACAAGAGGCAACTCTCTACCAACCTCTGGGAGCCAGTGGCCAGCTGGGGGTCAATGTGGCGCTGACGCAGGGACATCAGACTGGGAGCTGTAGGCACAAAACAACAGCGTTATTAGCAAACAGTCTCATCCATCCAGGGAAAGTCGGTGGAAAGATTTTCAGATTTTTAAGAGGAAGATACTAAAACCCGAAAACATTTCAGAGACAGAGTAAATTCTGCCCCGTACGGCATGCACGGACTGTAATATCACTAAAACCACTAGCTCTAATAACTGGTACAATGATAAACTTGCTGATATTACGTTACGTTGACTAAACTCACCCTTACACCCACACTTAACCAACATCACTCTGTAATACACACGTGCTCAAACTAACCAATAACATGATAACGTATCGCATTAAAGTAACATGTTAAACTTGAAACTAACATTTTAAACTAATACGTTAAACATGTTAAATTTTAAACAAACATGCTAAACTAACATGGTAAACTAATAGATTTAACTATTATGTAAAACTAACCTGTTAAACTTGAAACTAACCTGTTAAACCAACAAGTTAAACTTTAAACTAACATGTTAAACCAACAAGTTAAACTTTAAACTAACATGTTAAACTAATACGTTTAACTAAAATGTTAAACTAATATGTTTAACATGTTAAACATTAAGCTAACACATTAAACTAATACTCTAGCTGTTATGCTAACATGTAACAATTGTTAAACTTTGCATTCAGTACAAGGCAGAATTTACTCCGTCTCCTGTAGCCTATGTCTCTGAAATGTTTCCAGGTTTTAGTATCTCCCTTTTTTAAGACTTACTTGTATTTAAATCATGCATTAAAAAAATAAATAAATAAAAATCTCAGCACTTTTTTTTTTTTTCTTTCCTTTCAAATGATTAAATAAGTTTTAAAAAATCTAAAAGACTAAAGGTTTTGAACAGGAAAGCAGTTAATTTGTAGCATTTTAATACAAACCATTAAAAAGGGGGGAACAAACACAGGGAACCACGATTGTACGATTTAGAAGGAGAATGTGTGATAGTAAACCAAAGTCAGAGGTCATTTCAGATGAACACAGCAGGGAGAAGGATGAGGTCCCCCTTTTTTAGTTGTGTGTATCTGCAGCATTAGGTTAACATTACAGCTCTGAGTGGCTTTTAAAAGGTCAGAGAAGGGCGGGAACAGAATAGGACTGAGGAGCGAACTGGATCGTGAGTATAAATGGCCAACCGGGATATTTCCACATGGACTGGTAGTCAGAACCAAAGGACCACAGGTCACTTGCTCGCCGCTCCAAACGCCAGCTGCCATCTGTAGTTTGTGCCAGTGAGGCAGCAGTGAGAGGGGGAGGAAATAAGGAGTGGGAAATAATTGTCATTTACTGTCATGTGATCAGAGTTGGGGTCAATTATAATTGTAATTGCATAATTGATAATTAATTACAATTGCAGCATAATTATAATTGTAATTTTAAAAATCTGTTGCTGTTTTAATGGTAATCAAATAGTAATTGAGTTCAGATAACTGATTAGGTAATTGCCATGAGAATTCTAAAAAAACATGTCAATCATTATTTAACGCTAAACTGGTGAACCCTGTTATAGTTCATACATATGTACAGTTCTATACATGTGTAGTTAATTATTAAGCTTTCCCACATTTTACCATTTAAAAAATTTAAATCTAGGGGTATACTAAATCAAAAAATGGCACAGACTCCCACACCAAAAATACTAATACCAATATTTAATTGATTAGGAAGCCTAACAAGGTAACCAATAGATAGGAAAGAAATTAGATAAATATTTGTTTTTAGTGTGTTTTACAGCTAATTTAGGACCCGTTATCATAAGAGATGCTAACAGAAAGCTAACACAAGAGGAAGGCAAACTTTTATTAGGTTATTTAGTTCAGGCTCAGTAATTGTGATTTACTTTCTGAGGATAAAATAAACATTATAATGTAATTGAAACTGGAAAAAAATACTGGTCACTGTAATCTTTATTTAATTCCAATTGAACACGAGTAATTGAAGACGTAACTGTAATTGACCCCAACATTGGCTGTGGTGATGATAAATTAGCAACGGGACAATATTAAAATAGTGCAAATGAGTCGGAATGTCCCGAGTAGTCGGAAGAATTAGATCTGAATTATTTCACACTATATTTAATAAATAAACATGATCGGCTTTGCTCATTTTTTCCCCCCAATAATAACCTCAATTAGCATCAGTAGCATCATTTGGAAAATGGGTGGATAACGATCTGTAGCAGCCTTTGTGGATCAAAAAAATACTCAAAAACTAAAACTTTGTGGGAGACATTCCTACTAAAAAGCATTTTTGGTATCTTGCGAGTTGGCAATAACAAAAAAATAACAAAACACACTCACTCCAAATACGTCAGCACAAAAACATGTTGTCATTAAGAGGTGTATTTTTTTTTAAACAGTTCAGTTTGCAGATCATTCACATGAGCTTTTAGGCTCAGCAATCAATTACCTGAGAGTCGAGTAAACACCTTGAACAATAAACAAAAAGCTTTCAAGTAGAATTGTGTATTAAAAAAAAAACAAAAAACAAAAAAGATGCGAGTTAACGTTGTACAAATGTAAAACGACAATCACAGACATTGCAGATCTCAGATAAATGTGCAATGGTAATAAAATGTCCAAATTTTCATGTGGGTTGGTTTTTGGGTTTCCCCAGCAAGGTCTTGGAAGGTTTAGGGACTCGTTTGCTAATCCCCAATGACTGGCCAAGAGATTCAGATGAACTCTTACATTGCAGAGTTCCAGGCACGATATCCTCCTCCAAGTCTTCCATGTCATCGGTCATGATGAAGTGCTGCGGAGTCGCTCGGCCGCCCATGAAGCTGGGGTCGAGGTTGAGTGCTGAGGCGAGGGAGGGGAGGCCCGGGTTGTTTACAATGGTGAATCCTGTGAGGAACTCAATTTGCTGCCAGCGATGTAGCCGCTCCCGCAGAGCAGCAGTCACTTCGCCGAGCGCTTGTCTGAACAATGTCAAGAAAACTTCATTAGGACGATAATTAAATTATAATTATTCTGGATTAGGAAACACAATAACCGTAATTTCCAGTCTATAAACTGCTATTTTTTTTCCCACGTTTTGAACCCTGCGGCTTAAACAGGGTTCACATACACTATTCACAATGATTTTTCAAAACTTTTCAAAAATATTTTACCAAATTTCCATGACTTAGTTCTGAAGCGCTAAGATCTTTTTCTTCGTATGCATTTCCTGGTTTTTAGCGTACCCAGCTGAAAAAATCTTACCTACAAGTTTAATAAATGAGGCGAAGAGAGTGATTTTGCGTGAATTTGAGGGATCTTGTGATTCCCGCTCAATTATGCTGCCGGTATGCAGCACTTTCACTTACAGATATTGCTCAACATCTTTGGGGTTAAACATATATTAAACATTAAAATAAAATAGACTATATTTCCCAAACTTTTCAAAAACAGTTAAAATATTTCATTACTTTCCAACACTGGAAAATAGTTTTTTTCAAACTCAAATTTTCCAGGAACTTCATGACTGTGGGGACCCTGCTTAAACAATGGCACGGCTAATTTGTGGATTTTTTTTCTGGTTTTCAAGCTTCATGCCGCCACAAAATTAAGCTACGTCACATTAGACCAGGTGGACTAATGAAAAGTAACATTAAATCGTTCGCACTCCCATTGAATCATTCTGATCAGTCATTTTGTCATGAAGACAATCTCATCATGGCAAAGACTCAGATAAATGTTGTCAGAAGCTGGATTTCCATGACAGATTTTCGCAAAATAAAAGCTATATTTCTAAATGTCGACAAAGTATAATTGTGCTTTGAACAACTTTCCATTGAATGTTGCTTTGGGCAGGAGTCTCGTAATTCCCATGAAATCTCACCCTTTGCTACAGAAAGACAGATGCTCTAAACCTCCTTATAACACTCGGTATTCCTTTATTGTTTCACATCTAAAGTGGCAGTAATGATTTCTAAGTATAAAGCAAAGAAATGTCCCACTCTCATTCTGTTTGCACGTACCACGCCATGTTTTCTCGGAGAGAAGTGGTCATGTGACATGACGTACATTTCAATATCGAAACATCTGAAAAACCTCCTCATGAAATCATCAAAACTTTTTAGTGATATTTGAGTGTTTTTACGAAATTCAGGTATTTCCATCACCAGTTTTTATTGCGCTCTAAATTTTGCGCATGTCGAAAAGTAATGGAAACCCAGCTAGAGAGAAAGACAGCGCTGTGGCAGCCTGTATGTAGTAAAAGTCAGCCAGTTTGTAATACAAGAAAACACATGGCTTAAAGTTGTTAAAGGCCGATGGAGAATCTTACGTAAGGAGGAAGGACAGACGAATATGGAGCGGATGTATTCAGGCTGTTCTGATCTCTGCTTCATCTACAGTAAAAATAGCCAGAATCACCACGTTGGATTTCTTTAGAAGCAATCGCATCCGTATTCTGACTCTGAGTCTGGACTCGCTGTTATCGTTCTACGGTTGTTCGCGGTAAGAAGAACGGATGAAGCGGTGTATCAGTCTGGTTTAAGTAAAAAGTAAGGCTGCACAAATAATCAAATTTTAATCGTGATCACGATCCTAGCCTCCACAACCTGACCAACCATCCACACACAGGATGGAGATCTTACCTGACTCGAGCCCAACAGAACCAAATGGGTTGGGCTGGTTTCAGACACACATGTAGGTCACATCAGCTGCGCGCTGCTTGCTGCCCCGTGTGCGTCAATGCACACACACCGCGTGTGACTCTCAGCAACAAGCTGACATGATAATACTTAGTTAACGTAACGTGGAAGTGCACACGAGTCAAGAAAACTGGTCAGTTTTAGGGTTTTTTAGGTAGGGAGGGAGCTCGTGTTGCATGTATCGACACAACCCGATTAATTTAATGACATAAGTACCTAATTAGCTTGTATTGATTCATTAATCCAGCAGACATTAACAAGCTGCTGTTTCTGGCTCAAACCCTGTAGGCTTAAGCCTAATTTTCTTAATTTTTCTTTACACGCTATAATTGTTTTCAAAGAGCTGCACTGTGTAACAGTGTATTTATAGTTAGCCCAAAGTAATTGAAAAAAATGTGGGTAAATGTTATAGTATTTGTCATTATTCCTGTTTAAAGCTTTTCTTTTGCACTCTAAACTATTCATATATTGTTTGTTAAAAAGTAATTAGACAAAAATACAGATGTTTTTTGTAACATGATGAATAATCGTGGTTAATATTTGACATCAAATAATCGTGATTATTTGGTAAAATATCGTGCAGCCGTAGTAAGAAGGCACAATAAAAAGCTGTAAATAGACTGATATGTAGATGTGGGGCACTGAGGAGACAACTTCATGTGGAGAAGGAAACTTATCAGTTGAAACACAGAAATCTCCGTTAAACCTAACATGAGTATCGCGGCCCGTTTATCTGCCTGTTCTGATTGACTGAGTCGTTTGAAGGGCACCCTCATCAGCCAATGTGTTAATTTTTCCTGGAAAATTGCTAAATTGTACTTTATAGCCCAGAAATTACGGTAATAGCAAACAGGACGAAATATTTCTCTTTCAAATTGACTGCTTCAGACTCACTTGGCTGCCAATATTTTATGGTCAACGTCATCCAAGGAGGAACTGTGAGCTACATGGAAGGTCCCGAACAAAGTGTTTCTCTTTTTCTTTATCTTCTCTGCCTGTAAATACAGAGGTACATTTAAAACAATGCCAATATTGTTTCAACTCTATAAATAGAAAAAAATTCCATACAATTCAATACAAAGACCAGAGTTTATTTAAATAAAGTCCAGATAATATTATTCATTTTATATCAATTATGATTTTAACAGAGGTGTAAACAATACTGATATATCCTACTCAAGAATAACTACTGTTACTTGATTGAAATTGTACTCAATATTAACTTATCTAGTTTGCTTTATAATCCAAACAAAAACAATCAGCTAAATAAAACAATAGAAAAACATAAAATTAATGACTTGTGAGTAATGTGTGTTTGTGTCATCATTTTTTGTGTTTTTCTCGTCATTTTCTGTAATGTTATATATTTTCTGAGTAATTTTGTGTAATACTGTTTTGTTGATTTTTGTTGTAGTAGTCTTGCTTTTGTTTTGTTTTTCTGTCATTTTGTACATTTATTTTTGGGGCAGCATAAAATTAAACCAAGGGTTACATGTGGCCCCCGGGCCGCCAGTTGAGTAGTCGTTCTGAAAAATTCCCGGTGAGAACCCTGAAATGTGTTCAATGTATTACTACTGATAAAACACCCATGCACAATTATTTGAAAAAAATGAAAATAAAAACTGAACATAAATCACAAATGTACCCCTTCTTTGGCCACCAGCAGCTGCCGCTCAGCATTTTGCTTCTTGATGTTGTAGTACTGCACCTCCACCTCATGGGTGAGCTGCAGCCACTTTTGAAGAGATTCTGGAGGTGACCACGCACTCCGTGACTCCAACTCCTTTTCTGCTTTCTTCAACGCCATGCGCACCTACAATACCAGGTTTACACGTTCAAACCGGCAGCCATAATTAAAGCTAAAAACAGCCTACTTGTCTTTAAATACAACTAGAATCATTAAATATGGGACGTGATGTTAAATTGACCTTAATGCCAAAAGAGGTTTACCATTTGAGAATGGTGTGGGAGCTGTGTCTCAAATATGGGAAAGATGTAATTTGGGACGCATAATCAGTAGTGTTCCTTTGAACCAGGACAGGGGTGGTCAATCCTGGTCCTCAAGAGCCAATATCCAGCATGTTTTAGATGTTTCCCTCTTCCAACACACCTGACTGAAATTACCAGGATCATTATCAGACTTCTACAGAGCTTGATGATGTGTTAATCATTTGATTCACAATTTAAAGCTGTTCTGCAGCAATGAAGGTTGAATAAGACTTTAAAGCTGGTGCTACTAATTCCTACAGGTGTTCCAACTTTTCTTGGTTACTTACAACCCCGTCTTCATAAAAGCAGTGTTGGAACACACTGTGGTACCAGAGCATCAGGTGAACAGTATTGTCGATGGATTTCATGATTTATTTTTCAACTCAAATTGCTTTTTTGTTCTATGCTTTCATTTCAGAGTGCAATGACTTAATAAACTGAAATTAACCTCAGATTTTAGTAGACTAGAGCTCCTGAGGACACCTCACATGATCCATGCAGGCTACCTGGTGCCCTCGGAATGAAAGGCATCAAATCTGACAAGACTGAATGTTTAAGCTTAATTTGACCTTTTCACATCCATTCAGCTTTACTAATTCTATTTTAAAGGAGCAGTATTGAGAAAACTTCACATTATAATGGTTTTGCTACAGTGATATACAGTGGATATCAAAAGTCTACACAACACTGTTCAAATGCCAGGTTTTTGTGATGAAAACAGGTGAGTTTAGGAAAATAAACCTCAAATACTATGTTGTTGGGGTTCTTAGAACAATTCAAAATGGGTGAAAAATAACATAATACTGGACCTTTAAATAAATATCAGACACCAGGTTTAAGTAGACCTAAAGCTATTTAGCAAAATAATACCTGGTCGAGCTCTTCCTCTGCATATTTTTGGCGACTCAGTTCATTCTCTGTTCCCTCGCGCAGCTCTCTCAACCGATAGGCCTCTTGCTTTGCTGCATTGATCTCGTCCCGCAGCTTCTGCTCCAGATTGACCTTCTCCACTTCCACCGTACGGTGCTCCTCCTGGGCAATCTGCAGCCTGGAGAATTAATGGACTCACTCATTACTATGTTTGGTGCCTCTCCCAAGCATGCCAGTGTCATGTATGAGTGGAATGTGTGCAGGTCATTAGTAAGGCATTACAGGAAACAATGGCTGACACGTGGAATGGAAAGGATTGTGGCCGACTGCCTGGAAGCACAAGACGAACAGACATCAGAGGGAACAGCTGTCGGCTGCAGGAGTATCCACAACACGTGTTATTTTTGTATGGACAATATTTTTAAACCAACCTCATTTAAAAAAAAAAAAAAAAACAAACTTTAACAATAGAGTTGTGTTGCTAATTACACACAAAAACACACATTTTATATGCAGAAGGGGAACATTTTAATACAATTATTAAATATTTTAAAAAGGAGTTTTTATCTATAATAATCCAATATACAAATGTATTACTATTATCATCATTACTTAAACATTTTTTCTACTGTAATGTGTGCACTTGTATTTCCTCATTTAATTAACACTTTTTTACTTAATTATGTATGTTCCCTTTTCTTTAATGATTCTTCTTTTCATTCGTAATATTTCTCAAGCCTTTGTAACATCCCCCTGGGATCAATTAAGTATTTTTGATTATCAACGTTTTAATTTTGTATTTGTTTTTCTTTTTCTTTTTAATTAATATTTTGTTTGTTATTTCCATTGTCTTTTGATACTGACTTTTGTGTACTTTGTTTATATATTATTTTTCCTCATATATCAAAGACTATCTGTGCATTTTGTCTCCTGATTTTATAAGTGTTTTTTTATTTGTTAGCCTTTATTTTGAATTGTATGTGTTTATCAGCAAGGGTGAACTCTTACACAAGCCCTTTGGGCTTCATTGCCTCCTTGAACCTTTAATGTTATTTTTTACTTAAATCTGTGCTAAACAATTAAATGAAATGATATGGGATTTAAAAAATGAGCAAGTCAGTAAATTAAAAAAAAATTCAAATAAATCTTTTTGGAGGAAAATAAATAATTATCATTGTTGGCATCTCATCACACTCCAAGAATAGATTACAACAGGGGTGTCAATCTCATTTTAGTTCAGGGGCCAAAAATGGAGCAGTTTATCTTAAGTGGGCCAGTGATTTTATCTGGAAAAAGGATTCATTTCAACATTATTTTGCCCAAGTTTTAACTCCTACGTATACGTAAACTCCAAATTATGTAAGAAACCGACAATATCCAAGCAATATGTGACAGATATCAGTCCCAACAGGGTCTCCACTTTAAATGTCCTTGATTTTGAGACAAATTTCTATTTAAATAAGGAAAATGTTATGTTAATGTAATTATGTGAGAAAATTTTAAAGGTTTTGTAAGACTGTAAGAAATATATATTTTTTAACATTAAAAATGACTGCCATCATGTGATAAAAGAACCAGGAAAACTGTGAACCCACACAATGATTCATGTTTTCTCTGTCATTTTTACTTTCTCCTGTGGGCTGAATTGGATGCTCCAAAGAGTTTGACACATGTACAATGTCTGGGTAATTTGACCTCTAAGACACTAGAGGGCAGTGCAGTCCTGCTCTCATGGTGAACACAACAACTTGGGTGGGCAGGCGCAGCATTCAAAGTCAAGCAGACTGGTTGCAGTGGAAAATGTAGAGCCTGTAAATTGCTGCTGCCACTTGGACACTGTCTAACAACAATGTAAAAACAAACCCACACTAAAAAGTGTCCAAAGACTGTCTTAACAAAAAAATATATAATGAAATCAATGCATTGGCATCGCCATCAACCGTTTTAAGGTCTTTCGTCTCCACACCACAGCCATTACTAAACGAGGGCAAGGTACCACTCGGGCTGACACACTTCGTGGCCGTGCTTAACACTTCTCCCAGGAGTAGGAGCTTAAATACTGCTGTAAACGGACCCAGGAAATCCAGCCCTAGCTTGCAGCCTCCTCCCAGTCATCACTGGGCCGGCTACTCGACACCAACACAGGATCTGCTTGAAGGTATGAAAGAGAGCAGCTGGCAGCAGGGATCATTAGGAACAGCACAGCAACAGACAGAGGACATACCACACTCTCTCTGCTTCGGACAGACTGATTATAACCTGATCAAACGTATAACTATTTAAAGCGTCAGTATTATGAAAAATACACTTTATAATGGTTTTGCTACAGTAATATACAGTACAGTACATCCCTTTAGCCTCATTCAGAGAACAAGTTAAAAAATTATGTTTCCTCCTTTCCTTATTATTCCACATTTTGTAAAAAGTCAGCTTTAAACAGGCGAGTTGGATTTTTTTCCCCAATATTACATCATAAGGCGAAACTCCTCCTTCAGACAATCCTGGCTCCTCCTACCCAATGAGAATTTGAGCTCCTCTCACTCAAACTACCTCACAGGTAAAACAAACACTGCAGTTTAATATAAAATATACACTATACTTTATTGTCAGATATGTAAAGCTACATACGTAAAAATCTCTGCATTTAACCCCTCCCTGAGGAGCAGCAACGGTGTAACACCCAGAGAGCAGTTAGGGAGACTAGAACCAGTGATCCTACGATTACAAGCCGGCTCCCTTAACCACTAGTCCCTTTATCCACAAATAATATTGTTACGTTCAGTATATAGATAATCCGAAGCACAGTGTAATCGCTCACAATCAGTTCCATTTTTAGTACATGTTATATCGCTTCGTATCACCTTTGACATGATCAGACGTGTTTGACCCAATGTGACACAGCGGTTGGACAAAACAATTGATTATCACCTTAAAAGTACTATTTCTGTGGTTAGAAGTGGTGAAGATGACAAGAAAGTGACAAAGCAGTTTAACAATCTGGTGAGTGTTGGAAACAGCTGACTCAGCTGCTGCTGCCACACACACCCTGAAGCAGCATTTGTTGGAACCACAATCACAATAGCCTCTTAAATAGCCATGTGTTTTGCTGTAATGTGCAGTTTTATGGCTGAAAACAATAACAAGAGTAACAAGAGTGTGGGTCGCAAAAGAAAATTGCTATGGTGATCACAGATCACCCTCTCCAAAAGCAAGGCATGAAGTCTGTGTCTACAGACACGCCCACTCATGCATATACATGATACACAACTGATTAAGGTCTAACGTCACACGAGCCAATGGAGGCACAGTTGCACATCCCTGGGGCCACTTTTAGTATTCAGTCATAAATCCAGCTTTAGGATCACCAAACTTAAACAACTCATAAAATCAACATCTGGACGTTACGGTGCATTTGCTGTTCCACAAAGCGTGCAGTTGTGTTTTTTTAAAAAAAAAAAAAAGCTGTTCCCTAAACAGTCAGCTGAAGAACTACTCATGAGGGTAATAAGGGTAGCAGGTAGAAGAAACCACGTGCCTAAGCAATGCATCAACAGAGGAATGTCTTGGGGGAGAAGCCGTCACTGGGCCGGGGAATAGGCCTGAGCCTGCACTTTGTGTTCCTTCTCGCACAATACAATACCACACCTCAACTTGTTCAACTTGTTCTAGTTGTGAGTCACAAAGTGAGGTTTAAACTTTATTATGTAAAATGAGGAAAAACTGCTCAGGGGGAAGGATTTACTCTTGCTTTAACAGCATTTCAGGACTTGAGGAGTAAAGACTTTGAGGTAAACCAGATCAGGCCCACAAGACCTGATTTAATCATGTCATGACTAGGACGAGGCCGACAACAGAATTTGCTGGACGATATATTGTCCCACAAATTATTGCCGATAAACGATATTATTGTAAAAAAAAATTTAGACCAAATGAACCACTAATGTAATGATAACATATCATGAGAAAGTTGACTGCATTTAAAAGGGTGTACTTGCATTTTTATTAGTATTTTTTACCATTTTAATGTCAAGAACTTTTAAATATTTAAACAAATAAAACAAACAACTGACATAAAATGGACACTCAGTTCCTGTTAGCAAAAATTGTACTTTAATAAATATCACAAACAAAACAATAAAATAGACCCCGTCTGTTAAGGAAAAAAACAACACCTCAAATGCAAATGCAAAATCATACACAACCAAAGCAATAAATAAAATGGTTTATCAAGTCTCTCTCAAAAAACTAAATTGCACTTGCAATAAATATTAAACATTGAGGCACAGAGGTATATAGTTGTACATTCCTTAACAGGTAACACTTCCAATCCAGTTAGAACCTTTGTAAACATAAATACTAGCGGACCCGACTCCCCCTGTTTCATTCTGTTCTCTTTTCATTCAGTCTCAAACCATACAGAATGGACCAGATAGTTTCTAGTTTACGCTGTTCATTCCACTATGGAACAAACATGCAGGTGCTGAGGCTGAACCCCCTTGTCATTCAGCCTGTTTGGAGGCCAAAGACAAGGAAAACAAAATGCTTAGACTTAGCTTGGTTGCTAGCCCCGCTCAGCATCCCTGCTTCTGCGTCCGATCACACCGCTTACGTCTCCTCCGCTGGTGGACACCGCGGGTAAAGAGGCTCTGCTGCTCCACAGGTGTAGTCGGCGTAGCAATCCAAAGCTACGTAGTAGGTCCAGAGTTGCCGCATCTACCGGGGAATTTTTTCTGGCGGTTGTATACTATTTTAGAGTAATTACACTGCAGGTTCACGGAGAAATTATTAGAACTGACTGAGTTATCTGCTGTTTGATATCCGTTGCGAACACTAGCCTCTGCAGCTGACAGGCGCTCTGCCAAATACGCATGAATATGACAATATACAGAGGCCGGCAAACTTATCGAGTTCATTTTATTTGCCGTCCGGTTAATTGATTTATGGATTATTGGCCCAGGCCTAGTCATGACGCAAGAATACAAGAATGTTCTTGGTGCACTGAACTTGCATACTGATTCAACAAAAAGCCAAAAAACTCCTGACTTATGAGACATGAAGTTTAATTTCAGTGCCGTTTAAAGACATAAAGGAAGACAGTGCCTTTTTTGAAGTGCATTCTGCACATTAGTTCAAGCATCAACAACTCTTTTCAGCCAAACTAGACTTCATTAACTCATAGGTCCTAAATCAGGGGAGTCAAACTGATTTTAGTTATGGGGCCAAATACGGAGCAGTTTATGTTAAAGGGGCAGTATTGTGAAAAATTCACTTTATAATGGTTTTGCTACAGTGATATACATCCCTTTAGCCTCATTCAGAGGGTGAACATTGAAGAAGTTCTGTTTTCTCCCTCCCCTGTTATTCCACATTTTGTAACAAGTCAGCTCCAACTGGCCAGTTGGATTAAAAACAAGCGTTTCACAGTACACCACACACTTTGATTATACGTCGTGTTAAAAGCAGCAAAGAAACATGTACCATGAGGCCTTTTGATTGCATTTGGCAAACTAATGAAAACATGACCTTGTTCATGTTAAACTGAGCACAGATAAGCACCAGGATGTTGGAGAAATTACTCCAGACCAGCAGCTGTTCAATTAAAACTGGACAAACACAAACATCACGCTAGTATAAATAATGGCTTAATTATTAAAGGCTTCCAAAGACAATGAGGAAATACTCATCCACTAACTAGCTGTCACTTGAAGCAGCACAGCAGTAGTCTGATGCAAACAAAATAATTCTGTATCTTGTGAACAAATATTGTAAGAAAGAACTTGAAAGTTTGACCAAAAAAAAACCAACATATATATATATATATATATATGACAAAAAACTCAACTATGGATCTGAAGAGCTAAGTTAAATGTGAACGAAGTTCTGCTGAGTCATCAACAAGCAGTTTGATGACACACATCACCACACACAAAAAATGTTACAAAGAACTAGTCTCTCTTTACGCAAAAGCTTTCACTTCCACATTTTGGAAAAAGAAGTTCTTCTAATGAATATATTGTAATGGTGAGTCTCAATGATGCAAAGAATTCCATTTTCATCTAACCATATTCAATGTAGAATATAGAAATCCACTTTCATAACAAAAGCTCTCTTATCTGGTAATGCAATTTTAAATAATTCAGTAATAATTAAAGGTTCAGTAAAAAAAAAAAAAAAAAAAAAAAGAAAGTAGCATCAAGCCCATATTATTAAGGCAGCTATCCCACTTTTGAATGTTTTATGTGTTGCAGCCATGAAGCAGGTGACGAAAACATGGAAACAACAAATCTCACCCAAAATAAATCTTTGGTTGACAACGGTAGAACAAACTTTAGATGACGAAAAAATAACATTAAAAATTAGAAATAACTTGCAAAAAATGAATAAAATGTACTCTGAAAATAGACTAACGAGACTTCACAATTACAATTTTATTTATCTTCATTTTTTTTTTTCATTGTTTTCTTTGTTCTGTTGTCGTCTGATTTTTTTGGTTTTAAATGCACTGTACCTTTAATGACAGCTGTCTGTGAAAATGACATTTTGTTTGTTAATGCAATAAAGTATTAAGAAAACAACAAAAAACACGTAAAAGGTCACAGCAATCAAAGTGATCACACTTTCCACAAATTAGCATTAAGTCACCTGACAGTCATAGCATTGCAGTTCATGCTAGGGTTGTTTGTGTTGTAAGCAGCTTTAATAATTAGCATATAATCAATTTCACATTATTTTCCCTCTGTTTCAGATTGTTTCTTTTATCTGGGGCATGTGTACGCAGTTTATTAAGGGTGCGTGCGTGTGTGTGTTGGGAAATGTACTCACTTCTGCTGTAGGTCATGCAGGCTCTGCTCAGCTCGCTGTAGGCCCTCCAAGTCTTTATTCATCTTCTTCATGTGGTCCTTGGAGTAGCGGTTTTGAATGTAGGCAAACCAGCAGCCCCCCATACCAATCACTATTGATACGACCAGCATGAAGTCTTTCAGGTGGTTGTGTCTATTCACTGGAGAACAAAAACAAAATAAAAACAAGTTACATGTGATTAGAGAAAACAAGCGCCATCAATGTTACTTGAGTGCATCTCAGCCAGGCGATAAACATAAGGACAATTATATAAGGCTGTTTAACATTGAGCTAGCTTTATAAAGATGTGGTGTGAAGCTTCAGCAGGGACAAGTCGGAAAGCAACTGCTCAGTTCAAGTTGCGATGAGAGGCCCAGCCCAATAGGCTATGATAAAAGGCAGCTTAACGCAGACTATTTTAGTCCACTAAAACCAACGCTCATCATCAAATCATGCACAGAAGATCAGCCATGGGCCACTGAAACACATTGGTTTCCTACTAAGGTTCTCAGCCGTTCAAAGTCAGCTTCAACAAGGGTTGGGGTCAATTATAATTGTAATCACGCAATTGATCATTACAATTAAGGCATTATTATAATTGTAATAAAAAAATCTGCTGATGTTGTAATTGTAAGTTCTATGGACAGTTCAACATGTATGTAGTGAACAATTATTAAAATATGATTCATATCAGGCTTTCCCGCTATTTACCATTTAAAAATAATTGAAATCGAGGGCTATAAGTCACAAAAAAGGCTCTCAGATGTCCACAACAAAAATATTAAAACATATATTTTCATTGATTAAGAAGCCTAACAAGGAAACCAATAGATAGGAAATAAATTACATTAAAGATATTTGGTTTTAGTGTATTTTACAGCTGATTTTGGACCCGTTATCATAAGAGATGCTCACAGAAAGCTTTATTAGGTTATTTATCAAAGGCTCTGTAATTGTGATGAATTGTAATTGAAATGTAGTAACTGGGAACATGATTGTAATTTACTTTCTGGGGATAAAAAATAATTGTAATTTAATTGTAATTGGAAAAATGTTTGTAACTGAAAAATGTAACTGTAATTGCGTAATTGATAATTAATTCCAATTAGGGTGTAAGCAACAAATTTTTAAATTAAATTTATAATGTCTAAATCATAATTAAATTGCAATTGAGTTCAGATAATTGACTTTGTAGTTGTCATGAAAATTCTATAGAACGTTGTCAATTATATTTAAACGCAAACCTGGGGAACCATGTTACAGTTCTATGTACAGTTCTATACAAATGTAGTAATTATTAAAATATGTTTCATATCAAGCTTTCCTGCATTATACCATTTAAAAATAATTGGAATCGAGGGGTATACTGATACAAAAAAGGCTCACACCAAAAATATTAAAACCTATATTTTCAAAGGATTTTCAAGGAAACCAATAAATAGGAAATAAATAAGATGATAGATATTTGTTTTTAGTGTATTTTACAGCTGATTAAATACCTGTTATCATAAGAAATGATAACAGAAAGCCAAGACAAGAGGAAGGTTAATAATAGTAATTGAATTGTAATTGGGAAAAAATGCTTGTCACTGAAATCGCAATTGAAACGTAACTAACTGAAAAATGTAACTGACCCCAACTCTCTCTAAACGCCATCTGCCTTTGAAGGGACGCTTTAGTTAGAATTTGATGATTATAATGAATAGAACCTTAAACTAAGCTTGGGCTTTTTATTTCCTCTATGAACTCTATGCATGCAGCAGCAGCAGCAGCAGCAGCTGGTGGGAAATAGCCCAAGTTTAAGCCTTGAAAAACACACATAGAAGCACGTTTTTCTTGCAAAACCTGCACTGGGCTGAGCGGGAAAGAGGTGTGAAAAACATGATTTCCTGGAGTGAGACAAAAGGAAGTAAAGTCAGAGTCAGAGTAAAAATAAATAAATAAAGTCATTCAAATGCCTTTTAAGGGCATCTGTAACAGAAGTCAGATCTTCAAGGCCTTAAGTTGGTGATAAATATATCTGCATGGCTGTGTATATTTCTATGGACATGCTTAGTGTCCAAACAAACACAGATTAATCATAGTTGAGTAACTCATTTGTATGGAAGCCCATTTCTTCCAATAAACAAAAACACCACCAAAAAAACAAACTAGGAATAGTTAAATAATAATTTAAAAATTCTTAAGTCATAATTATAAGAAGCTTTATGAGATACTTAGTCAATATTGTCAGATGCTATCTCATAATATTAAGATATTGAGTCTTAATTATCAGATGATACCTCATAAAATGTTTTAAATTATTATTATTTTCCTTTTTTGTTTTTACTGGAAGAAATAGGCTTCCATACATTTGTAATTTTGTTAAGCAGGTGGTGATTATATATAAATAAATCACTGCCTGAATTACAATGGTGTACAGTGGTATATATATATATATATATATATATAGAGGAAATTTTTCCACCAGTAAAAACAAAAAGAACACAAGCAAAAGTAAAAAAATCTTAAGTCAACAAGATAATATTTGATAATTTTGACTTAATATCTCATATTTGCGTGTGTGTGTAAGATGCTATCAATAAATGACATACTTGCTCCAAGAAAGTTCAACATGGCCAAAAATGTAAATGCAACATTTTGTGCTGATTTACAATGTTTGGAAAAGTTCAAATATTAAGATAAAGTGAAAGAGACGAGTTGCTAGTATTTATAGCCTTTATTCTAACACAGCTGAACTTGTCGTCAAAGCTGCCTTTTACAAACCAGGAAATAAAGCACCTTGTCTCTTCCAGGTGTACCACCAACAGTGATACAAACAAACATGGGGAGCTTTAATTCTGACACAACTGTCCACTAATTTAAGCCTGGGCCTCATGTGGAGTGCTTCTTTAAAGGCTGCTGCTCTTTAGAGTCGCTCAGTCTGACTCTGGGTGAGACCCAGTGGCTTTGAGAGGCTGTCAAAGCCAGACCGCCCCTTGCCAATGTCTTCCTTCAGGTGTGACTAACAAAACATGAACAGTGACACATGCCAGACGCAAACTGCTACACAATGTTTTCCCATGCTGCTTTTGTTTTCCATGCAAACGCTTGCCGACTCTTCCCCCTTGCCCTTTCAAAGGAGTCTAAATATAAACCTCTATTTGACATTTTAGCCAAATTAGTAGCTCTGCAGTAGAAAAAACAAAGAACAAAAAACAAAACAAAACACAATTTTATACAAACTAAAATACTAAAAATAACCCTATTGCCATGAAATTAAAACATTACTAACACACAGTGGATGGGGCATAATTAAGCTTTTCACAACAAATATAGTTTTGCAGGAATTTCTGGGAACAAGATCTCTAAAATCAACACAGATTTCGTTTATAAAAACTGCTGCCAGGAGGCATGACAACTGAGTTCCATGTCCATTTAATATAGAGACGGAAAAAAAAAAAAGACAAAAAGTTGAAAGAATAAGTGAATACAGATTGGAGCAGTGACACAGAGGGATAATTCTGTGCCGCTTAGTTGTATCAGTGTTTAAAAAGGTGTGTTTAAAGAAGAGCTTGTGTGGATTAAAGTTAAACTCCCTTCCTTAGCCCCAGATTATCAAAAGAGGTTTATGGTTTCTTTCAATTTCTGAAACAAATCGGTTTAGAGCAGCATGCGCAACTGGTGGCCCGGGGGCCACATGTGGCCCTCAGAAATTTGCGGACCCCAAAGCAAATCCCCCAAAAATATAATTCAAGAAGTTGCAAGGAATATGAAGCCCAACACAAAAATACATCAAAAAACACAAAAATACACAAAATGACTTATAAAACATAAAATGACAACAAAGACAGACACAACAACCACTTAAAGCTGCAGTATGTATTTTTTGGCATCATTTGAGCCTATTGTACTGCAAACAAATTTCCAGTACTTCCATGTAAGCAAGAAGCTTGGAGAAAAGCTGGGGAAAACCTATGGATACCTGATACCTGGGATCATTGTGAAACACAGACATTTTTTTTTTCATGCCTTAACCAACATTCAGAAGAAAAATGAACAAGTCAGGAATAGGAAATTACAAAACTGTTGTCATATCTTGTTCATGCTGTCATATTTTTTTTAGTAATGCTTAAAAAAAAAAAAAAAAAAAAAAAAAAAAAAACAGTTCATTGTAAAAAATGTAATGAGCTATACAATATTTTGGGATTTCATAGTAGGGCTGCACAATTAATTGAATTTTAATCGTGATCACAATTTTGGTTGCTATGACTTAATAAACATGATCGTCGGCAATATTTACGTTTATAATATGGGCTCTGCACTCTGTAATAGTAAATTCATTCAGTTTGCCTTTTTTTAAATTATATTATGTATATATATAAATATATAGATAATTAATTATATATATTTAATATATATTATAATTCTTATTTAAAGCTCAATTTTGCACTGTAAACTGTACATATATTGTTTGTTTAAAAGTTGTGTAATGAAAACAGTTTTTTTAAACTTTGTATGTTATAAATTGCAAATAAAAACAAACAATTTACAAGTGTAACAAAATAAAAAATAAAAAATAAAAAAATAATTGAACAAAGGGTATTTTTTTTAACCAAATATAATAAATAATTGTGATTATAATCGTGATTACAATATTGATCAAAATAATTGTGATTATCGTTTTTGTGCCATAATCGTGGAGTCCTATTTCATAGGTTTACTTTTAAAACTCCCAAGCTTAATTTTGAGTGAATTTAACAATGTGTAATGTACAGTGTACCTGTGTTTACTGTTTTAAAACCAAATGGATTGAAACGACAGACTGAACAAAACAAAGAAAAATGGTACATACTCAGGGGAGCTCCAAAGAGGACGGTGTCCAAAGCCTTGAGTTGCAACTTTTGCACATGACTGCGATCCAAAATCTTCAGAGTGCCGAGCGTCAGAGAGGTGTTCTTCACAGCAAGCCTAATGGAGAGCAGGAAAAAATAAAAAACAATAAAATAGAAGACATAATCCATGATGTAGAACCCTCAAACTATTGCCTTTGATATTTGTGCTTTACTAATGAGCTCATGTAGTTTGTATTTTGGTGTACAGTGTAGGCTTGTTATTTATAGGCCTGTTGTGATGATTGTTTGCATGTGTACGGTGTTGTTCAAGCATCTTTACATTTTTTGTGCATTTATTATATTTTGTGTAAAAGCCCAACTAGGGACAAGAGTTAGAATTTAGCAGTATCTCGATCTCTTTGTACTAAACATCCGTTACATTCACACTACTGTTAGTGTGAAATTGTATAATCCCAATTTAAATAAAATTATAAACTAACTCTAACCCACTAACACAAATTGACAATTTTTTTAAAGCATTATCTTGGCAATTACAATTTTAAAGTAAATGATCTAAACTAAATTACAATAACAACGGCAACAGATTTTTCCAAATACAATTCTAATTACACCATAATTGTAATTAATTATCAATTATGTGATTACAATTGCAATTTACCCCAAACCTGGTTGGTTGGTAGTGTTTTTATCAGTTGAAAGTTAACAAAATGTTTATTTTTTGTTGTCTTATTCAATTGATATGAAATAATGACCATGACACTGAACCACTTGTGTCAAACTCAAGGCCCGGGGGCCAACTCCGGCCCTTCAGAGCATCCAATTTGGCCCGCAGGAGAAAGTGAAAATGACATAGAAACAAGAATAATTGTATAAATTACCATATAGTTCAGTTTTAAATTGTTGTTGACAGAACTATTTATTTTTTCCAAAATGCTGCAATTTTTCTCAAATTATTCCACAAAATCTCCCCAAATTAAATGTTAATTGGTCAAAAAAAAATAAAAATAAAAGCACATTTAAGTATCTGTGACTTATTGCTTAGATATATTTGATGCCTTTTATACTTTGTCTAATTAATAACAAGAAGTGCAAACTTGGGCACATTAATGTTAAAATTCTTCGTTTTACCGCCTAAAACATTTGGCCTGCTTGTGATAGAACCGGTTTGTATTTGGCCCTTGAACTAGAATGAGTTTGACATCCCTGTTCGTGCCCTATCATTAGGGCAGAACACTCTGCTCTCAGTCTGCTGGTCTTGAAGTTCCTAAAGTGTCTAGAAGTAAGACAGGAGGCAGAGTGTTCAGCTACCAGGCTCCTCGTCTTTGGAACCAGCTCCCAGTCTTAGTACGGGAGGCTGCTACTCTCTCCACCATTAAAAATAAACTCAAAATCTACTTATTTGCTAAAGCATATATCGTATAACAGCAATAAGCTAAAACGGACATGGTTTCGTTTTGGTCACAATCACAGACCATTGCACGTAAATGGTCAGCACCTCAGACCATTACCGTTACATTCAGAACCTACTTATTTACTAAAGAGTACATCGTATAATTGAGATAATTAAAGCGGACAAGCATCCCGTCTGTAGTGATTGCTGACATCACTACGTGTGCCCAGTACAGGACGAAACCTCGTCTGTAGTGGTAGCATTTCAGAACATGGAGGGTGGCCCTAAAATGTTTCATATTAATATTAACTTAACCACCAAGAACGAGTGTGTCATAATGTATCATGTATTTCCTGCAGTCTGTGCCTTCTCCCTGCCCTCCGCTCCTTTCTGTTTCAGGTGTCTTGATGTTGGAGCTGGCAGTTCCTGGTCGATGGTTCATGACTCAACGAGTCTGGGACACTCTGATGGTCTATCCCTCCATCCTGTTCTGATCGTCCTTCTGTTCACTAAACCCCAACCAGTCGAGGCAGATGACTGCCACCTCTGAACCTGATTCTGCCGGAGATTTATTCCTGTTATAAAAACAAAATGTGGGAGTTTTCTCTTCCCACTGTCGCTAAATGCTTGTTCATGTGGATTGTGTTGAGTTCTTTCTTTCTTACTATGAATTTTATATTACTTTGAGATTACTTTGTTGTATTCTGCGCAATATAAATAAAGTTGAATTTAATTGAATCCCTGCATTAGACGCATTGTGTTGTGTTGTTTACCTTGGCATGGCACTTCCGTTGAAAGACATCTTGCGAAAAGCCTCTACATATTGCGGTAGTTCCACGTACGTAATGAGCCATTCCACCACCTCATCCACGGTCCAATTATACACTGAGGACGAAAATGGACAACATTTTAAAGTATGTATATCACAATGATTTTTAGTAATTTCTTTAAAAATCAAGACTGACTTTTTTTAATTCAAAATCCATCATTGGCCCATGTAATTTAATTTGAACGCGGTATTAGAGTTAATCTAATTCATAAACCACAAACAGTCTAAAACAGAGCTTTTACTACATTATTTCTTCATACATGAATTGAGGAGTGTTTACATTACAAGTGAGGAAAGAACAATCTCTAAATGTCAGACCACACTGTGCATCACTTTGCTTTTGAAGAGACACAATCACCCGGAAGCATCAAATTCACAAGTGGAACAGGAAATGCTGAGTGTGATGCTGCAACACTCAGCTTTGTCACGCTGCTGGCTACATCTGTACTGTTTGGAAAACAAATATTGTTTCACAAATGTTACAACATTTTGTTCCAAACCAGTTTGTTGGAAAAACCTGCAGAATATATTTGTTATTGTTAAAACCTCATGAATGCTAATATCTATTTAAGGGGTTGTGAACATTGGGGTCAGAACCCCATTTGTGGTCATCAGATGCCTTCCAGAAGCTAAAAATATGTTATGAACAATTTGAGCCCATTCTTTCTGCCAGTTCTCCATCAATTTTCAAATCCTTTTCTGCACATTTTTTTCCACTTCCAAGACATTTTCAGCACTTGTAAAATATTTCCACCACTTTTCCCACCTAATGTCACATATGTTTTTGGTCACTTTTAACCCATTTTATTTCTGATTAAAACAAGTATTTATATCTTTAAGATGACCATAACTAAGGCTCAAATAATAATAAACTTCCTGGATAACAGTGGATATTATTCAGATAAATAAATAAATGTGTTTATCACAGATTCATAAAACAATGGACCATTATTTTGCTGACTTTATGGATGGGCCCCAAAAAGCTCTCCCCTTTATAGATGACCCTGTCTCCACATGTTCTTCAATGTTCATGTCTGTGTTAAACCACCTTCAGTCACAGTTGTAGGGGTCCTCGGTCTAGGAAACCTTTATTTTGGGGGTCGTGGTTTGAAAAGGGTGAGAACCACTGATCTATTTCAATTCAAGCTTTTCAGAAAGGACTTTAATGTAAATCCTTAATAATTGAGCAGTGTTACCAACAGTGAGCTGAAAAAAACTATCCATTGCTCTGCTGAACTTCAGCTCTGTTATATCACATAAAACATCAAGAACCTTATTAATAAGCTGTAATGTGTGGCAACCCATTGCTACAAGCAAAACAAGAGCATGGACGCAGCGAGAGGAAAGGGTGTGAAAAGGCATGAGCATCAGATACAGCAGAGCTGGTGAAGGATGCTCTCAGTGAGAACAAGATAATCCTGCCACACAGATAGCATTAGGGAAGTGGTGAGTGGCAGCCAGTTTTGTGCTGACAAATTCAATGACGTGTCCACTCGGCCGCTGGTGGGAGCTGATAAGCAGCAAACAATGCTTTGTTTTTCTATAACTAAATTACACTTACTAAATAATATTTCACACTCAAATAGTATTTTTTTTTAATCTCTAAAATGAGCCAAAGTGCACAAATCAGAATAACTCTCTAATGTTTCTCCAGAGAGTTTTAGTGCATTAGTTATGCAGAAGTTCCAGACCAAACATGGGAGACTGGCACCCCGGGGACCACATGCGGTCCTCGATCTGATTCTGTGAGGCCCCGCAAGACAAATTTATCAAAAATTGTAATTCAAGAAACTGGAAGTAATATGAAGCCTGGCATAATACACAAAATAACTCCAAAAACACAAATTATTGAAAAAATACACACATAAGGACACAAAAGAACCACCTAAACTCACAAAACAATAACACATCTATAAAATGACACCAAAGAAACACACTACTCTATCAATTACACAAAATGACTGAAATACTGCACAGAAAAAACTACACAAAAAGACGATGATGACAGAAAATCTTTATTCTTTCCTGTGTTAATGCTCAGATTGGTCGTATTTCTTAACACTGGCATGAATGTTGATAATGTGGCCCTCGGATCAAACAATCACATTTTTGTGGCCCCCTGTTCTAGACATTAGAAGAAAACAGGAGCTTGACAAACCTTCAGAGCCCTTCCATGCGTTCCACAAATCCTCCACACTTATAAACTGGTCATCTCCATGGAAGCTGTTGTGCTTTGCTTTAGGGTCGTGGTAGTTCAGATCTTCCCTCAAAAACTGTAAAGGGGATGACAGGACATTTGTAAGTCAGTTAAGGAGAAATCCATTATTATAAAAACCCTTAAACAAGTCAACATGGATTAAAAGCTGTTGGGTTTTTCCCACTATTTCAGAGGAAGGAAGCAGGGTGATGACATTACAAACAGCAGATTGAGGTGAAATGATTAACCAAAACGGGCAGTGGTTTGTAGAACAGTGTTATAGAAATAGCTGAAGAACAAAGGGCGTATTTTTAAATGGTTTTATTGTGAGTGCTGTGACCCGCTTCTCTGCTGAGGTCTTTATGACCCTTGTAAAAGAAGGAAATGCTTCTCTTGTGGGCTCATGTAAACGCGTGTTTCTCTCATTGGCAAATCAACATTAAACTTGACAAATGTGAAAACTGCACATGACTTCAGAAACACTACAGATTTTTCACTCACTGTTAAATGGACTAGAACAAAACAGGACTTCCTCCTTTCAAGTTCGTTAACAGTTAACATGTCGAAGACTACTTTTTGTCTTTGTTTTTCAGTGACATTATAAAACCAACAGCAGCAAGTGTTTAAAATACTTGTGTGATATATATAATCTTTATGCAATATTTTAATATATGTTAATAATCTGGTGATACCAATTATTGTAATGTGTTACGGTTTCATTTATTCAGACAAACTTTTTTCAGGAAATGTACTTTGATCTCCTGACAAAAAAAGTCAATTTGATGTTAGACATCAAAGTCAGAAGATCAAAGTCAATTTCAAAGTCAATTTCCTGAATAAATGAATGCATAACATATTTCAAAAAAAAGGACAAAATGAACTCACTGGAATTATTATTAATTATTATAAAAATGCAAAATGTTGGCTGATATTATCGGTCATGCCGATTATTGGTCAATCCTTAAATAGAATAAACAAAAAATAAATTAGAAGATCCACAAAAAAAAAAATTCTATATATATATTTTTTTTTGGCCGATGGCCGGTCTTGAAAAAAGTCCATATAGCGGCCCGATATGTCAGCCGGCTGATATATCAGTCAACCTCTAGTTTCAATGGTTACTTTGAGACTTCTACACAGTAGTTTCAGTGAAAAAAAACTTGTTGCACTTCATTTTATGATGGCAGTGTGTAACACTGTATTTTCTTTTTTTCGGTGAAAATGAGCAAAAACACTATATAACAATAATAAATAGGACGTTTTGTAACAAATACCTATGACTCAATTTGTCCTCTGAATGATCAATATCTTCTGATGAACATATACAGCAACTTGATTTTTCATCTCTACATTTAATGCTGATATTAACTGGGTAGAATATCGCGATATATCACAATAATAATGTATCGTGATACGTATCGCATTGCAACATCCTTGCCAATACTCACCCCTACCGACTTGTGACACAAGCTTTTTTTTTTTTTTTTAAATAGGCTATTTTTTGTTATTGTAAGTTTGAATTTATTATCATTATCATTAAAAATATAAAGAATCAAGGTGCTGGTCCCATTAGACTAATGTAACTATTGAAAAACACTTAAATATACTGAATGATTAAATCATCAGCTTGATCTGGTTTAATTATAGGACATCAGAGAGTTATTTATTAACCATAACTTTGTGTAACTCATTATCAGATAAATTAAACAAGATTCGGCAGCAGTAAAAATACTAATGGAGTTATTTGTGCTTTTCATGTGCTTTTTTTTTTTTTAGAAAATAAATATAATAATTTCATTTTAAGTGAAGAAATAAATGAATTAAATACAATAACACTAATAGAGTAACCCACATGCACAAATATATTCAATAAAAATATCAGCTCATGAGCTCTTTGAGTCAACAGATATTGTTGCCTTTTTT
Source organism: Gouania willdenowi (assembly GCF_900634775.1). Lineage (NCBI taxonomy): Eukaryota > Metazoa > Chordata > Actinopteri > Blenniiformes > Gobiesocidae > Gouania > Gouania willdenowi. Next base: position 8,889,913 of record NC_041056.1, on the reverse strand, counting down.
AATGTGTCTAGTGTTGATGTATTCAGATTTTTTTGTGTTTGGAAGGAACTTGTTCACACTTTAAGTTGGGAATTGTTTTGTTTATTTATAGTTTTTTTATTTATCATGATGTTTATCATTATCGTGATAAATACCAGAAATTATCGGGATAATTTTTTTTTTAGTCCATATCGCCCATCCCTAATATCTTCCCTTTGCCCGTATATCACATCACCAATTCAACACGTCCAATAGAGGCCCTCTGCTTTGGAAGAGTTTGCCTACCCCGAGAACATCCATATCCTCCTACTCACTCTTTAAAAGGCAGTTAAAAAAAAATATCTTTTCCATTCATGAATCATCCTAAATTATACCTAATTACTTCATCTCTTTCTCTTTACTCAATGCTACCATAATTACAATCCACATGTAATATGTATTTTTGTATTTGCATGTGTATGTATATATGTTTTAAGTTAATATTTTGTTCAGTATTTTCATTTGTCTATTGATATACATTTTTGTGAACTTTGTTTGAAATTAGTTTTCCTCATATCAAAGATTCATTGTGCATTTCTCATGATTTTATAAGTGTTTGTTTATTAGCCTTATACAAGCTCCTTGTACCTTAAATGTTTGTCTTTAATGTGTGCTTATATATATATATATATATATATATATATATATATATATATATATTAATATATATATATATATATATATATGTGAGTGTGAAATGTGTTTTACAAATACATTTGCCTCATCTTGGTTAGGTTGACAAATCTCACACACACTGACAAAACTTAATAAAAAAGCAGTGAATCCATATAAACTCAGTTATTAATCCATTGATCAACTATTTGGTGAACAATCAGCCAATCAGCGCTTAAAGACATTAAGAGCCTGGCAACCTCACCAACTAATCCAAGTCAAATGACACAGGGTTTACAATATTAGTATTAGGATGAAGATCATCTCAGATGAAACACTTTTCACAAACATAGCGAGGATGACTGTCTGTTTTAGCAGCACTCACGCCGTCTGTTTCAGCTACGTCCACGTTGCCGTTTGCGTCATCGTCCATCTGCTTGTGGATGCTACGGATAGCCTCGAAGCTGATGATGGCATTTTCGTCTTTGCATAGTGGTTCGTCAAAGCGGCACAAATCTGTTGGGCAACAAAGAACAAAATCAAAATGCTATCCTTTATACTTTTGAGTTTTCCACTTTTTGCTTTTCTAACAATAATATTTCTGCATTCCTACATCTTTAACATGGTAAATTTACCAGTGTATAGGAACTCATTTATTTTTTTTTAAACACTGCATAGCCAAATAATTCCTCTGATTACCATTTAAATAACCAAAAAGGCTCCTTCACTCACAAATATAGTATATTAGACCAGCATTATTTAACATAACTGAACTCATACGCCAACGTGTCAAACTCAAGGCCCAGGGGCCGAAAACAGCCCTTCAGAGGCTTCAAAAAGAAAACTCTTAAAATTCAGTAAAACATTTTAGTTTTTCATTCTGAAGGTTCCTTAATAAATGTTTGCACGTAGGATATTTAAAAATTGGATTTTTAAACTCAAAGTTTATTCATTTTTCCAATCCAGCCTACTTGGAAATGAGAGAGAAAGTTTGACAGCTCCATAATCCAACATTAGTTATTGCAGATCTGAAATCAACCCATTTCCATTAAATATTTGGGTTTCAAACCCAAGACCTGCTTCTTTAATCTGACCCACCAAAGAATTCTAGGGACGATTTATCGTAATCTGAAAATTGCAGGGACAATAGGAGGGAGCAATAGCTAGTTGTTACTTATAACCATTTAAACATCAAACTCTGGTTCTGCCCACTTGAGATCAAATTGGTCCAAATGTGGCCTTTGGACCAAAATGAGTCTGACATCTCTGCACTAACACCCCATGCTCAAGAAAGAAAGAAAGAAAGATAAACTTGTTTATGTTGTGAGGCCTTTTCATTCCATATCAAGAGTGTTTCCAGGAGGTCAGACAGATACCAACAGACCTACTGTGTAAACACCAAAGGGACAATGTCAGGTGAAACTGTTTTTTTTTCAAAGGAATGGGTTCAGAGTTTAAATGTCTACAACATTGGATTAAGCTTCACATAAATGAGAAATGCATGTTCTCTTATCAAAGTTGCTGTTTAGCCTTTGTGTTCCCTCTGCTTCCCCAGGGATTACAAACATTCTGTCAAGGACTGGAGATAACGCCACCACTCCCAACGAAAAGAGGCCGTCTTTGGTATGTACTAGTGCAGCCCTTGTGAATTATGTCAAATGGTGCGACGACTAGCTACCTGTAACAGCAGCAAGATAAGGAAGTCCATTTTTTAAAGTATGGCACGGCTGATTTGCTTTAACACAAACCTCCTGAAAGCTGTTGCATGTGTGTAACCTAGTTTATTCAAGCTATTTTTTTTTTTTTTTTTTTTTTAATTAAGGATTTATGGTTGATGCACAGAATTTCTATTGGTCCGGAAACAATTGTAATATTGGCAGTTTGCCGGTTGTTAGAGGCATGTCAAACACTGCTCGATTGACTGCGTTTCAGGTGAAAGTTTCAAAGAACGAAGCCCGCCAAGCCATGCTTATATAAAATAAATGTCCATCCCTTCAAAATAAGGCTTAGTTGTCACCAGTGTATTAGAAATGGATTAAGAATGCTTTTTGAACAATTAATATGGTTGATAGTGGTTTAAAATTGTGCAGAATTTAGTTTTCCTGTCAGTCTTTGCTTTGCATGCTGCTTGCATAATTCCCCAAACAGCACAATGTGGCAGTGTGTAAATTCACCTCGCTTCCTCCTCATGAACAGTTGGCCAGAGGTTTTCATATCTCAACTGATTCGCTCTGAACATTAGTCACAGTCACTCACGCACATACCTGTTTGTACAAAATGCCTGCCTATTTCAAAACAAACTCTTGTGGGGATGCACCGAAATGAAAATTTGAGGCCGAAGCCGAATAAAATATAAACGCGAAAAATTAGATTAGATTTTTTTTAATGCACCTAAAATGATTGCAGACATCAGGTATATTGTTAAAAGTGCGTTATTGCTTTCATTGTCCTCAAGAGTTAAAATGCATACAACAATCCCAAAGTAAATGAGGCTCTGTCATTCAACAATTTCAAGCTTTAACCCAGGTTTAAGCAAAAGTGCAACAGCAACTTCAAAGTACCTTAAAATTTCAGATTAAGAAATCAGATAACTACATATTTTATAACATAACAATTACAAAATAATCAACTCTTAAAACATTTTAAAACTCAAACTTGTTTTCATCTACAAATTCGATAAATCGATTAAATCTATTTTTTTTTTTTGCCGAGCACTAACAAAAATACACAAATTACTACCAAAACACAATAAAAATACACAAAATGTCATAAAATGTGCACAAAACTGAATAAAAGACCACAACAAAAATGTCTCCAAAAGCACACATAAAAGCATAAAAACACAAAATGACTCAAAACACGACCACAAAAAAAAGGCATAAAATGGGAGGAAAATCTTCAAAATGACAAAAATACACAAAATGACAACAACAAACTAAAACATTTTTTTCTTTCCTGTATTAATGCTTAGATTGGTTATTACTCTAAATGCTGACATAAATAAATCCATAAAAAGATGTATTCTTTTTTCTGTGGTTTGTATATATTGTCTTGTTTATAATATGGACTAAGAGTCTGAAATAAAGCATAAAAAATAAAATTAAAATAAATGTTGATAACATGACACTTGGATCAGATAATCACATTTGTGTGGCTCCTCGCTCAGATAAAAGTTTCCCATCTCTGTCATCCCCTAAGAAACCACTGGACCTGAACAAATTCAATACAGTATGTAGTGTGCACTGTGCAGTGAAAAAGTTAATAGTTGAGCCATGGTATGCAATCTTTCCGGCTTTAGCAAAACCTGCAAAATCACATACCGCAAACGCACTTTTACCCTCCCACATTAACTGTTTGCATTTGAAACCAACAGTGACAGGATCCCAAGGAAAAGTGGGCCACCTGTGACTCTCTCACAGCAGCACCCAACACACATTCAGCTTGCAAACCTCCACACACACACACACACACACTTTATATTTACACACCAGTCAGCCTTGTCTTTAAGAGCGAGAGTTACGCAATATGTTCGATGCCCCGTCATGCAGCTGAAGAATACACCCAAGAACCTTTACAACCTCACAATCATCCATCAGCCATAATTAAATAAATGACTCAATGTTCAATTAAGGAAAAAAAATATTTTCCAAACAAAAGCCTTCTCAGATTACATGTTTTGATTTTTGTGCCTTTGGGATAATAACAGCAATGATTCAGCAGTTTTTTTTAATACCTCTAAACAAGGTTGGGGTCAATTACAATTTTCAGTAACAATTACGTTTTCTTTTTGCCAATGTTCAATTACAATTCAATTACAGTGAGGAAGATTTCTCTCCAATTACAATTAAATTACAATTATATTTTATCCTCTGAAAGTCAAATATAATTACTTACTCAATTACTAAAGTTAAATTACAATTAATCATAATTACTACCTGAAATAAAGAACCTAATAAAAGTGAACCTTCCTCTTGTGTTAGCTTTCTGTTAGCATTTCTAATGGTAATGGGTCTTAAATCAGCTGTAAAATACACTAAAACAAATCTATTATTTCCTATCTATTGGTTACTTTTTTAGGCTTCCTAATCAATTAAAATATAGGTTTTAATAAATTTGGTGTGGGCATTTGAGCTTTTTTTGTGTCAGTATACCACTGGATTTTTTTTTTTTTCCCAAAATGATAAAATGTGGGAAAGTGTGATAAGAAACATTTTAATAATTGTTAACTACTCTACATATGTGTAGAACTGTACATAGAACTGCAACATGGTTCCCTGGTTTTGCATTCAATTATAATTGACATGTTTTATAGATTTTTCATGGCAATTACATTTACAAAGTCAATTATCTGAAATCAATTTCAATTTAATTACGATAACGCCAGCAATAGATTTTTAAAATTACAGTTACAATTATAACTATGCCATAATTACAATTATAATTGACCCCAACCCTGTCTCTAACCTGTAGAACATAAACAAATATTCAGAACTGTGAAAAAACACTTGTGCAAACTGTAAAAAGATACTGCCACCACATTCTTTTTTCGTAATTCACGGCTCATGTTCTTGAAACACGCAACCACCACTGCCGTCATTTATATCATAACAGTGCAGGAATGAGCCATGTGAGGATTACTCTGACAGAGGGCCTCATAAGAATGTGGCTGTCCAGAAGGACTCAACTTGTCAAAACACCAAGTTAAACCAAAATTAAAAGGACATTTATTTGCCTCAAACTTACAGCATGTTTCTGCAGGTGGCTGAGAGGAACAGACAGGTGGGTTTGAATGCAGGGAATAATAATAATACCAAGACATAGTCATCAACATACAGAACCAAATCCAAGAACTTAGATGTATACATAGGAAAATAATATCACATCAGAATATAAAATTACTAATTATCTTAAATGGTTTCTAAAAAATGGTGTCCCCTTTGAAGATACCTTGAACAAAGTGAAAAAAAAACAGCACAAGGTAGGGATGTAACGATTAATCGTAAGGCAGTTAAAAATCGATTCATAGGTATAACGGTTGATATCGATTTTCTGAAAATTGAATCGCATTACTTTTTTTAACCAGCAGAGGGCGCTATCTACAAGTGTAGGCGGCAGGCGGAGTCTGCTAATACTTTCTTTCTGGCCGCCTTCTACTCTTAAATATGTTAATAAATGATTCATTACCCATTTAGCACTGAAAGAATATCTGTAATATTACTTGAATATCTGTAAAAGTCACGTTTTTCTATTAGCTCTGTCTGCTAGCATAGCTTCTCTTCTTCACTGAAAGATATCTGCATGCCAACCGACCACTGTATTACCAGCGCCCTCTGCTGGTCCAAACAAATATGACGTAAATCATTGCAATCACGGTTTTTTTTTTTTTTAAAGTCCAATTGTTAAGGCACAAAATACATTTTCAGTTGCACTTTTAAAAAGAAAAATAACTATTATGCAGTTTTGCATTGTTTATTATCGAACCAGAATTTAAATTAATAGGCTTCATTTTCATTTGTATTATTCCTTTTTTTATTTCATTCAAGATTTATTTTTAGTTAAATTGCATTGTTTTGAATAGTTTATCAAGGAATTCTTTTGACAATGAAAAATAAAAGGAAAATAGTACCGTATTTTCTAGTTTTTTTCCCAAAAAAAAATTTGTCTACAGTCCCATTTTGTAAAATAAATCGTGAGAGAATCGTATCGTGAACCCAGTATCGTGAATCGAATCGTATCGGGAGATGAGTGAATCGTTACATCCCTAGCACAAGGGCAATACCTGAGGAAAAAATATTTGCGCACTTCTCATTTTTGAACTCCATCAAGGTATTGATGCCCTGAAGCCACACACCAAATTTGGTGATTCTATCTTAAATGGTTTCTGAGAAAAGTTGAAGCTACCTCAAACAGAGTTCAAAAACAGAACAAGGGCAATAACTCCAGAAAAATAATTTTGCGCTTCTCATTTTTAAACTCCATCAAGGTATTGATACCCTGAAGCCACACACTGAATTTGGTTATCCTATCTTAAACAATTTCTAAGAAAAGCCGTCCCCTTTAACTCGGACGGACGGAGCTCAAACCTACATCCCCCTTCCACACTTTGCGGTGGGAATAATCAGTGGAGCAAAAGTCAACTCCAAAACTCCTTCAAACTCCTGTCTGGTCTTTGAAAGCACCCTACCATTTTAATGTAATGCCTCAAAGACACAAATATTTTCCGCAACTTCTACATATACATCTTGGTCATAATGTATGCTAACCTTCGAATCAATCCAATTTTAGCTGTCGGACTGGGATTGGCAGTGAATGCCAGCCTGACTATTCTCAGCATAGCTACATTTAGTAGCTGCTCAGTCACAAAGATGAGGCATGGACACTATTACTATGACTGCAGAGTGACCTACTGTGTGTGTGTTGGCTAAGCTTAGCGGCGTAACAAAATTAGACTCAAAGAGCACTGCTACAAACCAATGACATTGTTGCTTGGCTCACCTGAAACCCCATTTCCAACAATCTGACCGTCCGTTGTGGGTGAACTGGGCTTTTCAGTCCAGCTTTGACAAACGAGGCACGAAAAAATTATCCACAAGGTCAATAATTTGTGGAGCTCCATGACTGATGAATCCTGGAAAAAGGAAAACAGAAAAAAGAAGTTAAAACATGTGACTAATACCAAAGACACAATTTATTCCACCATTCACCATTTACATTTCACAATAAAATATATAATTTGATAATTAAACAGGCTTTATTTTTTTGGGGGGGGAACATATATGGGGCAGTGGTAATTTTGTCGACCGAAAAAATACTCAAACTTTTTTTCAATGATAATGACCAGACAATGACTAACTTATTAAAAAATACATGTAAACAGAGCTCACTACTGGTAGTCTCCGACTGCAATGTGGGTAGCGAGTAAAACTTAGAATGACACCTTCTATGATGGAAACATACTGCAGGGGTGTGTGTGTGTGTCATGTGCTGTCTGTGTGTCAGCACTAAGATGGACTATAAACCTTTCCAGGATGGACACCGGCTCGTGCCTGGAGTTGACTGAGATTCAGCAGCCTGTGACCTTGATACAGACAGGCGAGTATAGACTACAACGGTATATTTAGCCACAGGTTGAGACATTCATAACAGCTGAAAATCTTGCTCTCAGGATATGAATAAATGAAAAACTTGCTTATATGTGACGCTGAAGGTAAAATAACAGTGTGGATCTACAGTTCAAACATCCGGTTACAAAAATATTCATTTTTAATGGATGTTTTAAGTGACAAAAACATTCTTGAGAAAACACTTTCTAAGAAAGTGCATGTTATCGTTACTATGTTGCTATAAAGGGCTTGGGAGTCTGACCTGTTAATTTCTTCTGCTACTTTGACTATAAAGGGGTTTGTATTAGGCATGGAAGATATGGACAAAAACTTGTTTCAAATTTTTTTTCTCAAAATGGCAATATACGATATAAATCTCAAATTTTTTAATTAAAAAAAAGTCTTACGAGAAAGAATTCTGGGTTAAATCCGATGATGCAAAATGCCACACAGGCTCATTCATTAACAAAAAGCTGTCAAATTGCTCCTTTTAATGCATTTTAGCTACATTATTCTCATTACTGCCATATCTCCATCAAATTTCAATATCTTTTCTGGACATTTTCTCCACTTTCAAGACATTTTCAGCACTTATGAACCCTTTGCACCACTTTTACCACCTAATGTTGCATATATTGACCCATTATTGTCACCTTTAACCTCTTTTCACCATATTTATTGCTTATTTTTTCCAGTTTAACCTAATTGTTCCTACTTTTTAAATTGCATTACCCCATCCACTAAAAAAAGTATCTTTAATATAAAATAAGCTATAAAAAAATGTGTATATCGATAGAGGAGATATTGTAATTTTCTATATCGCCAAAATAAAACTTTATATATCTTGAATCTCTATATATATTGCCCAGCTCTCATTTGTATTACTATGTAATGGCTGTAGAAAATCTTTGGAAAGGCAGAAAAGCAAGATGGCAGCAACTATATCATACGGAAGCTGATTAGGGCCAATTTTGGTGGAGAAAATAATTTTGGGCAAACCACAAATAAAGTCGAAATTTCAAAAAATAAACTCAAAATACAATATTGTGATAAAAGTCAAACGTTTGCTAATAAACTTTAATCTACCCAAGTGGACTAGGGCCAATTCACCATAAGACAACAACAGCCTCCCTCAAAACTGGCCCTAATGGTTTTTACTCTTTAACAACAGATTAAGTTTTTGGCAATATCTATTCAAAGTCCTTAAAGAGATTACAACCCCATGTTTATGAGCTGAAAAAGAAAGATTCTCTTTGTTAATAAACCCAACTTGAAGTATAGTTTACCCATCAATATACAGCATTTTGTAGAAATTATCTGCTGTTCAGACCTTCGACTTTTATTACAATTATGTATTTTGAGTTCATTTTTTTAAATTTTAACTTTAATCTTGACATTATGTTTTAACTTTTTTTCTCAAAAATTTCATCTTTAATCTCAATATTTTGACTTTATTCTTGATTTGCTCAAAATTATTTTCGCCATCAAATGTGGCACTAATCCACTTCCGTAACATCACCAATGTTGGTGCGCTTCATTCCTATTTATGACTCTTAAGATAAAACAACTTAAATATTTAGCAGATATGTGAATAATCCCAACACCAGGCACTAAAATTACTACCACAATTTTTAAAACTGGAAAGAGAGGATTTCAAATCCCACCTAAATTGCCCCCACTTTGTAAAATTAATATATTAAAAATGTAATTAAATACCATGGGACAGAACAATGTAAATACCAGTGGAATAATTTAAATAATTATTGCAATAATTTAAGGCTTTAAATGTCTAAATGCTAGCAGAATAGACCATGGTAAGAAGCTAAAAGCTAGTTAGTATTTTAAATATTTGTTTATTTTTTCATTTAAGTTTTTATTTTATATTTTGCAGTCACAACACATATACATTTTAAATCAGGGTACAAAGGCACAAAAACACAATCTGGCAGTTGCTGGATAAGTGAACAGAAAGAATAAACAATTAAAAAATTATATATATATGCTAAATACAGACAAACGAAAAAGGCACAACCAAGGCAGTGACAACTTTTTTTAACAAAAAGGACAGTTGTATTTCTTTATACATTTTGGTGGCTTTTTTTTTTGGTATGTTGTTTGATCAATTTAAGAGACTTGTAGTAGTTATATAGTGAACCAGATAATAGTCACATTACACAAAGGAGTAGAGTCTTTCAATTTGCAAGTATGAATAAAATATTTAACCATTAAAATAACTAAATTTGCGACATTAGAAATACTTAAGTCCAGATTCATCATTAAAAATAAATAATGTCTTTGGAAGAAAAGGGTGGTACATTGATTTTTAGAGAAAGCCAGCTGTGAATGTCAGTCCCAAAAAAAAGCTAGGAGTAGTTACATACAGGAAGCTCTTCGGTGTCTCCTGAACGAAATCAGCATTACAAAATTTACCCTAATGATTAGAAGCCTTTAACATTCCACTTTCCAGACTACTTTAAGAATCTGAAGGTAATATCTACAAACACGTGTCAGCTGAAGGAGAAGAATGATTAGATTGTAAAAGACATATAAAGCAATCTGCTGCTGCTGCTGCTGAGAGCTTTCAGTCAAGCTTGCAACAACCAAGATTTTATAATTTCTGCTAAGATAAATTACGTCAAACGTGGAATTAATTAAAATACTATTATTATGTTTTTTTCTAATTTATTATGTTTCCCACAGATGAATTTTAAGCTACCATCAAGACGTTCGGCTAACCACATGACGGTATGTGTAGCAAGTGTAGACTTAAGCTAGGCTAACGTGCTTAGCTAGCAGCAGATACAATAGAGAAAGTTACCCGTCATGTATCAGAGTCTGCAGGCGCGTTGTTTCAGCTCCGTGTCGACATAGCAGCAGACGCCAGGAGCCGCAGACTTGCTGTGTGTACAGCCGGGCTCCACCTTCACTGTCTGTCGGCTCTTCCCCTCTGACCGAGAGCGACTACGGAGCCAGAAGTGACGGTGCCGCAGAGCGAGGACGAATTGAGCGCTGCTTCCTCCACAGCCGCTTAGTGACATCCGAGCGCAGCGACTCCTATTGGTCAAAGCTAGTACTGACAGCTAAAGAGAGCCACCCAGTGGATTGTTCCTGTGTGTGCATTTAACTTTACTGATAAGTACTTTACTATTGCTATGCATTATGTTTAATCTGATTGATTGGCTATGATGTGCTGCATTTGAATGTTGTATGATTCACAATGTCCGTTAATCATTTTAAAACAATAAATAATTATTCACTCTGTAACAATTTGTTGTGGAAATGTAACTAATTACTTTACTTCTTTTAAAACGTACTTGTGAAAAGTAAAATTATAGATATGGAAATATACTCAAAAAAGTACAAGTACCCATAAAAGCAACTCAATTATTACAGTAACATGAGTAATTGTAATTCGTTAATTTCACCCCTACATGTATGGATATATAATTAGTCTGTCTATGCTTGTATACAATACAATACACACACACACACACACACACACATATATATATATAATTATTATTATTATTCAATCAATCAATCTTTTTATTTAGACTCAGGTCCATTCAAAAAAATATTTATATTATTACTTCTTACTTAACTAAATAAATTAGCTACTTATTGGATGAAGTTAGTTCTGATTAATTGTCTTATATATCATATTTAGCATATTTGTCTATTTTTTATTTTTTATTTTTTTGGGGCGGGGGGGGTTGGGGGATCAGGAGCTTCCATGCATTGCCCCAAAAGATTGGTTTAATCCCGTAAAATAAAGCAAACAAGTGATAATTCAAAATAAGATATTTTCTTGTGTGCTTACAGATTATTATTATTATTATTATTATTATTATTATTATTATTATTATTATTATTATTATTCCTCAACAGGTTAGGTAGAATTTCACATTACATTATTATGTATTATTTAATTAAGTGTGCAGGAGTAAAGGGTATATGGCTTCACGTTAAAAGTCTGAAGGGGTACGGGACTGTGAAAAGTTTGGAAACCACTGCTCTAATCCGATTAAGGTTTAGTCCGGTGAATAAGTGCAGTCGATGGACACTCCGACAAATTCTATGTCCATATACAGTATCTACTATCTACTATCTGCTATCCCCTTTTAGATGCCCTTTTATTTATTTGCACACATTAAATATGTATTATGACAATCGTATGCACCTTTTAACAGTTAAAGTGTAAAATAAAAAAGAATGAGAATTAGTTAAAAAATAATAATAATAATAATAATAATAATAATACTTCAGTCAGAAAAAACACTGTACAGTAGCGTTAAATGTAAACATGTACAAACATTTAATACAGTTTGATACTTTGAAATCAGTACCCGAACATGACCCAGGTTCAGATAAAGCACAATTTAATCAAGCTGTTTACTTCACTTGTTTTTAAATAACCCATATAGTAAAAAATGTGATATTTTGTTAGAAATGAACAAAGCGTTTTTCATTAAACAACACTCAGCCACAGAGAACATCAAAGGCAGAGATCAGAGAGCAGACACTTCCTAGGGAGAAAAAGATCAAAGGGCACAGAGCGTGATGTGGCCTAAAGCTACAGATAGGAGAGAGTGGAAAACAGTTATGGGACGCAAGCTCAGGTTTGATCACCCTGTAGCTGGCCACCTTTGATAAGGGTTTCCAGTGTTAAAAAAAAAACACCCCGATTTAAAAAAACACTACTGATGATGTGTCCCAAAACTTACATCCTTTATCTGAGACACAGTGACAGCTCCCACACCACTCTCAAATAGTAAATCTCATGTTACTACCATCTTTTGACACAAAGGACAGTTTAACATCACGTCCCATGTTTAACAAGTCAGTGACTACCTAAAACCAAAAGCCAGAGGTAAAAGTAATGGATTACAAGTACTCACATCACTGTAATTGAGTTGTTTTTATGGGTACTTGTACTTTTTTTGAATATATTTCTAAATCAGTAATTTTACATGTACTTAAGTACGTTTTAAAAGAAGTAAGTGATTCATTACATTTCTACACCCAACCACTGAGTAAATTATTTTTTTTTGTTTTAAAATGATCAACAGACATTGTGAAACTACAAGAAAATTAAATAACCAGACAACAATCAAATGCACCACATGATAGCCAACCAACCAGATTAAACGTAATGCACGGCGCCAAAACAGCATTGAACACTGGTTATTTTCTCAGTTTTAGCGTTCATAAATGTAGCTATACTTAGAGACTGAGAATTGTTTTCCTTTTTAATTGAATTAATTTATTATTATTTTATAAAAATAAAATATAAAAAAATGAATTGCACATTTTTGATAAACCTTTTATTTTGGACAGATGTCTTTGTGAAAAATAAATGAAGTTCCAATTGTGAAAGATCTGGTGTCTTCCTTTTTAAGTTTATACATGAGATGTTTACTGTATACAAGGGAACCGTGGCAAGTAACTAGTAACTTTTACTTGGAGTACTGTTTAATTGAGCTACTTTTTAAATGTACTTGAGTATTTTATGTGTGACGTACTTTTACTTGTGTACAATTTAAATCAGGTAACAGTACTTCTACTTCAGTAGGATATATCAATATTCTTTACACATTTGCCAAAAGGACAGCACAAAGAACATCACAAACAATCTTATTGTAACAAATGTGCAAATCATCTGGTCGTACTTTTTTAACATCTACCATAACGAGTCACCGTCAAGTAAATATATGGAAAAGGCCTTCATCACACTCCTCCTCTTGAGTAGTATCGTGGCTTTTTACATTAGGCAGTTGAGGATCCAGCCCTTGGGTTTCTAGTCAGAAGTCTTTATCTTCTGAGGATGAAACAACCATGACCTCCTGGCTCTTAAAGTCCCACACAGCAGTGAGGTGGAAGGCCATGTTGGAGAATACTATGAGGTATTCAAACAGAGCGAACAACGTGTAACCTAGAAAAGTAGAGAGAAAAAAGAAGTGGACATGCAGCATTTCCTGTGACAGCAATAACTTGTAACCGTATACTTACTTCCTGATTGACAATACATGTTGTGTTTCCAGTAGAAGAATCCGGCAAAAGCACAGAAGCACACATTAAGAAGCAGGAAACGCACTTTCCAGTGGTGAGACATGGCATCCTTTTAAAGGTAGAAAAAAAAAAAGAAAACAATTCCAAATGTTGAAAAGACTTTGAGGCTCTTTCGTGATAAAGGTTTGATTTGCTCTCTTACTTCAGGACTGAGAGAAGAATCTTTAATCGCCCTCCATAATCGACATGTTATCAGCATGTTGATAAGAGAGCTGACAATGAAAAGGACAAAACCCTCCTTGTGCACGACTAAGTAGAGAAAAATGAAAATATGTGAGTAAAAAGAAGGACGATATACACAAAAACACAGCATAAATTCAATAAATGATTAAAAAGAAGCTTGCATTTTTGGGGTAAATTATTGTATCAAACTGAACACTAGTACATTTTAGGACATGCTTACAGTTCAGAGTGTGGTATCAGGTATCAGGAAAACCTGTGTCATTTGTCAGATCAAACTGACTAATTTGTCAGTGCCCAATCCTCTTCACGGGCCTGATTGTTTCGGATCCTTTCAACGCAAAACGCGACAACATCAGGTCGGCCTATTTTACGACAGTTCGTGGTTGAAACCATGCTATTTAAAAATGATTAATAAAACTTTTTTTTTTTTTTTTAGTGAATTCCGATTTTTTTTTAATTTTTTAAAAATATATTTTAATTTAATTTTGTGTTTGGTTTTTGATTGTCATTGTTGTGCATTGTGTTTTTATTCATTTTTTATATTTTTTTTTATTTTTTAATGAACAATTAAAAAGACAACAAAACAGCCACATATTTACATGTGAACTATTAGTATATTTAACAAACGTTGTCAAATGACGGCCTCAGGCTTCAAAATAAAAGTCATCAGACTCAACGGCCCCAGGACGTAAAACACAACATGACGCCGTATTTTGAAGAAACCGGAAATACACATGATCATCAATATGTGCTGCTTTGGTTACAAGAGTAAGTTTAAAGCTGTTATTTTGTGTTTAAGATTAAGATACAGCAACGTTTAATTTAACTAATGTATTTATTAATTAAACAATACGTTTTAAAAATAAATGGAAATAACGGCTTTTCAACTTAGTTACGTCATGTGTACTTCCGGTTCCTTCAAAATAAAACAACGTGTCATTTGAGTCCGTTTGGTTAGATAAATGACAGGTTTTCCTGATACCTCACTCTGCAGCCTGAGGATGTCCTAAAATATAAACCCTACTACGGGTTTACTCACAGTATGTCTCACTGGAGGACACATAGGTGAGGAGCAAGAGGCCGAGGTTTTCAAAAATAGAAAAAACCAGAGTCAGACTGCTGAGGGAACTTTCGGGGAACCTCGAGGAAAAACGTGTCTTGTAAAATTTGAAGTAGGTGTAGGAGACGAGGAGCCTCGGTGCCGAGTGAAGGCCAATGCAGAACCGCCAAATGTAGCACTCGGGGCTAAGGCTAATAGAGGCACTAATGGATGGCAGGTAATTGGGAACCTGAAAACAGTGAGAAAAAAGATCAATTATTAAAAAAAAAAAAAAAAATGTGCTCAGAGTGTCAGTTTCAGCATGTGAAATAAAACTTGCACAATATGAAATGTCAAAATTGTTAAAAAGTACCATATTGTGGTTTAAATGCAGTCTGTATTGTGTGCAAGCCTGTGAAGGTATTTACATTAGTTTTAACATTGGATTTCCAAGTATTAGATATTTTCATACAGTTAAATTAAATGCTAATCTAACTATAATCAGAAATGTGATGAAAACAAACAAAATAGATCATTATCAAACTTATTATTATTATATTATTTTTTTTATTTATATAACAAATACAATAATATTTCTATTTTATACTATTATTATTTTTATTATATTATGAAAGTATATAACAACAACAATGGCAAAAATATTAATAATAATGATGTGTGCAAAATTTTAAAAGTATTTACATATATATTTAACATTGGAATTCCAAGTATTGGAGATTGAAATAATTAAATGATTAACTATGATCTGAAATGTGATGAAAACAAACAAAATAGATAATAATGATTATTATTATTATTATATAAATACAACAATATCATTTCTATGTTTATACTATTATTTTTATTATATTATACAAAAACAATAATAATGAAATATTAATACATTTATTGCATTGCAAATGAAAATGAGAGTATCACCTGTTTAACATCAATTACCAACCAAAGCAGTGGATGATGTTACCTGGCAATGTGTACCAGTGGCATCTTCAAAATGAAAAGTGGAGGATATGAAAACACAAGTAACAAGTCCCAATAATGGCAGGCACACAGTAGCCAAAACACAGGAGCAAAAAGACACTGTGACCACCAGAGGGCGCTCATGCCCGAAGATGTTTGAGCCTTGAATCATCCTCACTGCAACAGAAGATCAGTTTGGGTTAAAAACATATCTAATGCAAGCCTGTAAAGATTAGAAACATTTATTGTTGCATGCAATTACAATGTGAACTATTCCATTCATTTGAATAGGAAATGCTCAGTAATCTACTGTAACATCACAACCATTAGCAGCTCACGTTATTGGATGGGGTATAAATGTATTAGAAAGAAAAACAACATTTTCTCTCTAACACTAGCAAGGAAAAAAAATGGCAGACATAGGTTTTTCTAGTTTATATATATATGTGTGTAATGTAATAGTCGTTTTTCTGAACTAGTTTTTCCAATGCAAATTTGTGTTGAAAAACCAAGTCAGACCAATGGAGGTCTCTTTTTAAATATGTAATTGTGTACTTTATGCTCATATTTTTTTTTTGTTTGGCTAATGTTTAGGGGAGTTGTTTCCATATGAGCAGAATGTCCATATACTGTATTTCCTTTGCATTGGGATATAGGGTTGGTTAAGAAATATCTTTTTTAAGTACACTATAAAGAATAAGAAGTTGACTTTACTTTAAATAACATAGAGCAAACTTGGCAAAAAAAACAAAAAAAAAACGAATTCATGATATAAGTTCATCAAATGTAATTGATTTAAAAGCACACCACGGACTTTTTGACCTAAAGAGTTGACCCATATGAGTTGTTTTAAATGATTCCTCAGGCCAACATACAGTGCTTGACAGTATCAATGCTCCGAGCGGGGCTTCCCTCTCGAAATACCGACTATGCAAGTTAGGAGAGGCGGACCGTCTTTGACCAGGTCATGTGACCTGGAGAAGGTTTCACTTTACGGCAGTCACGTGACCACAGGCTCTGATATACACAGTTCCCACATGACATCAAAACATATGGCATTTCCCGACCCCGCGCCATTGCTGTGGGCAGCTGAAACAAGTTTAGCCTCTGTTTACAGCCAAAAGAGCACAATATGGTGGTTTCGTGTTGGGTTAATGATGCACTAATCGCCACCATAGTTCAGTTAAACGTGGATTCTTTCGTAAGGGAAGTCGGCAAATCAGATCCCTAACTTTGGGATAAGGATTGGCTCTAAGGCCTGGGCTCGCGCCGCGGCTTGAGGAGCACGTCAAATTATTGTTTTTTTATTGTCAAAAGTTTGATAAAATGGCCTCTACAGCATCAAATAATCCTGTTTCAATAAATTACAAAAACATACAGTATTTTATCGAGCAATAGTACTGTTAGTTTGTGGTGAATTTGTAATAAAAAAAAATCCTGAAAAGAAACTTGGAATATGTCCTGATTATTTTTAAATAATTGTTAAATCCAAGTACCCCCTGCAATGTGCTCCTGTACCCCTGTTTGGGAACCACCGATATAGTGTATAAGATGCTCCAAATAATGCTTTAGTAATTTATTTTGTCAAAATCTGATTTTAAGGGGAATACATATTGTATGCTCCCAGTGATGTACAAATAAACCCTTTTTTACAGTACAAATGTCATTTTCTGCAATGTTATTATGTCTATCCATGCAAGTATTTGGTGATGGTAATATTTGGAATTGCTATTCAGCATTATGAATTCATTTTATTGCAGATGAAATAAGGCCAAATTAATAAATTGATAATTGAATGATTTGGTCAGCAGTATGCTTGGGTATACAGCCATAAAGCTGCATGCACAACATGACTCTAAGTGTTTACATACATGCACTATCTTATTGTATAAAACCATGCACCCTGTCCCCATGCTTCACAATACTCGCGCTACATAAACAACAACAAACAGTAATAATGCAGCTGTGCAAGAGACGTGGAAATTTCACAGAGAAGGAATGAATGTGACAAAGACAAAGGGGGCATGCTTTGTTCGGTTATCCGGACCTTCAGCAGCGTGCATGGGCATCAGCTACCGGTGGATCATCGCAGGCCTGTGGATGTAGCATCATCACCTTCCTCCTCTTCCTCCTCCCTGTGCAGCAGTCAGCATCATCACCCGGAAGAGCAACACAGAGAGACGCTGGGCTGGGGTCACCTCAGTGCAAACCCACCCATTAATAATAGGAAGTGTTTATTGATAGAAATGCTCGTTTATAGGAGACAAAGAAAACCCGCGCAGAATAAAATCAGACTCTCCGTGGTGCTGAAATACACACACACACACAAACGGAAATGACAATTTTTATGGATTTTTAAAATGTATTATTATTATTCATCCATAAACACACACTGTGATCAGGTGTCTAATAAGATGACAGACTGCACTGGGTTTAACACACGACGCATTACAGCGTTTATCTGCCGTAAATCCACATTTGCTCCGCCTCTGCCACACTATCACTGCTGTTATCTGGACAGACTGCTTTGCTTCACATTGTCCGGTTTGGTTTGGTTATATTTTGTTTTGTTTTATTTTATTTCATTTTATCCGATCTTTTGTTTTCCATTCATTTGGATGATATAACATCAACATCGTCAAAATGAAACGACGGAGACTCCAAACATTACTTTTTTTGGTTCTGTGTTTAGGTTATATTCCAAGTAAGTTTCCTTCTATTTTTTTGCTTATCATTTTTATTATTATTTTTCTATTTCCTGCCTTTCTTTTTACTGATGTTCTTTTTTTCTGATTTATATTTGTTGATTTATCTTGTAAAGTGTCTTTGAGTGTCTCAGAAAGCACTTTTAAATAAAATGTATTATTATTATTATTATTATTATTATTATTATTATTATTATCTACTTTCAAATGATCATCAAGACAACTTCTATATTTTATTGCACATGAATAATGGTTATCACGTCCATAGCCCACCTCATAGCAAGAAGGTTCTGGGTTCAAGCCTTGGGGTGGAGTTGGCATGTTCTCCTCGTGCTTTTGTGAATTTTCTCCCACAATCCAAAAACATGACTGTTAGGTTGACTGGAGTCTCTAAATTGCCCGTAGGAGTAAATGTGAGTGGACCTCTGGTGCCCTGTCCAGGGTGCACCCGCACCCAACGTCCAATGAGAGCTGGAGATAGGCACCAGCAGACCCCCGAGACCCTAAAAAAAGGAACAAGCGGGTCAGACAATGGATGGATGGAAGTTTAGGGGCTTTGATAGAAAGAAAAAAAAAAAATCAGTTATCTGAATCAAACCTTATAGACCAAGCATTTTGTCACTTGATATGATTTTTCCTATAAGGCATATTGTAATATTTTGAGATTCACAAACTTGTGTTCAGAGGATTTTGTGTAATCATAATCCCAAAGTACATCTTTGTGTCCAGCTCACAAGCTTTATTGAAGCAGAGATAACATCTGGCCAACACAAATCCTTTATTGGCGCAGATAAAACACAACAATGCATCATGCTTTGTTAATCTAGTCTCATCCTTGCATTTAGTTTCAACTCTTTTGTTTTCCAAAAACTTGAATTTGAAACATGAAAATTGGAAAAATAAATCACAAAAAATCTGCTAAATGAATCCCATAATAAGAGTTTATATTTTCACCTCCGATTTGTGTCCCACTTGTGACTCATATGTTGTGCGTTCAGTAGATTAAGTATTCAGCTAACACATGATACTCACCATGATTTGCTTGATCTTGAGCCTGTCGTCTTAATTTTTTTCTTCTGAATCTTTCACCATCTGTCATACATTGCATGCTTTCCCTCATTATATCCCGTTGCATCCTGCATCAACAGCTTACAGTATCACTCAGGCTTTCAGAGGATCGACATATAATTCTTAATTCTCTCATTAATTCAACAATTTTTATTCATAGATTGCAAAGTATTCCTGTCACAGTAAATTCTGAAGCGTCGTCCTTTCACAAGAACATCAATCAGATTGTAAGAACTGAGGAAATCAGTTATTTCTTTATACTGTGCCATGTATTATTATTTATTTAATATGATTATTTATAAACACTTAAAGGCAGGCTGATTATAAGCATATCCATGTCTATAGAATATAGCACAATTATTTCATCATCATTCCATCATTATTTAACTTTAAAACGCTTTTCTTTTTTTTTTTTTACCACTTCAGTTATTCCAAAGGCTTTACAGCAGATGTTGGCTCGGGGGCCAAAACCAGCCCCTTTGAGCCCCCAAAGTACATGCACAAAATGACAAAACAATACATAAAACAAGAGCAGGAATACATACACAAAAAATTACAATATTGCAGGAAAATACAGTAAAAGACAAGTGGAAAACACAGAAAATACCCCCAAAACACACAAAACTACTCCAAAAATGAACTAAACGACAACAGTAGTATACTTAATTACTGAAAATGTCATAAAAGTACATAAACAGATAAGAAAAGCACAAAAAGGACTCAGCAAACCCACAGTATTCACAAACAAGTAAAACAACAAATTACTCCGAAAAAAGCAAAATTACAGCACAAATTATTATTATTTCTAATATCAAATTGTTGAAAGATCTCTCTATTTTTTTCTAAAAATCCTGCACTTTTCTTTAAATTATTTCACAAAAATTCCCCAAATTAAGTACGAATTGGTCACAAAAGTTCAAAAGAGAACATCCTGCAGGGACTGAAATCTGTTGTTTATTGCTTAAATAAGTATTGGTGCGTCGCAAATACTTTATTATTTAAATGTCATTTATACCTAGACCTAAAATCTGTGGCCCACTTAAGATCAAACTGCTCCGTATTCGGCGCCGGAATTGAAATGAGTTTGACACCCCAGCTTTACAGTATAGCATTAGTCACAAAGGCATTATGACATGATATTGGGTGTTTTTATGTTGACTGTTTCTTTCTTGGCCTTAGCTTGCTTGTGTGCCCATGGGAAATATGCTCAGAAACTCCTCAAAGATCTCTTCATAAATTACACAAGTGCACTGAGACCCGTGGAGGACACAAACACTATCCTCAATGTGACCCTGCAAGTTACACTCTCACAGATCATCGACATGGTAAAAAAAAAAACACTGTCGACACTGGTGTTTATGTACAAATGAATAAAGATACCCACACACACGCCTGTTGTTGATATTACAGTTTGTTATTGTCAATGTGTTACAGGATGAGCGAAATCAAATATTGACAGCCTATTTATGGATACGGCAAGTATGGGTTGATGCATATCTGAAATGGAATAAAGATGATTACGATGGACTCGATACCATTCGCATACCTGGTAGTTATGTGTGGAGACCTGATATAGTGCTTTATAACAGGTAGGTTGGACTATTATCACCTATATGATATGCTGAGAAGTTAAAGCTTGTATCTACTAATTACGTATTTAATGAAATCCCAATGACCTAGAGAAAGAAGGCAGCCATATCTGTACATGTTTTAGAAATAAATTGTTGCATCATTTGAAGCACACGAAAAGCAGATTGGATACTGAGCCAAGATGTGTTGATTTTCTCCTTGGTTGGTGTTCTTGTGTCATTGTTTCACTAATTAGATTTGATATAAGCACCTTTTTCATGGGTGTAATTATATAATACGATATTGATTGATTGATCGACCTGCATCTAAAATCTTCAATATACCTAATATTATTTTATTGGATTTATTGAGGATATTTTTCAGGGTTTCCTAATTCATTATAGATATATTTGTTACACATTTTATTCAATTGTAGAATGTGCTTATTTTTAAGATTAAAATGTATGTAACCCATTGGTAAATAACAAATTGGTCAGTTTTTCCTAATACCAACTGCTGTTGACTATTGTTCTCTGAGTAGTATCACTTGATCAAAGCTTTTCTAACATTCTACGTTACAAAATAAGTAATGAAAGTATGTA
This sequence comes from Gouania willdenowi, assembly GCF_900634775.1. Lineage (NCBI taxonomy): Eukaryota > Metazoa > Chordata > Actinopteri > Blenniiformes > Gobiesocidae > Gouania > Gouania willdenowi. The sequence continues at coordinate 8,867,967 of NC_041056.1, read as the reverse complement.
TGAAATGTGCTGATATTGTATCGAACGGATTGGTATATCAGCCAATGCTCAAGGATGCCATATTGGTACATCAGAAGTGAAAAAGTTCTATCCAGACAGATAAATCATACATGTACATATTTAATAATTCATTTTATATTTAATAATTCATTTTATATTGAATAATTCAGTTTAAAAACATCAGTGAAAGTATGTGTCGATAAGAAAGCTAAAGGTGGAAGTTTTTATTCTGTTTATGCAGTATTTGGCTTGAGTACATGCAATTAAATGAATTTATCTCTCTTTTCACGATGCGTCATCACCGTGTCATCACATCGGAAGTCGCCATGTTGGAGGTACTCAGTAGGTAAACAAGCAGATCCCGAACGTCGAACTAGAGGAAATGGTGAATTATTGCCGTGTTTTTGGTTGTACCAATCAGTCAGACCGCAAATTAACGTTTGGAGTTTTATAAACTACATTTCTAGAGCAATGACAATAATAAAATTCATATCAAGCTATTGCATGTGGCATTATTGACTTCATATAATCACATTTAATAGCCTACTACAGTAGCGACACAGTTCTTAAAATGTAGAGTTAAAATGTGCTGTATTTCTCATTGTGCAGGTAAAAGGTGTAACCTTTATCAAAAGGATGACCCAGACTGGGATAGGGTTAAAACTAGGTAGTTGACAATATTAGGGTACGCAATAGACGGAAGACTCTTCGGGTCCTCATTGCTCCAAGACAAGGGAGCCAACTCACTACCAATAAAGCGTAGCTTTTCCAAATATCGTGCCCTTTCCTCCTGACCCACTTCCTTGTATGCCTTTGCATCTATAAGGCCTTTTGAGGAGCTTTTCTATGGTTTTGGACTTTTATCCATCGCAGTGTTCACCTCCGAGTGCCTCCAATATGGCTGCGCATCCGGGTTACTGCCCAGAATGTGACGTAGGTGAAAACCCTCAATTACATCCCTCCAAGTCTTTTCTTTTCTCCCCCATTTTTTGTAATCTATAAGTTTATCCAGCACAAATTTGAATAGGATTGACATTTTAGCTGTGTTACTCTGATTCCCTCTTTCAAATGAGTTGTTATTTTTTTTTCAGTGCAGATGATCACTTTACTGGGCCCATGGACACCAATGTGGTGATCAGACATGATGGCCAGATGATGTGGGACTCTCCGGCCATCACCAAAAGCTCATGTAAAGTGGATGTTTCTTTTTTCCCCTTCGACGCCCAGCAGTGCAAGTTCACCTACGGCTCTTGGACCTACAATGGGAACCAGCTGGATATCCTGAATGCCATGGAAAGTGCAGACTTGGCTGACCTGGTGGACAACGTTGAGTGGGAGGTCCTGGGCATGCCTGTTAAAAAGAACATTATTCAGTATGGCTGCTGCGCTGACCCCTACCCTGATGTCACCTATACTCTGAAGCTGAAAAGAAGAGCTTCCTTCTATGTTTTTAATCTACTCATCCCATGTGTGATGATCTCCTTCCTGGCTCCACTAGGATTCTACCTGCCTGCAGATTCTGGGGAGAAGGTTTCTCTGGGTGTCACCGTGATGCTGGCCCTCACCGTCTTTCAGTTATTAGTCGCAGAGATCATGCCTCCTTCTGAAAACGTACCATTAATCGGTAAGGGTTTTTAAAAATAAGCCTAATTCTTTCCTTTGTAATCACTGTTTGAGTTACTTTATTGGTTCATTCCCATGCTATTGCATAACAATGAAGTCCAATGTAATTTCTAACAGCCCATTAGAGACCAAAGTGTCATTTAAACTTTTGAAAAAAAAATATTTAGCAGTTACATAATGCTGGTACTAATAATAATACTACATTATAGGGATTGCTATTACGGTTACTTGGATTGTTCTTGTTCTTTTAACTTACAATATCAGTACTAGAAAGGTAAAATATTCACATTTTAACTTATTATAAAGCTGCCTGACAAACTCTGTGGTATTTGCAGGGCCGACCCAGGTCATTTGGGGGTCCCAAGCAAAATCAGTGTATGGGGCCCATAGTGCGCGTAAAACAAAAACATTTTGGTGCGTATACACCTATATTTTATTTGTCATTCCTGTTGATTGAAACTTGTACTAGATGGTTTCCAAACCTCAATTTAATCTGAAAAGAGAGACACATTTTGCAATTCCTGCTTTTATTTTTTGTAACATGAAATCATTACATCTCAAAAGTCAAGTAAAATGCTTTTAAATTCAAGTAAAGCAAACAGAGAACAATGGGAAACACTCCAAATGTAAGTATTAAACAAAAAGTTAACTGAAATATTTCAATCTCACTGCAGACTAAACACACCCAAGTCAATTAACAAACAAACACAATGTCTGTTTCGTGCATAAAAAGTCAAACACCAGTGGTGGTAGAGAAGCCCACCAGCGGCCCACCGTGTTTTTGTAAAAAAAATAAGTTGAGAGGAATTTTGAAATTATGACTATTATGTGTTATTAAAAGCCATTTATTAACTATACTTAAACGTAGTGTTACAAAAAGGCACAAGCTTGAAATAACAAACACAAACACACAAAAAAAAAAACAAAAAAAACAAAAAAAAAAAAAAAAGTTGAAATAAATTATATCAATTGTTTTCAATTGTTTTAGTTAAATCCTAGTGAATCTTAAAATAAGCCATTGCTGGTCAAATTTAAGTTAAATAAATTAACATTAATAAAAAAGTGCAAACATGGCCAAAGAGTAAAACCAGAAGAGTAATTGACAAGCCTACAACATAAAAAACGTGAAAGCTATTAGTTACAGTATTTCATAATAGATACTCCATTTTAGTCAGTGTACTGTATTTACTTCAGATATTTGTTTCGACCAGCAGACACTATCCAAGTTGGCATGCAGCTATTCTAGCAGTGAAGAAGAGATGCTATGCTAGCAAACAGAGCTAATAGAAAAACCTGATTTTTACAGATATTCACGTAATATTACACATATTATTTCAGTGCTAAAGGGGTAAGGAATCATTTGTGAACATGTTTAATAGTAGTAGACGATTCCAGTTTTGATGCGCACAATGCACAGCAGGAGTAACAGAAACTGGCCCTCTAGTGGTCAGGGGGTCCTAAGCAGACGCTTAGTATGCGTATAGGATGGGCCGGTGTAGTGTAGAATAAACTTACCGTAAAAGTTGCTTATGGTAGACAATGGGCATGCGCACCTGGCGAACTACGCATGCGCATCCGTCATATTGAAAAAAGGTAAGAATCTTTCCTTTAATTTTTTGGTTTAGGGTTAGGGTTAGAATTAGGGTTTATTATAGTAGGAAAATTTAATTTAGCAAAATATTGTACATATATGTGTAAATATTTACTATGCTATTAGTGCGCATGCTCCTGTAGGAGGCTTTCACAGGTAGGATTATTTTTCACTACACCAGCCATGGGTATTTGTAACTGTTTTTAATGGTCCGATGTCACGGAAGTTGATCACGCATCAAAGATAAACAGAGAATATAATGTTTTATAGAAATACATTTTTTCAAAATTTTATTAAATTAACAAAACCTTAGATAAATATGGTCTTATAAAAACAAATGGATTCTGTTGTTTTATCTAGTAAAACAATGCAATCATATTGTTAATAAATTAATATTAATTATTTAAAAAAAAAAAAAGCAAGACACCAGAATGCACTTTTCTTGTATTGAAGTGTCAACAAATAAAATCAACATCAAGAATGACAGTAATTTCAAAGGAACCAGGATTATATTGCAAATTGAGAGCAATTGATTTGTGTTATTATTCAATCTAAAAAATAAATAATTAAATTAATTCAAGTCATTTTTATTTGGGCAATTTTATGATAGGATATCCCAATCCCAAAAGTTACTCTGAATAAATATTTGTAATTCTTTTTTTTTTTAAATTTATTTATTTATTTATTTTTATTAATTTAATTAAAGTTAAAATGCAGAATATTTTCAAGCACATATTTTATTACATACTTTATTTTTCATTAAAGTGAAAAAAGTTTTGAAGTTGTTTGTTGTGAAGAGAAGTTTTGATTTAATTACTACTATTATTATCATTTTTTATTGAAGCAACTTTTTTGATTGAATAATAAGATACATCTACAGTACATCCATACTGTGTGCCCTATACTTTAAATATCAACATATAGCAAGAAATAACTCTGGACTGCCAAAAAGTGAAATGTCAGATGTAAGAAAGACATTTTGTTTAAAATAATATATAATGCTATTTTAGACTCTAAACTACTAGAACTGTGTTTATCTACATTCACTCACATGTTTAATGTTTACTTTAACTGACCTGCCTGACTGTAAAAGTCAGCATTTATTGCCACTAAGCTCAACACCTGCCACCATATATTCTGATTGTTTGATCAGTTTTCCTTTATTTACCATTTGTCTTATATCATTTCACAGGTAAATACTACATCACAACGATGACCATGATCACAGCCTCCACTGCCCTGACTATTTTTATCATGAATATACATCATTGTGGTCCCGATGCAAAGCCTGTCCCAAAGTGGGCCAAGAAAGTCATCCTGCAATACATGGCCCGGATGTTCTTTGTTTATGAAATGGGTGAAAACTGCATGTCATCTCAACAGGAGAAGCAGGAGCCTCCTTCACTGAACAACTATGCAGGGCGAGAAAGAGACGACTGTGTCTTCAGAACTGAAAGCGAACAAGGAACAGCAGCAGGGTCCGATGTGGGTGAGGAGAGAGAAGATGCAGAACCGACAAAGAGTCCCGTTGGCTCTATTGGAAAGAATCCAACCAACCACTTTAGCAGTTGGAAAAATGGCGTCTACATGAGCATGGACAGCATGGATTCTGGTGGTTCTGTGAGATGCAGGAAGAGTGAAGTGAGCGATGGAGGGAGAAAAGACGCTGACATACCCTGCTGTACTCAAAGTAATAAACAGGCCCTTTTGCGAAACGTAGAGTACATCGCAAACTGTTACAGAGATCAGAGGGCCACGCAGAGAAGGACGGGGGAGTGGAAGAAGGTGGCCAAGGTTTTAGATCGCTTCTTCATGTGGATCTTTTTTATAATGGTCTTTTTCATGAGCCTCCTCATCATGGGGAAAGCCATCTGATCTGCTCAGGCAATAACTCAGATATTTTACAGACAAAACAGGATTTACTTAGTGTCATCCTTGCATTCAGGAATCAGAACTCTGTTTGTCTTATTAAAATGCAAATAAAATCCAATTATTTACTTACACATTGTATGGTTTTTTATTTTTAACAAACAATGACACTAAGTCAAAAAATACCAATCATCAGTTTTACTCATGCTTTAAGCAACACCTACCAGACATAGATTTTTAACCACATGCACTCAAAAAGGTCACTAAAATACATATTGTGACGGTAAAAGTTTAAACAAACTTGAGATGATCTGGTTGTGACACCGTCAGATCATCAATTCTATTCTATTCTTTTATTTGAGTTGCAGAAGTTTCTTTGTTTTTTTTTGTTAGTTTGTTTCCTGATCTAAAATATTGTGTTCCCTCATTGACTAATCTCCAACAGGGACTAAATCAGTGAGTAAAGTTAGATGCTTAATCTCAACTATGTTAGAGGACAGAGGAGGGTTAGGGTTAGAGCACTGGCATTTTTAATTCTTATTTATTTCATCTTGTTTAACCAAGCAGTCTCATTGAGATCAAGATATTATTTATAAGAGAGACCTGGGAACAACATTTTGATTCATTTGAATGGAGCATAACTAAAGTCAATTCTACCAATGTTTGTGCGTTTAAATAGAATGTCAAAGGTTAGATAGTTGCTGGATCCTGTTGCAAAGTTGCTCTGTTTTAGTGAAAGAAGAAAAGAGAGATTTAGTGCGTTGTAGATGAATAACATAAGGTGAATATTTCTTCTGGACTGTAGGGAGGATCAACTGATGTTTTGATGCATCAAGCAGTGATGTGTATGAAAATTGTCATCAGTGAAAAAAATAAGGGGCGGATTCACAAAAGGTTTAGGGGTATTAAAACGTGTGCAAACGTCACTCCACGCGCTAATAAGGGGTACAAACTCCAAAATACATGATATATTGCACTAGAAGTTTGAACTTAGTAACATTTTAAGCTACACACACTTGCAGAAGAGACTCCCAGAAAGAATCTATCCAAACTGACAGTGTCACGTTGTCACAGGGTTCATTATGTTCACATTTAACAGTCCCATCCCATAGTGCACTATGATTACTACACTGTAAACCCGAACGTTCAAAGGAATACATTGATTAAGTAGTTTATACACAAAGTTATAGAAAAAAGTTCTATTAACTTAATTATGTCAAGTTGGTGTAACATTTTCTTCCTTTTTGAATGGAACTAGAATTGTCAAATTGTTTATAAGTAAATACAACTTAAATACAACTTAACAGAATAACGTAATTAAATGCTAAGAATGATACAGTCCTGTTATTTCTGTTGTTTCAAACAGGGATTATTTAAAAAATAAACTTAAATCATATTGCATATACTGTTGTCAAAAAGTACATATAGCCAGTCATCAAACCTTTTAAATTCTGGAAAATTTTGACTTTTAAGTTATTAACTTGAAAAAAAACGAGCCAATCGATTGCCTACATTTTTTCGAGTTCTGGTAACTTATGTAGGTTTACAATGTAGGTTAAGTTGTTGGGGAGTTGATGGGGCAGCATGACAGTAAAGTTCGTTAAAAGTTACTAAAAATGATGGTTCCTTCCGAGTTTATATGTGAAATCCAGCTTGGACCAATATTTGATTGTCTGTCATATACATTTATATCTTGCACAAGGTAACCTGGGATGTTCAAACCTAGAAATGTCACCATTCAACTTGACACACCGTGTTACCAACCAAAGGCCGACATTTACAATGGACCATATTCACACCTGTAAAAACAATCAGGGAGAACATGCAAAGTTTGAGTTTTTAATTTTCAAAGGTCAAGAAAGACTCAATTTGTTTAAATGAGCTCAAGTCCATACAGTCCATTTCTCAAGGGTAAGTTAATTCTCTTTGCTTCACTGTCCTAATGTCCTGTAAGTCCCCTGTTAGTGCATGAAAAAGGTCTCTGTTCCCAAAGGCACAATGTGACCACCTCTGTGCATCATATCAATTAGGAACTAATAGAAAAACATGAAGGAATCTAAAAAACATGTAAATACACTTTTTGTTGGGATAAAAACAGGTTTTTTACATATTCAAATATGAAAGCTAATTAAAAATAGATTATTGAGCAAAAATCAATAATTCAAAAAACAGTGAAGCAGTATTTTATATAAATGAGTACTGATTAAAAAAATAATAATAATTGAGGGATGTACAGTATTTGTGTTTTGTTATAATTCTAAGGAAAAAACAGCACAACTTGTAAACACAACATTCCCATGAGAGTTACTAAACAGTAACTCATTACCGGCTTTGTGCGACGCTGGTTAGCAATTTACCTGGGGATTAATTACACACTGACTCACTTTAATGTTTTTTCCTTGATTCTCAAAGGTGGTCATTAATGAATGTGTTGTGACAAAGTAACTGATGCAATTCCCATGTGAAATACTCAAAGTAACAAAACAAAATTGTTTTAATTTGCACATTTACGGTAATGACTTTTAATGGTGTTTAACACTGTCATGTATTAATTTAAGTTTCAGCAAGCAAAAATGACAAAATAATAAGTTAAAGCTGCCTAAGATTTAACATGTTAATACAGACTAGGAGTGTCAAATTGTTGTAAATATGTGTACTTAAAAAAAAAAAAAATATATATATATATATATATACACTATCTTAGTATATATACTAAGATAGTGTACGAAGGTGGAGGAAGGATCAATTTTAATATTGATGTAACACATTTAAAAACCCATAAGCCCATAGAACAGCAAAAGAAGGCCTGGGATTTTTCTCTGGGTCAGACATCTTGAACTGCTCCGTGAAGACTTTGCATGTTCTCAATTCAATTCAATTCAATTCAGTTCTGAACAGCTTTATTGTCACGATAAACCAGTTCACATTGACCAAGCAGTGTGACATAGAACAATGTACACACAAAAATAATAAACAATTGTATTGTGCAAAAGAATAAACTAAAATATATGTTATAAAAGGGGAAAAGGGTATGTACAGAGTTTCACATATATCCATAAACACACACATATGCATCCGGTTATACATGTACATACACGAACACTTTCATATGCATATATACATGCATCAATCAATCAATCAATCAATCAATATTTATAAAAAGCGCTTTTCATACATAAGATGCAGCTCAAAGCTCTTTTACATAGTCATAAAAACACCCACCCCATACAAACCCCATCCACCACACAGCTACACAAGTTAAAATAAGGACAATGGCACATGGCTGGGTCGGTACAGAAGATCTACTGTAGGTAAGGAGACATCACAAGGAGCAGGACACAGACCGTGGGCACATAAACAACAGAAATGCAGAAAATGACAGAAAAGTACCCAAAACTACAAGAACACAAAAAATAAAATCACACATAATGACTCCAAAAACACACAAAATCACTACAAACTGACAGAACCATAAAACCACAGACAAAAACAAAAAAATTCCCCATATTATTGCTCAGATCAGTCAGTTATTATTCTAAATGCTGACATAAATGTTGCTAGTGTGGCCTTTAGATTAGATACAATCACATTTTTGTGGCCCCCACTGTGATAGTGTTGCCCATCCCTGATTTACAGAGAATCCCAGGAGTAAAACGTGACGCAAACAGTAATGGACTTTGAGACCTTACATAAAGCAGGACACGAGGAGAGCTCTTGATGAGGCGTTGCTTCTGAAAGCAATGAAACCACATTGCTCCTCATCTCTCAGTGTTGGCCTGATTTCTACTGGGAACGTGAGGTTTTTATTCTTCTTCACCAAGTAAGAATGGAGAACCGCTCATTTGAACTGACGTCTGAGTTGACCATGCATTATTTTGTAATTCCACCTGGAGGAAAGTATCCCATATTTCTTTTTGGTCTTGGGATTTATTTTTTCTGCCTCTTCTGTAACCTGACGTTGTTATCTTTGATCATTCTGCACAAAACCCTTCACAGGCCCATGTATTTTATCCTGTTTAGTCTTCCTCTCAATGACCTCATAGGGATTACTGCAATGTTACCAAAAGTGCTTTCAGTCATTGTTACAGAGACCAACACCATTTACTATCCACTTTGTGTTCTACAAGCCTTTCTGCTGCACGCATACGGTGGGGCCATTCTGTTTATTCTTGCTGCCATGTCTGTTGATCGTTACATTGCCATCTGCATGCCGTTACGCTATACAACTCTCATGACCCCGAGAGCTGTTGTGTGCATCATCAGTCTGGTTTGGGTTGTTGACATTCTCTTCATTATTGTGTTGTTCTCATTGCAGGCAAGGCTTCCGAGGTGCAAATCAGTCATTCTGAGTGTTTTCTGTGATAACCCTTCTCTCCTAAACCTCACCTGTGGAAACACGCTGATCAATAACATCATAGGGCTGTTCAACACAGCCGTCATGCAGGCTTTGAGCGTGTCTATCCAGGCGTTCTCCTACGTGAAAATTCTGTTCACGTGTTTGGTGATGAGACAATCGGAGGCTAAGACGAAAGCTGTCAACACATGCGTTGCACAGTTGGTGATTCTGGTCATTTTTGAGGTCACATCGACGTTTTATATATTGTCTTTTCGATTCAAAAATGTCTACTCTGATTTGCAAAAGATCATGGGCATGTTGATATTTATTGTGCCGCCACTTCTCAATCCAATCGTTTATGGTTTGTACACGAGTGAAATACGGAATATTTTTCTCAAAGCTTTGAAAAAGAGAGTGTCTTTTTGAACCTTAAGGTCAGGATAGCATCAATTCAGTCTGATTTGCAAATGCAATGTTATAAACATCTGATGGCTGGAGAATTTGTATAAAAATGTATATTATTGCAGTATACACTGAATGCTGATTGTGTATGATTTATTGGTGTGTGTGTGTCATTCTTGGATTAATTTTACTCACTTACTTGTATTTATTCACACAAGTGACAGATTTTATTCTACGATACAAAGCTTTGACTCACTGCACATTTACATATTAAATCAAATGTTTTCCTCTTTTGTATTTTTTGGTGCGTCACTTTGTAGAAATTAAAGGCACATTTTGACTTTTATTACTCTTGCAAGGGTTGGTTTGTAAAACATATTATAAAAGCCATATTACCCACGATACCTTGCTCACAAAAGAAGAAGAAAAAGAAGAAAATACATGGGAGTTCCAACAGATACAATGTGTATCTTGCGTTTGCTTGATCTTTGATCCAATTTATGTTAAATGACAAATTCTGAAAAAACTTTATTAAACACTTTGTAATTCTGCTTTGATTATAATAAAACCCTTACTTCCTTGAGTGAGTCGATGTTTTTACTTGTACAGTCGATATCGGTCAACTAGACCCCAGGTACTGTTTGCATCAGGTTGCTATTAATCAATCAAACAAGCAAAACTTTACCTTTAAAGCACAATTCTACATTTTTATGCAATTCAATTTGCTTTATAAACAATCAACAAACAATTTCCGGTAAACAAAAGCTAATAAACGAAATGTATGTCACAATAAAAGCAAGAAAAAGACATTCTGAAATTCAATAAAGGAAAAAGCAGAACAGATTTTAGCTGAGATAATACAGAATAATAATTGTTTTTAATTCAATTAGAGCAAAGAAAACCTGTATGTAAGAAGTAAATAGAGTACAATCTAACTTTTGTTGTTGGTTTTTAAAACATGACTTCTGCTGTGAGAGAAGTCACATTAAGAGAAAAAGCCTTTTAGGTGTGTTTTTTTTTCTTCTCTGTGACCCACTAAAAATGGCTGTACGATTTTCGGCCTGACCCAGAAGTTAAGAACCTCTGTTGTAAAAAAAATAAAGTAGTATAGAAGATACATACATTTTTTTCTGCTCACATTTTTGATTAAAATCCAATGTTGTTGCACTCCTTTGTTTACTGTGTGTTTTCCTCTGAAGTTGGAGCCAAACAAAGCGGCTGTTTGAGAGGCTTCCCTCCTATGTGTGGGTGAAATTATTGTAATGAAATCATATTGCTGTAAAGTACATCTCAGCTTTCAAAAACTGCTAGATTTATTCAAATAGGGTAAATTTGAAGTACAGTCCATACGGAAAGTATTCACAGCGCTTTGCTTTTCCCACATTTCATCATGTTACAGCCTTATTCCAAAAGGGATTAGATTCACTTTTTTCCTCAAAATTCTACACACAATACCCCATAATGACAACTTAAAAACGTTTGTATGAGATTTTTGACAAATTTATTAAAAATAAAAAATGAAGAAATCACTTATACATACAGTAAGTATTCACAGCCTTTGAGATCAAGCTCAAAATTGAGCAGAGGTGCATTCTGTTTCCACTGATCATCCTTGAGATGTTTCTCCAGCCTAATTGGAGTCCACCTGTGGTAAATTCAGTTGATTGGACATTATTTGGAAAGGCACACACCTGTCTCTATAAGGTCCCACAGTTAACAGTGTATGTCAGACCACAAAACAAGCATGAAGTCGAAGGAATTGTCTGTAGACCTCCGAGACAGGATTGTCTCAAGGCACAGGTCTGGGGAAGGGGACAGAAAAATTCCTGTTGCTTTAAAGGTCCCAATGAGCACAGTGGCCTCCATCATTCGTAAATGGCAGAAGTTTGGAACCACCAGGACTCTTCCTGGAGCTGGCCGTCTCTCTAAACTGAGTGATCAGGGAAGAAGGGCTTTAGTGAAGGAGGTGACTAACAACCCGATGATCACTCTGACAGTGCTCCAGGGTTCCTCTGTGGAAAGAGGAGAACCTTCCAGCAGGACGACCATTGCTGCAGCACTCCACAAATCAGGCCTGTATGGTGGTCAGACGGAAGCCACTCCTTAGTAAAACGCACATGGCAGCCCGCCTGGCACCTGAAAGACTCTCAGACCATGAGAAACAAAATTCTCTGGTCTGATGAGAGAAAGATTGAACTCCTTGGCGTGAATGTCAAGCGTTATGTTTGGAGGACACCAGGCACCGCTCATCACCTGGCCAATACCATCCTGAAGCATGGTGGTGGCAGCATCATGCTGTGGGGATGTTTTTCAGAAGCAGGAACCGGTAGACTAGTCAAGATTGAGGGAAAAATGAATGCAGTAATGTATAGAAACATCCTGGAAAAAAACCTGGTTCAGAGCGCTCTTGACCTCAGACTGGGGCGACGTTTTATCTTTCAACAGGACAACGACCCTAAGCACACAGCCAAGATATCGGAGTGGCTTCATGACAACTCTGTGAAAGTCCTAGAGTGACCCAGCCAGAGCCCAGACTTGAATGCCATTGAACATCGCTGGAGGGATCTGAAAATGGCTGTGCACTGACGCTCCCCATCCAACCTGATGGAGCTCGAGAGGTTCTGTAAAGAGGAATGGGCCAAAGTGCCCACAGATAGATGTGCCAAGCTTGTGGCTTCATATTCCAAAAGACTTGAGGCCGTAATTGCTGCCAAAGGTGCCACAACAAAATACTGAGCAAAAGCTGTGAATACTTATGTGTATGTTATATTTTCATTCTTTATTTCTAATAAATTTGCAAACATTTTAAAAAAATTGTTTTTCATGTTGTCATTATGGGGTATTGTGTGTAGAATTTTGAGGAAAAAAAAATAATTGAATCCCTTTTGGAATAAGGCTGTAACATGAGGAAATGAGGGAAAAAACAAAGCGCTGTGAATACTTTCCGTATGCACTGTAAATGTGGTCATTTTAATTGCGTAAAGTCGTTGAAACCTTTTCTTTCTTTCTCGGGAAGGAGCAAATATACATGCAATCAGCAATGTCCGAGACCCGTGAAGTGGATCGATGGATTATTCATATATATATATATATATATGTCTGTTTTTGATTTTCAAAGAAATATAGGACAAAGTGTGTAATGATGTATAGTTTTATGTGGAGCAAAGGATGGTTGATAACCCTAAATGTCACTTAGCAATAGCAAACTTATTCAATCAAGATATGTGAAATAGGCAATGGTGACTGTTTATAGATTTAATGTTAGTTCAATTCAGTAATATGCTATGCAAACATTTCCATGAATTTGTAAAATCCAACTCTGTATGAGCCCGATATGTAACAAGACCCGAAATGTCATAACTGGACAATAATGTAACAAAAGTGCTGAGCCCAAAATGTGATTTAAAAAACATTTAATAAAACCAAAAATGTTACAACTGGTAACATGTCCGTGTAAAATCGGCTGTATGGTCAGTCACCCAACCATTAGCCCCGTTACCTGTTGCTAGCTGTTGCTAGCTGATGCAAATAACTTATTACTCAATAAATTCTGTAAAATCCAGTGGTGCATGATGTGTCAAAAAGATTTGGAAGGTTTTGGAATTAGAGAAAACTACCATGAATTACAACACTGATTCCTAATAGGGGGTCCTCCTAGGGGTATGTATAAGCATTATACTCGGGTACTTGTAAAAATGTATCAACCTCTTCTTTTACCATAATAAAAGAGACAAAGAACAAGGTGCATTTATAGAATAAATTGTTTTTGATCAGACAAACAATAATACATCGATCTGAAGATTCTCTAAAGAATGTTCATCTCTCTAAAGACACAACAGAAAATAAACTACATACAATATACACTACAACCTGGCTGAATTCTGTGTGTGTGTATGTGCGTACGTGTGTGTGTATGTTGTATATTATATAATTCTAAACATGGCTTAAAATGATGCAATAAATGTACATTTATCTGAATTAAATATACAAGATTACCTCAATGACTCCCATTGTGTGTTGTCCCACCCTGGGTCTCAGGGGTCATTCTGTTTCCTTCTATTAAGTACTCACGCCGCCTAATTATTCGTCATATTGCTGGGTGGCTGAGGAAAGGACAGCAGAGAAACTGAGAGAGAGACAACAGGAACATTTGAATCAGAAAGCTCTGTGAGAAATTCACTCTGAGGTGAAGATCCTGCATTAATTTCAGCAGCTGATGAGATTTCTTTGTACTTTTTTCCTGATTTTCAAAAGAAGAACAGCAAAATAATGACAGCAAACAAATCCTCACTGGATTTTGTATCTTTGGCAGCATTGGATTTGCCATCTATGCTCATTTATCCTGCCTTTATTTTTGGGTTATTTACCTTTCTCATCACTATCTTTTGTAATGTGCTTATCATTGCAGTTATTGCTTTTAGCAAAGACTTACAGAAACCAAGGTTTCTTCTGCTGGTCAACCTGCCCATTGGTGACATAATAGCAACAATAGGGTTTTTCCCACAGTTTCTCATCAGCATTGTGACGCAGAACCGATTCATCCACTACAACGCATGCGTTACTCAGGCTTTTTTTCTTCATATTTATGGTTGTGCAAACTTCTTAACACTGTCAGCTATGGCATACGACCGATTTATTGCTATATGTGCTCCACTGAGGTACAATGCCATCATGACTCCACAAAAAGTAATGAAATTTATCTTTTGGATTTGGTTTTTTTGCTTTGCCTTGATATTTTCTGTTTTTATGCTGTTGGTACGTGTCAAGATTTGCAGGAACAAGATTGTGGATTTATACTGTAATAATCCATCTATAATGAAACTAATCTGCAGCAACACTACAGTCAACAACTACTATGGATTGTTTACATTAGTTGTGGGTCTGGGAGGTTCAAATTTAGTAGTGATTTACACATATGCACAGATATTGTTCACATGTATCAAGACCAATCAGGTGGACGCCTGGCATAAAGCCATTCAAACTTGTGGAACACATTTAGTTACTTTTTTATTATTACAAACTTTCTCAATGTTTTCACTTGTTGCTCATCGCTTTCAGAACGCACCTGCTTATCTCAGAAAGATTTTGGGAGTGTCTATACTTATATTCCCTCCTATTTTAGACCCAATTATTTATGGATTGAAAGTTCAAGAACTGAGGCTGAACATTGTACGATTCCTGAAAAAAAGATTAGGTTCAACAAAGTGATCTGGTTTCTCTTTTGGCCTCATTCTTCTACATTTAAAACCATTTGTCTCTCTGTAATATGTGCAATATACTGTATATGGGTAAATAATTTAGAATTAATTTTAATGTCTGACAAGAATTGTTGATAACATACATGTATTCTGTTGCAGACAACAATATTGTATTTCTTTGTGTGGTTTTTTATGTCGAGTGAAATTTGATTATGAGTTACTCTAAAATCAGATTTAGTTGAATTATAGTGCAAATGTAAATGTGGATAATGTATAAGGATTTCTATAGGGTAGTTGTTTTTATTTTATTTTTATTTTTTAATCAGATTCAAGCACAGTGCATGGGCAAAAACATTAGTTGAATTCATTCATTTAAATTAACCACAAATCTGGTCAGTGTTTAGTCTGCTGGTTGCTGCTCCACAGGCTTTAAACAGGTAAACTCAGCTGTGTAATGACTAAACACTTATCAGATGTTTCTGTTCAGAGGGTTTTGACTTTAATTTGATCTGACAAAAAAAAAATGTTGACGTGAAAGTAATGTTACTTCACTCACTATAACAGCAATAAATGATGAATTGAACTATGAGATACAGTGGTAACGTCTCTTAACTGTTTAAGTGCTCATTCAATCACAGCTATCACAACGCTGAGACACATGTACACTTTGTCTAAAGTATACTCACGTTTGTATTATTTATAGAAATTAGGGCCACTTGTCTATTTCAAACATGGCTATTACTAGTTATTCTATGTAGATAAACTCATTATTTATCCAAATACGTACCAGTGACACTGTGACAGCAGTCCTCCTTCTTTCCCTATTACCACTATTGAAACACTCTCACACACACACACCAGTGGAACACTCTGGTATATAAATGTAAACTATTCAGTTCAATATTCAGTAATAAACTTCTTTTTTAACTGAAACCTTTTCACATGACGTGGTAAAATGCTCTCATACATTAAAGTGAAATCCTCTCACATATTATAGTTAAATCAATCCATATAATATATGGATGTCCCTGTGATGGACTGGCGCCCTGTCCAGGGTGTACCCCCGCCCAGCGCCCTATGAGAGCCGGAGATTGGCACCGGCAGACCCCTGCGACCCTGATAAACAGGCATAAGCGGGTATGGAGATGGATGGATATTGATGTCCACTCATTTGTGTGCGATAATAGAGCACATATACAGTATATATATATATATATATATATATATATACATACATACTTCTTTTTAGTGTTTCTTCAAACCATGATTTTTATTTTCAAAGGGCAAGTACATTTCAGACTGATAAATAATGGGGGATTTGTTTAAGTTTTTGTGAGACAGGGATCATTAAGCTTGTATATATTTTTGTCTAAAGGACTTCCTTAATATTTCTGTTCTATTATTCTTTTCTCATTTTATTGGATTATCTACCTGTCCAGGGACAATAGGGGGGAAATTGCAAGCTAAAACCTGGTTTCGTACATTTTTTTTTAAATTTTTATACAAGATACTATTTTTGACAGGCATAAATCGGCTGTATTTCAGGGTTTGGTGGAGATATTTGGTTGATTGAGGGGGAGATTTTTGGTCATTACTTGATGTAATGCAGCCATGTCCAAAGTCTGGCCCGGGGACTAATTGCGGCCCTTGTTCAAATTTCCACTGGCCCGCAACCTCTGTCATGAAATCAATATAATGTGGGCCCCCGGCACCATTGACCACAGTTTAAATAAATAAATAATAAAAAAAATACAAAAAGCAATTTTATATTTCACTGAATAAGACATTTGAATAAGAAAATTGTTGGTGTTTACATGTTTTGAATTTACAGTGAGCATTTCATTGTGAATAACATGTAATGTTGCACATGAACCTAGATATATTTAATATTCCAGAAAGTTGTTTTTTTTTTTTTCCAGACATATGTTTTCTTCATTTTGTGATCTTCACATATAAAAAGCAGTGATTTTAATATAAACTTATTTAAATATATTTGTGTTCCGCATGAATAAATGACAAGTGTTCCATTTGCAACACAAAATTCATAAAATAGTTGATTTGCATTTGATGTTAATGGTTCAAAGAATTTCAGGGTGAATGGTTGGCCCCCACACATTTTCGCTTTGCTAAATCTGTCCCTCTTTACAAAAAGTTTGGACACCCCTGATGTAATGTGTTTGTTGATGATTTAAAACTATTTTTACTGCTGATTTTAAAAGCTTTTGCTGCTGATTTGAATGTTCTTAATGATTTTTAAACTGTTGAATGTTTTCTGTTACACGTTTTGATCATGTAAAGCACGTTTAGTTGCCTTGTGTATGACATTCGCTTTCCAAATAAATTTGCCTTGTCCTGCCTTCATATTAAGAGCATTCAATAGACTGTTTCAGTCATGTGTATGAGAGAATTTCATTAGTGTGAGTGTGTGAGAGCATTGTGCTTGTGAAAATGTTTCACGAGTGAGTGAGAAAGCGTTTCAGTACTTTTTGAGAAAGCAGTTCACTAGTGTGTGTGTGAGCGTTTCACTAGTTTATGAGAGAGTGTTTTACAAATGTGTGAGAGTGTTTCACTAGTTTACGAGAGAATGTTTCATGAATGTGTGAGAGATAATTTTACTACTCTGTGTGAGTGTTTCAGTAGTTTGTGATTAAGTGTTTCACTAGTGCGAGAGTGTTTCAGTAGTTTACGAGAGAGTGTTTTACAAATGTGTGTTTCACTAGTTTGAGAGAATGTTTCACTGATGTGCGAGAGATGATTTCACTAGTGTGTAAACGAGCGTTTCAGTAGTTTGTGAGAGTGTTTCACAAGTGAGTGAGAGAGTGTTTTACTGGTGTGTGAGAGAGTATTTCACTAGTGTGTGAGAGAGCGTTTCATGAGTGTGTGAGTGTTTCACTAGTGTGTGTGGGAGAGTGTTTCACTAGTGTGCGTGAGAGAGTGTTTCACTCGTGTGTGAGAGAGCGTTTCACTAGTGTGAGTGTTTCACTAGTGTGTGTAAGAAAGTATTTCACTAGTGCGTGAGAGAGGGTTTCACTAGTGTATGACAGTGTTTCACTAGTGTGAGAGAGCGTTTCACTAGTGTGTGAGATAATGCTTCACTAGTGTGTGAGTGTTTCACTAGTGTGTGTAAGAAAGTATTTCACTAGTGCGTGAGAGAGGGTTTCACTAGTGTATGACAGTGTTTCACTAGTGCGTGAGAGTGTTTCACTAGTGTGTGAGAGAGCTTTTCACTAGTGTGTGAGATAATGTTTCACTGGTGTGTGAGAGAGCGTTTCACTAGTGTGTGAGAGAATGTTTCACTAGTGTGTGAGTGAGAGAGCGTTGCACGAGTGTGTGAAAAAGTATTTCACGAGTGTGTGAGAGAGTGTTTCACTAGTGTGTGTGAGAGTGTTTCACTAGTGTGAGAGAATGTTTCAGTAGTGTGTGAGAGTGTTTCACTAGTGTGTGCGAGAGAGCGTTTCACTAGTGTGTGAGAGAATGTGTCAGTAGTGTGTGAGAGTGTTTCACTAGTGTGTGACAGAGTGTTTCACTAGTGTGTGAGAGAATGTTTCACCAGTGTGTGAGAGAGCATTTCACTAGTGTGTGAGAGAATGTTTCACTCGTGTGTGAGATAATGTTTCACTAGTGTGTGACAGAGTGTTTCACTAGTGTGTGAAAGAGGGTTTCACTAGTGTATGAGAGAGAGTTTTACTAGTGTGCGAGAGAGTATTTCACTAGTGTGTGAGATAATGTTTCTCTAGTGTGTGAGAGAGCATTTCATGAGTGTGTGAAAGAAAGTTTCACTAGTGTGTGAGAAATTGTTTCACTAGTTTTGAGAGAGTGTTTCACACCAGCCTGTCATTGCCCGATCCCGCTCAATCTCAGAAGTTAAATAGGTCTGGGTCTGGTTAGTAGCTGGATGGGAGGCCATTGAGAATTCCAGGTGCCACAGTGAGAGACAGTCGCTCCAGTGGTATCTGTCATTGTGTCCTTGGGCAAGACACTTCATCCACATTGCCTAGTATGAAGGTTGTGGTTGGAGGGGCCGATGACGCACTATGGCAGCATTGCTTCTGTCAGTCAGCCCCAGGGCAGCTGTGCTTACAATAGTAGCTTACCACCACTAAGTGTGGAGTGAAATAATAATGCATTCATTCTGTAATGCACTTTGAGTGTCCATGATGAAGCGCTATATACAATCCAATGCATTCTTATTATTTTTATTAGTGTCTAAGTGTGTTTCACAAGTGTATTTGAGTGGATCATTTTTCAATTGTTTAAGTGTGTTATATTGAGTGTTTCACTTTTATATACAAGAGCATTTTGCATTTGTGTGTGACAAGTAATTATGAATAATGTTCCAGACTTCCTCTTGGGATTATTACAATACATTGACAATTAAACCAGCAAAAATACCTCAAATAATATTTTTCTGAACAAAACTTCTACTCACGAAAGTCATTCGTTCCAGTCAGTTGTCCCACCCTGGGTCTCATGGGTGATTTTTTGTTTTTATAAAGGCTCACTCCCAAAACTGGTCGTCACATTGCTGGGTGGCTGAGGAAAGGACAGCAGAGTAACTGAGACGGAGAGAGACAACAGGAACATTTGAATCAGAAAGCTCTGTGAGAAATTCTCTCTGAGGTGAAGATCCTGCATTTATTTCAGCAGCTGATGAGATTTCTATGAACTCTTTCCTAATTTTCAAAAGAAGAACAGCAAAATAATGAAAGCGAATGAATCCTCACTGGATTTTGTTTCTCTTGCAGCATTGAATTTGCCATCTATGTTCATTTATCCTGCCTTTATCTTTGGGTTATTTACCTTTCTCATCACTATCTTTTGTAATGTGCTTATCATTGCAGTTATTGCTTTTAGCAAAGACTTACAGAAACCAATGTTTCTCCTGCTGGTCAACCTGCCCATTGGTGACATATTGGCATTAATAGCTTTTTTCCCACAGTTTCTCATCAGCATTGTGACGCAGAACCGCTCGATCACCTATAACGCATGCATGTCTCAAGCTTTTTTCATTCACTTATATGGTTGTACAAACATCTTTACACTGTCAGCTATGGCATACGACCGATTTATTGCTATATGTGCTCCACTGAGGTACAATGCCATCATGACTCCACAAAAAGTAATACAATTCATATTTTGGATTTGGTTTTTTTGCTTTTCCTTGATATTATCTGTTTTTATGCTGTTGGTACGTTTCAAGATTTGCAGGAACAAGATTGTGGATTTATACTGTAATAATCCATCTATCATGAAACTAATCTGCGACAACACTGCAGTCAACAACTACTATGGATTGGTGATGTTAATTTTGACTCTTGGAGGTTCAAGTTTAGTAGTGATTTACACATATGCACAGATATTGTTCACATGTATCAAGACCAATCAGGTGGACGCCTGGCATAAAGCCATTCAAACTTGTGGAACACATTTAGTTGCTTTTTTATTTTTTCAAACTTTCACAATGTTTTCACTTGTTGCTCATCGCATTCAGAACGCACCTACTTCCCTCAGAAAGATTTTGGGAGTGTCTATACTTATATTCCCTCCCATTTTAGACCCAATTATTTATGGATTGAAAGTTCAAGAACTGAGGCTGAACATTGTACGATTCCTGAAAAAAAGATTAGGTTCAACAAAGTGATCTGGTTTCTCTTTTGGCCTCATTCTTCTACATTTAAAACCATTTGTCTCTCTGTAATATGTGCAATATACTGTATGTGAGTAAATAATTTAGAATTCATTTTAATTCCTGACAAGAATTGTTGTTAACATGTATTATTATTGTACTTCTTTGTGTGATATATTGTCTGATTATGAGTTACTCTAAGATCAGATTTAATTGAATTATAGTGCAAATGTAAATGTGGATAATGTATTAGGATCTCTATAGGGTTGTTGTTGTTTTGTTTTTTTTTTAAATCAGAATCAAATACAATGCATGAGCAAAAACATCAGTTGAATTCATTCATTAAATTTAAGATCAAATTTGGTCAGTGTTTAGTCTGCTGGTTACTGCTGGTTACTGCTCTACAGGCTTTAAACAGGTAAACTCAGCTGTGTAATGACTAAACGGCAACACTTATCAGATGTTTCTGTTCAGAGGGTTTTGACTTTAATTTAATTTGACAAAAAAATTGTTGACATGAATATTATGTTTCTTCACTCACTATAACAACAATAAATGATGAGTTGAACCATGAGATACAGTGGCAACGTGTGCTCGTTCAATCACACAGGTATTTCACAGCTCAGACACACAAACTTTGTCTAAAGCAGGGGTGCACACTTTTTCGGCTCGCGAGCTACGGCTATTCACGTTCTACTGTGTTGGAGGGTATTATAATTGTGAATAATTAGATAATAAAGACGTAATATTTACACTATTACAATTAGTATTATCATATTAATATTACTATTAAAATTATTAAAGGATATTCAATATTTGTATAATATTAAGGCAAGGCAAATGTATTTGTATAGCACATTTCATACACAAAGCAATTCAATGTGCTTTACATGATTAAAAAGTGCATCAGAAAAGATTCAACAGATAAAATAAACAAGAACATTAAATCAGTGGCAAAAACATTTAAAATGAGCAGTCAGCCATATGCAAAAAAAGAGCCTTAAACTGGGATTTAAAAACGTTTTAAAAAGCTGACTTCAGTTCTGATGCAGTTTGTCCCACTTCTATGTTTTAAAATAAAAAAATAATAATATTGAAACAGTAACACTTAATAACTGAGTGATTAAAATCTATTTAAATAATGCAAATAAGAAAAATATTTTTAAAATGCAAAGCACCAAACACAGCTGCTCACTTCATCAAAGACCCACAAGAAAAAGCATATTTAGTAGTACACAGAGTGTTTCAGTATGTGTAGCTCACTTTGTTTTTCAGAACAGTGGTTCCCAATTTAGTGGTTCCGACCCCATGGAGGGTCGCGAACCGCCAATTTGGGGTCACAAGATGATTTCAAGAATGCTCCTCAGGAGGCGATAACAGATTTACGACACTCATATTTGCACATCCCTTAACTGCACCACGTGTTAATAGTAATAACACCAAAGACAAACCAGAAAGGCCAGTAGAGAGGGCAACAGGGGAGACTAAAGAAATACTGCTGCAAACACACAAACATGGTGGCTCGGCGTTCCCCCCCTCCTCACCGAAGGAACTCAGGGTCGACCCGCTTCCTCTGGAGGGGTCTGGGTCTTACCCTCTCCCTCCGCAGATGGCTTCAGTCTCTGTCACGGGGCTGCTCCGACCCCTCTGGCACTCCGCATCCCCCGTCAAGCGACTGGCTCGCCAAGGGCCCTCGTGGGGAATGTGCCGGTGTCTGTGGGGGTGTGCAGGCACTGACCACGGCTCGGTTGCCGTAAAAAACCCCACTCTGCGCCGGCAATCTCACCCTGGCCGTCATGTCTCGCGTTATCCCTGTCTCAAGGGGAAAGAAAAACCAGGCTTTGCCTGGACTCTGTGCCCGGTTTGTGGCTATTAAATCTACCATGACTAATTGTTCTGATAACATGTAAATAACTTCATGGATGTCCTGCTGTTAAGGTCATGTTTGTTTAAGTTGATAAATGCACAAGACCTGTGTGCAGTGCATGTTTTTTTACATTTTCAATCACCACCTGGGATAGTGGGGGTCGCCAGTCTCTGTCACCGTTATTTTGGGGGTTGCAGGCAGAAAAGTTTGGGAAGGCTTATCCTGGAACTCAGAAATTCAAGTGACAAGCTGGTCAGGAACGCTGGTGTAAAAATCCAAACTTTGTCACTCCAGTAATTCTACAATTTGTAGTTCAATCCCTTGTGTTATCTCAACTCAATAATTGTTTACCTATATCGGGTGCCGGACTCCAGTCCCAGAGGGCCGGATTCCTGAGACTTTCAGATGTCTCCCTGCTCCAACTCACCAGAATCAACTGAATGGCTTGTTATCATGCTTCTGCAGAGCTTGAAGACAACACATTGGTTTCAAACTCCAGAGGTCCCACAGGATGATGGAATAACACCAGCTTTCTGTTTCCCGCTCAAATGAGAACAAATAAACTGTACTATGTTTGAAAAGTCACAAAAGAAAACATTATTGGAATGGTTTCTGCAGAAATTGAAATTGCAAATATTGTCTGTCCTATGCCACTCTTGAGCTAAGACATAACCACCAGGGGTTCAGACGAACCTTGCTCACAGCGAAAACTTAAGACACAAAACAGCGTGCCTGAAAGCTAACCTTGCTTCTGAACCGCGGATCGAAATTGTGGTTCCCCTGCTCCTAGTCTGAAATCGGCTGCGATCAACTCAGAAGGGGTTGTGGATCGGTCGATAGGAACCCCGCTGTTTAAAGAAACAGAACTGAACGGCGGCACGCCAGCGCTTCTCCTGCTACACGAACTTTGTTCCTGCAAACCCAGAACGCCTCCTGGTCCAACCCGGGCCGCATCTCAAGGTATGGACCAGCAGTGGACTGACTCACTTAAAACCGCAATACATCATCATACAAAACACCCATTCCTACAAACACACAATACCCCATTATGTTTCACACATCCACCATGTCATATGTTTGTCCGTTCTCCCGTCTGTTTTTCCCTCTTTGTTTTTATGAGCTCGCTTTATGATTTAATTCCTTGATTTTTTCAGATTAGTTTAGAACAGTTACTCACGTTTCTATGTATAATCCTCACTTTTATTATCTTAGAAATGCATTTCCTCATGATTTAATCACCACATTGTTCACGTTTTTTATTGAATTATGTAAATAAACGGTTTAACTGTAATTGTTGATTCCTCTGATTTCTTAAAGCTGTGTATTAAGGTGTAGATGTGCTGTAGGAATCTACTTTCCTGGTTCAATATTGGGTTAAGTCTGAAGAAAAACTGAGATATATTTCCTCTTTTTAAGAGGTGGCACCCCGGTTTCCATTGAGCTAATATCAATAATCATAATTAATATTCTCATTCATATAACCCATTATTAATAACCATTATCTTCCGACATCTCTATTACCGATTGGCCAAAGTACGTGACCCGGAAGTGTACTCTCATCCGACACTAATGGCTATGCTAATGGCAGTACGGCAGAATAAGCCTTTTCACACTCTCGCACTGGTGCAGTTTTTTCGCATTAGGTCAAAGGTCAAGAGGGATAAACTCGCCATGGTTGATGGTGTTGGAAGCAAGCCTGACAGAGATTTAGATTATTTTACCCATTTTAGCGTTGATTCCTTGAAATAATTTTTGCGTAAACATGGTGTTGGTTTCTTAGGCAGAAAGACCGAGTTAGCTGCTAAAGCTAATGTTGCACGCAAGCTGAAAATTCTGTTTTTTCTGACTTTTCAAACTGTTTCAGCTGATGGCGTTACTCCAGTTCACTTATCAACCTGTCCATCTTGTGCACTTCCTTCTAATTTGTAAATTTAATTAAAATAATAGCTTACAATAAAAATAATCATGGACCTGGTTAGTGAATGATGTACCTCATGAATTTACTTTTTCACAGTGAGAACTCATACAGTCCTTTTCACACTCGGAAATCTCACTTGTCCCAACAATAATAATAATACATTTTATTTATAAGCGTTTTTCAAAAACTCTAAAACCCTTTACAGTTGTTAAAACAATTACACAAATATGAAAAAGAAACCAACAACAATAAAGTAAATAGAGAAAATACATAATCAAAAGTTAAAAGCTTGTAGGATTGTGGAAGCAGAGAAGGTCTATCGCTTTGATACTGTTTCTCACATCGGTTTTACTAAAGTGTTCAGATCAGCAGAAAGCCATGGTTTCCTTCAGTCCGTATATGTGCTTTGTTCCCGGGTAGAGTCCGCTGAAGACCACGGATTCCTGTGGCACATAACCTGTTACTAGAAATGTGTTAATCCTGTTCACCATATTAGTGCTAATTAGTGGAAGAACATCTTTAACTAGTGGAGTTGGGATTCGATCCAAAATACAGGTTGTTGCTTTAGAACCACTGACTATTGAGGTCGATTCAGATAAACCAGTTGGAGTGAAACTAATTGCAATTTAAGAAATTATTGAGCACGCCTGCAGGGAGAACATTAGCTTTGTTTTTAATTGTTAAAATTTTATCAGTAAAGAAATTGATCAAATCTCTGGTCTTTGGAGAGAGCAGACGTGTTTTCATTCGCTCCGATAACACGACCTTGGCTACAGCTGGCTACAGCTGGCTACAGCTGAACAGCCTGAAAAATTGGGCCCAAGACTGAAGGAAAATGGTGAAAAAACAGCAGGGAGGCCCTTCAGAACCCAATTCGGGTTTGGAAGAGGTCAAGGAGATGATACGCGAGGGTCTACGAAACCTATCTGCCGAGATAAAGTCGTTGGAAAAGACGCTGGAAAACTCACTGGAAAACCTACAAAGCGAAGCAAAGGTACTGAAAGAAAAGAATGAAAGAAATGCTGAAGAGATAAAATTGTTGAACGCCAGGGTTGAACAGCTGGAACAAAAGGAAAGAGAGAAAGATGTCATCATCACAGGCCTAAAGATAAAACCCAGGAGTTACGCGAGTGACGAAGAAACAAAATCGATTGAACAACAGGTCATTGACTACCTGGAGTCGAAGGACATTGTCCTGAACCCTGACAACATCAACTCCTGCCATCTCCTGCCAAAGAAAAATGATAACAGAGCTGTAAATATAACCTTCACGAATATGAAATTCAAAGGAGAACTACTGAAGCAAGGAAGAAAGCTGAAGGAAACGAAGGTTTTTATTAATGAAAGCCTGACAAAAAAAAATGCAAGCATCGCATGGAAGGCACTCCAAATAAAAAAAAGGAGGAAAGATTCTAAAGCAGTGGGCAAGGAACTGCGGGATTTACATCACACCACTGGGAGAAGAGAACGGAAAACCAATCCTCATCAAAACGATGGAAGACTTGGGAAAATACGAAGGATCCACCTAAACAACAACATTACTGATGGTAATCATGGATATGGACCCAGATCTATATAAACACTGGAAACAAAACTCAGACTGTGATTATTTTACGGAGACTGAATTAAATGTGGAAACCAAGAGTAAAAAAGGTCTGTCATTTATTCATTTCATTTGCTAGGTGGTGGGATTACATTAAATTTAAATTCAAAGTGTTTATTGTCATATGTGCAGTTAGAAACACGTTTTCCTGTACCATAAAATTACTGCATTGGTTATGAACTAAGATATAATAATGTGTTTATACAAGTTAAATCTAACAGTGGAAAATACAACACTGCCAATAGAACTAACAACAGCTGGATTAACCTTGATGTAGAGACAAAACAAGCTGCAAACTTGTGTGTCCAAAAGAGACATTCCCGAGTGGTGACATCATGGATGAAAAGGGAAAAACCTTCCAAACACCTTCGAAAGAAGAACTATTCTTGAACTGGAGGAATGCTAACAACGTCTGGCAGGGAACAAGGCCAACACGAACAACGATAGAGAGGAGGAGGAATAAAAAAAAAAAAAAGACAACACTGACTACAGATAAGAATACACAAAAAAGGACTGTTCAGAACAACTCAAGAATGTTTGACCAGAGAGACATGTAAACCCATGTAAATTTGCGATGGTAAAACGGGGGAAGGGACCCAGATAAGCAAACTGCTTCTCTCGTCTCCTTTTTCGGCATGTACAAAAAAAAAAAAAAAAAAAGTGAATGTAACCATGTCGGAAATAAACTGAATATATAAATAAATAAAATTAAGTCGTCACTGCTCAGGTGGACAGAAATAAAAGGTTCAACAGAGCTGTGGCTTTTCGTGAGCCTAGCTACAGTGTTGAATAGAAACCAAGGATTGTTCTTGTTTTCCTTTATTAAAGTTGAATAATAAGAGGTTCCCGCTTTGCGGAGAGCTTTTTTTATAAACTAACAAACTTTCTCTCAAGGCACTATAAACTTCTTCCAAGTTTGAGGAGAGCCACTTTCTTTCTAATTTTCGCGATGCCTGTTTTAGAAAATGCAATTTAGATTCCTACCAGGGGGTGACTTTTTTATGTAATATCATCTTCTTTTTAAGCGGGGCAATAACATCCAGAGTTGTGTGCAGTGACAACATTGCACTGTTGATAAGATCATCTATTTTCTCTGTTGTAGGACATTGATAGCTACTTTCCATTGAAATATCATATGGATCAGAGGTAAGCAATGATGGAGCTAAATCTTTAAATCTAGCTACAGCTTTTTCAGAGTGTGATCTACTAGAATGTACTCTTCTCTCAGAGTTTAAGCAGGCTGATATTCTAAATTCAAAGGATAACAGGAAGTGATCTGAAAGAATAGGATTTTGAAGATTTATTGTCAGGCAGTGTTGGGAACGTTACTTTAAAAAAGTAATTAGTTATAGCTACTCACTACTTGTTCAAAAAGTAACTGCGTTAGTAACTAAATTACTCTATAATAAAAGTAACTCATTACAAACTCAAAAGTTGCTCTATGTCAAATAATTCACATTTTTTAGATGTGTGTGTCGTGAGGTGCTTCATTAATTTTGAGTTGCTTACAACGGATGTCGACAAAGTCTTCTCTCCTGGATATAATGAACACTTCACATACATGTTCTTGCCTTTGACCACAATTAATTTAAAGTAGTGTTTGTATCGTCACCTTAAAAATGTCAACTTTTCATCAGACTGCTCCACGCTCGCCATCTCTGCTGCTTCATCCAATCTGTAGTGTGTGTGTGTGTGTGTGTCGTGTGTGCTGGCACGTCGCCTTAGCCAATCATAATCGCTCGTCTTGTTTTTAACCCGCCTCCTCTTGCTGGCACATGTGTAAAAACAGTGGCTCTGATTGGCTACCATGAAACATGACGCCGCCTAAGCCAATCATAATCGCTCACCTTGTTTTTAACCCACCTCCTCACAACAGCGGAATCAGAAGCCGGGGATGCTTTCGGATCACAGTTTATTTAATCAATGCATGTAACTCACCTCATTTAACATTCAGTAACGATAACGGCGTTGTAACGGCGTAAAAAGTAATTAGTTAGATTACCCCGTTACTGAAAAACAAACGCCGTTACAAAACGCCGTTATTTTAAACGCTGTTATTCCAAACACTGTTGTCAGGTGGTCAATATCTAAACCATATGTTACAACAAGGTCCAGGACATGATTAAGATAATGAGTTGGTTTGTTTACATTTTGTGTAAAGCTGATTGAATCTAATAGTGAGGTAAATCATTTATTTAAGCTGTTGTTTTCATCATCAACATGAATGTTGAAATCACCTACTATGATAGCTTTATCAGTGCTCAGCACCAGATCAGTGAGAAAGTCAGAGAACTCAGAGAGAAAGTCAGAATATGGACCAGGAGGACGTAAATATAACCAATAAAGTTGGTTTTTCTATCTTGTTTTTGGGATGGAGGCACGATCAGGTGCTGAGGAAGCTGGCTGAACACACAAAAACCATGAGGCTCATGGCAAATGAGAAGCCCATTTCCCAGCAGAGAATTGGTTTGTCCATTTGTCCAGAGCTGCCCACAACAGGAAAGAACATCAGTCCTGACCAAAGGCAAAGACTGTTCAGTAACAGCAGACGTCGACAAGCAGCTATGTTTTCCCATTGACATCACCATAACCACATTGAGACCTGACATGGTCCTGATGTTGACATTAAAGAAAAAGGTTCTATTAGTCGAGCTGACATCCCATTGGACAATGGCATCCAAGAGGCATATGAGAGGAAGAAGACACTGTATGCTGACCTTGTGAATGCGAATAATGCACAGCCCTTTTTCGCAATGAAATCAGCTGAAACTCATCACTTGTTAAAACTTCAGGTCTGTCTTAAAGACATCAAATCCTGGATGAGTTGTAACTTTCTCCTTCTCAACCAGGATCAAACAAAAGTTATTTTATTTAGAGACAAATTATCAGAGCAAACAGTACCCTTGGACGGCTATACTCCGTCACCCCGCACCACAGTGAAAAACTTCACTGGACTACCACCTCCGTAATATCTCTAAAATCAGGAATATTTTGGCCGAGGGTGACACTGAAAAATGAAACCATGCATTTGTTTCATCCAGACTAGATTACTGAAACTTTTTACTCAGGATGTCACAGTAACACATTAAAAATCTTCAGTTGATCCAGAATACTGCAGCGAGAGTAGCAACAGGTACAAGCAGGATATTGGCTTCCCTTCATTGGCTTCCTGTAAAATATAGAATAGAATTTAGAATCCTCCTGTTAGCATACAAAGCTCTTCGTGATAAAGCTCCTGTATATCTTAACGACACGTTATTGCCCTATATCATCCGGGCAGAACACTCTGCTCTCAGCTCTCAATTTCTACTGGAAATTCCAAGCGTGTCTAAAAGAAGAACAGAAGGCAGAGAGTTGGGCCACCAGGCTCCTCACCTTTGGAACCAGCTCCCAGTCTCAGAATGGGAGGCAGCTACTGTCTCCACCTTTAAGACTAAAACTTAAACCCTACTTGGTCAAAAAAAGCATATATCGTATAAAAGCACATATGTAAACAATAGAGACAAAGCCCTAAAACCTAACAATAGACACTAAAAACTGAAATTGCATCGAAAAACACAAACCCTCATCACATCTGCACATACTTCAACAGTATATCATGTTTTTCTGAAGTCTGTGCTTTCTCATTGTCATTCTGTCTCTTTTTTCTGTTTGTGTGTGTGTTGGCGCTGGAGTTTGCAGTTTCTAATCTGTGGTTCGCGGCTCAACAAGTCTGGGACACTTTGATGTTCCATCTCTATCCTGTTCTGTTCTCCTCTTTCTGTCCAATAACCCCAACCAGTCGACGCAGATGGCTGCCACCTCTGAGTCTGGTTCTGCTGGAGATTTCTTCCAGTTAAATGTCAGTTTTTTTCTCCTCACTGTGGTGGAAGCTTGGTGATGTGGAATTTTGTTGGGTTTAATCTAAACAATTTTATATTTTGTGAGAGCTTTGAGACGACTTGTAATTAGAGCGATATGAATAAAAAAAATATTGAATAGTTGTGTGAGAGCATTTTACTAGTGTTTACAAGAGCATGAAATATGTGTATATGAGAGGAAAATCTGAATAATGTCCAAGACTCCCCTTTACACATGTGAGTGTAAAATATTATTTAATTTTAAACATTGATTGAAATGTTACAATAAATTGACATTTATCGGAATTAAACCAACAAAAATATCTCAAATGATAGTTTTCTGAAGAAAACTTCTACACTTGAAAGTCATTTGTTCCAGTCAGTCCCACCCTGGGTCTCATGGGTCATTTTTTGTTTTTATAAAGGCTCACGCCCAAACCAGGTCGTCACATTGCTGGGTGGCTGAGGAGAGGACAGCAGAGGAACTGAGAGAGAGAGACAACAGGAACATTTGAATCAGAAAGCTCTGTGAGAAATTCTCTCTGAGGTGAAGATCCTGCATTGGTTTCAACAGCTGACAAGATTTCTTTGTACTTTTTTCCTAATTTTCATAAGAACAGCAGCAAAATAATGACAGCAAATGAATCGTCACTTGATTTTGTATCTCTTGCAGCACTGGATTTGCCACCTATGTTAATTTATCCTGCCTTTATCTTTGGGTTATTTACCTTTCTCATCACTATCTTTTGTAATGTGGTTGTCATTGCAGTTATTGCTTTTAGCAAAGACTTACAGAAACCAATGTTCCTCCTGATGGTCAACCTGCCCATTGGTGACATAATAGCATTAATAGCTTTTTTTCCACAGTTTCTCATCAGCATTGTGACGCAGAACCGCTTGATCACCTACAACGCATGCATGTCTCAAGCTTTTTTCCTTCACTTTTATGGTGGTGCTAACATCTTTACACTATCTGTTATGGCATATGACCGATATATTGCTATATGTGCTCCACTGAGGTACAATGCCATCATGACTCCACAAAAAGTAATACAATTAATATTTTGGATTTGGTTTTTTTGCGTTGCCATGATGTTTTCTGTTTTTTTGCAGTTGGCACGTTTCAAGATTTGCAGGAGCAAGATTGTGGATTTATACTGTAATAATCCATCTATAATGAAATTAATCTGCAACAACACTGCAGTCAACAACTACTATGGATTGTTTACATTAATTTTGTCTCTGGGAGGTTCAAGTCTAGTAGTGATTTACTCATATACACAGATATTGTTCACGTGTGTCAAGACCAATCAGGCGGACGCCTGGCATAAAGCCATTCAAACTTGTGGCACACATTTAGTTAGTTTTTTATTATTCCAAGTCTTCACAATGATTTCATTTCTTGCTCATCGCTTTCAGAACGCACCTGCTTCCCTCAGACAAATTTTGGGACTGTGTATACTTATTTTCCCTCCTGTTTTAGACCCAATTATTTATGGATTGAAAGTTCAAGAACTGAGGCTGAACATTGTACGATTCTTAAAAAAAACATTGGGTTTGACAAAGTGAGGCAGTGGTGGCGTAACAGTGAAGGTAAAGGAAGCAGGCTTGTAATCAGAGGATTAGCAGTTCTAATCCAACCTGTGCCATCACTGTGGGATGTTGAGTAAGTCCCTTAACTCTAACTGCTCATGTTGTATGTTACTTTGGATAAAAGCATCTGCTGAATGATATTGAAAATGAAATATATTTAAAATAGTTTCTCTGTGTAATATGTGCAATATATACAGTATGTGGGTAAATAACTTACATTTTGTTTTAATTTCTGACAATCATTGGTCACGCATGTATTCTGTGCAGACAATAGTACCAGAATTATTGCATTTCTTTGTGTGATATCTTATGTGTAAAAATGCATCATGTGTTACTCTAAGGATCAGATTTCATTGAATTTTAGTGCAAATGTAAAGGTGAATAATTTATCTGGTTACTCATAGGGTAATTTTTGTTGTTTTTTTTGTTTTGTTTATACCAAAATCAAATACAGACATGGACAAAAGCAACAGTTGGAGTTATTCATTTAACTCAGCCTCAAAACTGTTCAAGTGCTCGTTCAATTCCACAGATATGTCACTTGTCTTTTCAAAATATGCCTTATGTTTATGTATCTGAACTCACAGTATTTATTTATTTATTTTTTAATCTAAATATATAACAGTGAATGTCATCATTATTGTCTGTCTAGAAGTCAGTGTTTAAGGTCTGCTGACGAAGACCAGCTTTTCTTTACATTAACCAGTTCTTGTCAGTTGGGGGACTCTTGACTATTTTTTTTTTGTATTTTTTTTAAGTTGACATTTACAAGGGCTCAATTAAAAAAATCACAACATCTGTGACGCCATTGTAGAAACAAACCTTAATGCAAATAAAACTGATTTTAAAGTCTTAAAAGCTGTGTTTATTTGATCTGCATTACAAAAAGTATTCACTACTTTTCCAGTTTTACAATAACATGTTATGTAAAACAAATATCCAATGACCTTTATAGTTTTTGATAACATAAAATGAGAAGGATTAAGTTCTAAATGTATTAATATTTGTTTCCTCAATGACAATCACATGAATTTACTGACCATTGAGAAATTTACGTGTATAACAGATAATTTACCATCTTGCTCGTGGTACAAGTATGGTCCACATACATTTTTTAGACAAGAAAAAGCTTTTATTTATTGATTCATTCATTTATTTCAAACAATATTTAATTATTAATTTTCAATATTATAAAACCGGTTTGCACAAAAAAAAATGTAACAATAATAATAATAAACTTAAGGTTCTATATCATGCAAATCAACTTTTTTGATGTTAATTCCTTATAAAAAAAAAACAAAAAACACCCCCATCTCTGAGAAATCCTCAATAATCCTACTCTCTGAGCTACTTCTCTGCCCTCCTCTGAAAAACGAGCGGTTCAAATGCTATTGACGTCACTAGAATGTACTCTTCTCTCAGAGTTTAAGCAGGCTGATATTCTAAATTCAAAGGATAACAGGAAGTGATCTGAAAGAATAGGATTTTGAAGATTCATTGTCAGGCAGTGTTGGGAACGTTACTTTAAAAAAGTAATTAGTTATAGTTACTCACTACTTGTTTAAAAAAGGAACTGCGTTAGTAATTAAATTACTCTATAATAAAAGTAACTCATTACCAAGGAAAGTAACTATTTGCATTACTATTAAAAAAAAAAAAAAAAAAAAGTTGCTATATGTCAAATAATTCACATTTTTTAGATGCGTGTGTCGTGCGGTGCTTCATTAATTTTGAGTTGCTTACAACGGATGTCGACAAAGTCTTCTCTCCTGGATATAATGAACACTTCACATATACGTTCTTGCCTTTGACCACAATTACCCCCAAACTATTAGTGGGCTTCCTTCCTGCATCTCTGAGAAATCCTCAATAATCCTACTCTCTGAGCTGCTTCTCTGCCCTCTTCTGAAAAACGAGCGGTTCAAATGCTATTGACGTCACTAGAATTATGAATCGCCCCCTCCAGGTATTGCCTGCTGATGGTGCCGCACCTCCACGGTGAACACTGCAGTGTAGGCACCCAGGGTGTAGACATCGTATTGCCTTTGACTTGATCTGACGGATTTGTGACCCAATGCGGCGCAAAGGTTGAGGTGATAAACAAATGATCATCACCTTAAATTCACTATTCCTGTATTTAATAAAGAGGAGGGGGAGGAGAAAGTGAATTAGCAGCTCTGGTGAGTGTTTGATGCTGCTGACTGCTGCTGCTGCTGGATGAACACACACAGCGTGGAGACGGACTCACACAATAGTCGCTTAAATATCCATGTGTTTTACCGTAATGTGCAGTTTTTAACAATAACAGTTTTTAACAATAACAAAAGTGTGTGGATAGCAAAAGAAAATTGCTTTGGTGATCACTGATCTGCCTCAGAGCAGTCATGCAAGAGCCTCGCAGGCAACTAAGTGTATAGATGCCCACTCATGAATATGCATAAACAGGCAACAAACAGCTCATTGGTCAGAAAGTCACTTTTCAGAGGGCTCAAACTCTGGAAAACAGGCGAGTTTGGGAAAATAAACCTCAAATACTTTTTTGGGGTTCTTAGAACAAATGGAGATGAGTGAAAATGCATGATATGGGACCTGGTGGTAACAGAGGTGGCAAGAATGGACTGCCAGCAAGGCCAGTTGACAAAATGAGAGGGCATAAACCAAGGTTAGTGGGGTGGAGTGACCTGTAGACGATGCCTCAGGCAAGAATCAATTTCTTAACCCATGCCACCTACACCCTTTCTAGTCTAGCAAACTTGACACAATGGAACGGAACAGCTTGTGCAACAGAACCCCGAGAAATCTCCATCACATCCTGTGTGGCTGCCAGACGGCCTTGGCACATGGTCAATATAGATGGAGGCACAATCAGGTGCCGAGGAAGCTGGCTGAACACACAAAGACCATGAGGCTCATGGCAAATGAGAAGCCCATTTCCCAGCAGAGGCGATTTGTCCATTTGTCCAGAGCTGCCCACAACAGGACAGAAAATTAGTCCTGACCCCAGGCAAAGACTGGTCAGTAAGAGCAGATTTCGACAAGCAGCAATGTTTTCCCGCTGACAACTAAGGCCCTATAAAATCCGCGGTAACGGAATCACGGACAGAATCACGGAATCGACCAATGAAAACGGTTAAACGAAAGTGGACAAAAACGGCATGAAACACCATCACCGTGGGGCAAAGAACATTTTTTTAATGGGGAAATGTTTCCGGGGCCCACTTATTAGTAGCACCGCTGTCCCCTTCCTGTAATAAAACGGAATTTGGAAAAAATAAAACAGATTTTATAGGGCCTTACATAACCACATTGAGACCTGACATGGTCCTGATGTTGAAATTAAAGAAGCAGATTCTATCAGTCGAGCTGACATCCCATTGGACAATGGCATCCAAGAGGCATATGAGAGGAAGAAGACACAGTATGCTGACCTTGTGGATGCGGATGATGCACAACATTTTTTCGCAATGAAATCAGATAAAAGTCATCGCTTGTTAAAACTCCAGGCCTGTCTTAAAGCAGACCTAAGTAACTTTTTCACCTCAATAAATCCTTCTCGTAGTCCCTGTGAGGGTAATACTAGTGTTAATGGATTGATTGGGGGTCTTTCATCTACCTCTGCTGTCTCTGGCCAGAAAACAGCACTTGCAACTTTCCCTGCCTCCGGCCCGGTGGCAAAACGTACTGCTTTACGACAGCCCAATACAAACTAATGCTAGATTATGACCAGCCCCGTGGCTGCACACGGTTGTCTACAAATTCACTTTTCTCAAACTTATATCAATGGCGGAGGCAGCAAAAAAAGAAAGAGAAGACCTTTGTCCGAGGAACAGAGCAACTCACACACACAGTCGTCGTAGCAACAGGCACGCGCACACACAAACACACTCACAACCCAGTGCTCTATCAGGCAGCACACACACATATCCATCCATCTTCAGAGCTGCTTTGTCAGCACACAAAGAAACACATCACACACATTTCCTCACTCCCTTCCGTATTACTCCCACATCATTCATTTATTTTACTTGTCCCTCTTCCTCATACTGTTCACAAGGTCAGATTCACCGCCTGAACCGTACACACATATAGTCCACCGGACTATATGTGTGAAAGCACCCTTAGTGATAGTGTTGTGTTCGTAATTTTCAGTGATCGGTTGCTACCGTCTTGGGAGAGCAGCAGAGAGTTAGGTTACTAGGCTCCTCACCTTTGGAAACATGTCCAAGTCTCAGTATGGGAGACCGCTACTCTCTCCACCTTTAAGGCTAAACTAAAAACCTACTTGTTCAAAAAAGCGTATATCGTATAAAAACGCAAACGTAACCACAAGAGATGAAGCCCTAAAACCTAAAAATACTACCAACTGACAAACTGAAGAACACCAACAAATGAAATTGCATAGTAAACACCAACCCTAATCACATCTGCACATACTTCAACACTATATCATGTTTTTCTGAAGTCTGTGCTTTCTCATTGTCCTTCTGTCTCTTTTTTCTGTTTGTGTGTGTTGGCGCTGGAGTTTGCAGTTTCTGATCTGTGGTTCGCGGCTCAACAAGTCTGGGACACTTTGATGTTCCATCTCAATCCTGTTCTGTTCTCCTCTTTCTGTCCAATAACCCCAACCAGTCGACGCAGATGGCTGCCACCTCTGAGCCTGGTTCTGCTGGAGATTTCTTCCAGTTAAATGTCAGTTTTTTTCTCCTCACTGTGGCGGAAGCTTGGTGATGTGGAATTTTGTTGGGTTTAATCTAAACAATTTTATATTTTGTGAGAGCTTTGAGATGACTTGTTGTAATTAGAGCGATATTAATAAATAATAATTGAATAGTTGTGTGAGAGCATTTTACTCGTGTTTACAAGAGAATTTCACATGTGTATGTGAGAGAAAATTCTGAATAATGTCCTATACCCGTATATGTGTGTGTGTAATATATTAATTAATTTTAATCATGGATTAAAATGTTACAATGAATTCACATTTTTCTGTATTAAACCAACAAAAATACATCAATAATGTTTTCTGAAAAAAACTTCTACACTTGAAAGTTGTTCGTCCCAGTCAGTTGTCCCACCCTGGGTCTCATGGGTCATTTTTTTGTTTTTATAAAGGCTCACGCCTTTTTGGTGTTTCTTCAAACCATGATTTTTATTTTCAAAGGGCAGGTACATTTCAGACTGATAAATAATGGGGGATTTGTTTAAGTTTTTGTGAGGCAGGGATAATAAAGCTTGTATATATTTTTGTCTAAAGGGCTTCCTTAACATTTCTGTTCTATTATTCTTTTCTCATTTTATTGGACTATCTACCTGTCCAGGGACAATAGGTGGAAGCTAAAACCTGGTATGATACATATTTTTTTTCTTTTATACAAGATAATATTTTTGACAAATCAGCTGTATTTCCAGGTTTGGTGGCGATAATTGTAAAAAGTAACATTTAGGTGATTGATTCCTGAAGGAAACATGAAAAAAAATATTATACATGTTACATGTACATTTTTGTTTTTGTTTTTTTAAGTTGTATGGCTGTAAAATAAACAATATTTCTGACATTAATGTGTCCTCCTCTGACTACCACTGCATGTTACAGCAGGCAGAGAGAGGAATGCACTAATTATTATTCAGGTCTCTATTAACACAAAAGCTTGTTATTGTAAAGCTGGGCCAGACAGGAAAGGACTGAAATGTGAGACCCATAATCAGAGTTTGAGAGTTTAACCCAGCACAGGTTTAGGACACAGGCAGTCAGTCAGAATCAGGCAGAGGGACACATGGAGCAGGCTGAGGCAAAATCCATGTGTACAAAAACAGGGTCAAAAACAGTCAAAAAAGCAATAGGAAGGACAGAAGCTCACTAGTCAGGAAAGAACACAGATAATCTGGCACTGGAGTAGTGAGATGGCTATGGAACACTATGGAAGCCCAAAAGAGTCATAATTAAATAAATAAAAACAACATATTGAAATACATACCATTTTGATAAAAAAACAGACAAATATATAATATGGTCATTAAATTGTTAAATAAGGTAATATTATTATGAAATATGTTTTATTATTCTTAAAAATCTATTTCCACAATGGTCTTTTTTCTTTCATAATGGCCTTTTTATTTCATAATGGCCTTTTTCAGCAGAATGACTTTGGTCTGTCAATCAAAGAACATATGGCGGAGCCAGTGAAGTGATTGGCTGATCCTTTACACAGACATGAGCAGCAGCACTTGCAGTATCGATTCGTGGAGACTTATCACTAATGCTGAGAAGCCTGAGCGCCACGAGTGCATCACACGTTAGAGTAACACACACTCATTCTCAACTCGTCACATATTGACCATCGGTCAGGACCCCTTAGCGTCAGTGTTCCACACACGGGGTACCCCTTTGGTGTTAATTTTTGACACTGAGGGTTCGTGTTCCACCCACAGGCAATGAAAAACATGGCGGACACGTATATTTTAATAGCAAATTCTGTCATTGTGTCCTTGGGCAAGACACTTCATCCACATTGTCTTATATGAAGGTGGTGGTTGGAGGGGCTGATGGCGCACTAAGGCAGCCTTGCCTCCACTCCAGGGCAGCCCCAGGGCAGCTGTGGCTACAGTAGTAGCTTACCACCACTAAGTGTAAAGTGAAAGAATAATGCATTCATTCTGTAATGCACTTTGAGTGTCTGTGATGAAGCGCTATATAAAATTCAACGCATTATTATTATTTTTATCAGTGTCTGTGTTTCACTAGTGTATTTGAGCAGATCATTTTTTAGTTGTTCATGTGAGTGTTAAGTGTGTTATATATTATTTAATTCTAAACATGGATTAATAGAATAAATTGACATTTATCTGAATTAAACCAGCAAAAATACCTCAAATAATATTTTTCTGAACAAAACTTCTACTCACGAAAGTCATTCGTTCCAGTCAGTCAGTCCCACCCTGGGTCTCATGGGTCATTTTTTGTTTTTATAAAGGCTCACTCCCAAAACTGGTCGTCACATTGCTGGGTGGCTGAGGAAAGGACAGCAGAGGAACTGAGAGAGAGAGACAACAGGAACATTTGAATCAGAAAGCTCTGTGAGAAATTCTCTCTGAGGTGAAGATCCTGCATTTATTTCAGCTGCTGATGAGATTTCTATGAACTCTTTCCTAATTTTCAAAAGAAGAACAGCAAAATAATGAAAGCGAACGAATCCTCACTGGATTTTGTATCTTTGGCAGCATTGGATTTATCAACTATGCTCATTTATCCTGCCTTTATCTTTGG
This sequence comes from Gouania willdenowi, assembly GCF_900634775.1. Lineage (NCBI taxonomy): Eukaryota > Metazoa > Chordata > Actinopteri > Blenniiformes > Gobiesocidae > Gouania > Gouania willdenowi. The sequence continues at coordinate 8,829,238 of NC_041056.1, read as the reverse complement.
GTTATTTACCTTTCTCATCACTATCTTTTGTAATGTGCTTATCATTGCAGTTATTGCTTTTAGCAAAAACTTACAGAAACCAATGTTTGTCCTGATGGTCAACCTGCTCATTGGTGACATAATAGCATTAATAGCTTTTTTTCCACAGTTTCTCATCAGCATTGTGACGCAGAACCGCTTGATCACCTATAACGCATGCCTGACTCAAGCTTTTTTCGTTCACTTTTATGGTTGTACAAACATCTTTACACTGTCAGCTATGGCATACGACCGATTTATTGCTATATGTGCTCCACTGAGGTACAATGCCATCATGACTCCACAAAAAGTAATACATTTCATCTTTTGGATTTGGTTTATTGGCTTTGCCATGATGTTTTCCCTTTTTGTGATGTTGGCAGGTTTCAAGATTTGCAGGAACAATATTGTGGATTTATACTGTAATAATCCATCTATAATGAAACTAATCTGCAACAACACTACAGTCAACAACTACTATGGATTGTTTACATTAGTTGTGGGTCTGGGGGGTTCAAATATAGTAGTGATTTACACATATGCACAGATATTGTTCACATGTATCAAGACCAATCAGGTGGACGCCTGGCATAAAGCCATTCAAACTTGTGGAACACATTTAGTTACTTTTTTATTATTACAAACTTTCACAATGTTTTCACTTGTTGCTCATCGCATTCAGAACGCACCTGCTTCTCTCAGAAAGATTTTGGGAGTGTCTGTACTTATATTCCCTCCTATTTTAGACCCAATTATTTATGGATTGAAAGTTCAAGAACTGAGGCTGAACATTGTACGATTCCTGAAAAAAAGATTAGGTTCAACAAAGTGATCTGGTTTCTCTTTTGGCCTCATTCTTCGATATGCAAAACCATTTGTTTCTCTGTAATATGTGCATTATATACAGTATGTGTGTGTGTATAACTTATATTTCGTTTCAATTTCTGACAAGAATCATTGGCCACGCATGTATTACAGAAAATATTGCATGAATTTGTCTTATATCTTACGTTGTGTGAAATTTCATCATGAGTTACTCTAAGAATCTGAATTTTTTGTATGATAGTGCAAATGTAAAAGTGGATGATGTATCAGGTTTCCTATAGGGTATAGGCTATTATTATTATTATTATTATTATTATTATTATTATTATTATTATTATTATTATTATTATTATTATTTTATTTTTTTGTACCAGAATCAAAAATGAACAAAAGCAACAGTTGGATTCATTAATTTAATCCAAAATCAAAACTGGTAAGCGTTTAGTAAGGATGAGGTCATGCTCAATGCTGCTGTACAGGTTTTAAACAGGTAAAACCAGCTGTGTACTGACTAAATGGCAACATTCATCAGATGTTTTTTGTTTCTGAGGGTTTTGGCTTTAATTTGATTGAACACATTTTTTTTTTTTACATTATTATTTTCACTCACTATCACAGCAATAAATGATGAGTTGAAAAACGAGATACAGTGGCAATGTCTTTTTTACTGTTAAAGTGCTTGTTCAATCACACAGTCATCTCACCGCTGAGGCACATAAACTGTCTAAAGTAGGGGTGCACACACTTTTTTGGCTTGCGAGCTACAGCTCTTCACAATCTACTGTGTTGGGGGGTGTTATAATTGTAAATAATTGGATAAGAAAGATAAAGTAATATTAATAGAAGTGTCCCGATCCAATATTGATATTGGAAAACGGTTCAATATCAGCAAGAAAATGAATATCGGATTTTGTCAGACATCTAAAATCACCGATATTCACTCTCCGAATAAAAATTCCGCTCCAGTACTTCTATCTATAGGTGATTGTGGTTTACACTCCAACAAAGTAACCTACTGTTGCTGACTTTTGTTCTCTGTTTGAGTAACATCACTTGATCAAGCCTTATCCAACATTCCACACTTCAAAATAAGTATTAAAGTATGTGTGATTCGTGCTGATATTGTATCGGATCAATATTGGTATCGGCCGATATGCGAGGCTGCAATATCGGTATCATAACGGAAGTGAGAAAGTTGTTTCGGGACATCTCTAATATTTACACTATTACATATAGTATTATTATGTTAATATTACTATCACAATTAATAAATGATATTCAATATTTGTATAATATTAAAGCAAGGCTAATGTGTTTGTATAGCACATTTCATACACAAGGCAATTCAATGTGCTTTACAAGATTAAAAAGTGCATCAGAAATGATGCAACAGATGAAATAAAATACAGACATTAAATCAGCAGTGAAAACATTTAAAATTAGCAGAAAAAACATAAAAAATCTCCCTCTTAACCTATACGCAGAAAAAGAGCCTTTAACTTGCATTTAAAACTGTTAACTTGCATTTAAAAAATATTGAAACAGTAACACTTAATAACTGAGTTTGATTAAAATCTATTTAAATATTACAAATACGAAATTTTTTTTGAAAATGCAAAGCACCAAACACAGGTGCTCACATCATCAAAGACCCACAAAAAAAGCACATTTAGTAGTACACAGAGTGTTTCAGTATTTGTAGCTGACTTTGTTCTTTGAAACAGTGGTTACCATTTCAGGGGTCCCGACCCCCTGGAGGGTCGCGAACCACCAATTTGGGGTCACAAGAATGCTCCTCAGGAGGCGATAACAGATTTACGACACTCACATTTGCACATCACTTACCTGCACCACAGACACACACGGGTGTGTGAGGCAGTATTAGCTCACAAACACACTGTAATTAGCTTGAGACAATATTTTGAAAATAAAGCGTTGGTCAATAGGAATACGGACCAAAGACAAACCAGAAAGGCCAGTAGAGAGGGCAACAGAGGAGACTGGAGAAGTACCGCTGCAAACACACAACCTTGGTGGCTCGGCGGTCCCCCTCTCCTCACCGAGGGGACTCGAGGGCCGACCTGCTTCCTCCGGAGGGGTCCGGGTCCCACCCTCTCCCCCTGCAAACGGCTTCAGTCCCTGACACGGGGCTGCTGCGACCCCTCAGGCACTCGGCATGCCCTGTCAAGCAACAGATTTGCCGCGGGCCCTCGTGGAAGATGCGCCGGTATCCATGGGAATACGCGGGCCCCCCACTCTGAGCCCCATCTTGTGTTACCCTCAACTCGCTGGCAAAGAGACACCAGCCTGTGCCTGGTTTGTGGCTATTAACCTACCTTGACTAATTGTTCTGATAACCCGTAAATAACTTCATGAAAGTCATGTTGTTCTTCTGTTGTGCTGCTGTTTGAGGTATTAAGTGCATGAGTCCAGTGTGCAGTGCACATTTTTTAATGTTTTCAATCACCACCTGGGATAGTAGGGGTTGTCAATCTCTGTCATCGTTATTTCGGGGGTCGCAAGGGTGTAAATGAACAGATTCGTGTGCTAGCACCCTGTCAAAGGAGTGGTGGCCTAGTGGTTAAGGACGCTGGGCTTGTAATCGCAGGGTTGCCGGTTCAAGCCTCACCTGGGCCACTGTGGGATGTTGAGCAAGTCCCTTAACCCCGAACAGGTGTCGCAAAATGGCTGCCCACTGCTCCTCAGGGATGGGTTAAATGCAGAGGACAAATTCCATTAATGTACAAACATTACATGGCCAATTAAAGGCGAAAGCCCTAATCTTAAACTGAGGTCAAAAACTGAATTGTTAGGTTTCATTTCTTTTTTTGTTTTTTTTTGTTTTTTTCCGGTTTGCACATGTTGTCAACACTACAAGAAATGCAATCTTTTTAAGACAGCAATTTATTTTATTGCATAATTGTGACCATCACCAGCCCTCCCTATGGAAGAGTAATTTTAGGAGGATATAAAAAGAAAGGGCAGTGTTACACCTAGGCAAGGGGGGAGGGAACAGGAAGGAGAGACTCAAGCCCCCCAAACGCCCCCAAGATCCCAAACTGAGAGGCAGCCACCGCCCCCCAAATACACACCTGAGAACGCACCAAAGAGCAGAGGACCCAGCGCACCCTGCCAAAAATCCCAAACCCCAACCCCAAGGCCCCCCGCAAACATCCTCCCCGCTGTACCCAACCCCCCAAGGGGAGGGCCCAGAGAGCCCCCATCAGAGACTCCAGCAAATGACCAGAGCCACTCCGAACAAGCAGCTGGCGGGTCCAGGGCCAGCAGGGACCGGACCCCAAGCCAGAGCCGAGCCTCTCAAATCACTATTTATCAATGCCACCTGCACGATGGGCCTTAGTTATTGCTAAATACGCCCAACCCAAAGACCACCCCCCGGGACACCACCCGCACGGCGTCCATGGGGCCCAGCACACCTAGCCAGGAGACCTAGGTTTCATTTCTGGTAAACGTGATTGTACCATTCCCATTCATTTATGAGGTCTTGCAGCCCATGTGCATGATCGACAAGTAGATTGCGATTGATCGGTAGATTGTGATCGATCGGTAGATCAAGATCGACGTATTGTGCACCCCTGGTCTAAAGTATACTCAAGCTTGCATCATTAACAGAAATAGTACTTTGCAGGAGGTTGGAAGAGTTGCCTTCCTGGACCAGGAGAAGAAATTACATCTTGCCGGTGGCAAGACGTACTGCTTTACGACAGCCCAATACAAACTAATGCTAGATTATGACCAGCCGCGTGGCTGCACACGGTTGTCTACAAATTCACTTTTCTCAAACTTATATCAATGGAGGAGGCAGCAAAAAAAGAAAGAGAAGACCTTTGTCCGAGGAACAGAGCAACTCACACACACAGTCATCGTAGCAACAGGCACGCGCACACACAAACACACTCACAACCCAGTGCTCTATCAGGCAGCACACACACATATCCATCTATCTTCAGAGCTGCTTTGTCAGCACACAAACAAACACATCACACACATTTCCTCACTCCCTTCCGTATTACTCCCACATCATTCATTTATTTTACTTGTCCCTCTTCCTCATACTGTTCACAAGGTCAGATTCACCACCTGAACCGTACACACATATAGTCCACCGGACTATATGTGTGAAAGCACCCTTAGTGATAGTGTTGTGTTCGTAATTTTCAGTGATCGGTTGCTACCGTCTTGGGAGAGCAGCAGAGAGTTAGGTTACTAGGCTCCTCACCTTTGGAAACATCTCCAAGTCTAATGCAAGATGGCGCCGCGGATGGCTGCTGTGGTGTGTTGGTGCGCACTTTTTTGTCTTGTTTTTGTTGTAAAATCCGCAACTGGCTTCTCTTATTCAAGAGAAGAGCTCTTGAATGTCAGGGCAACAACCCCGAGAGATTTATTTCCCACTTTCATCGCTTCCTCTGTGGATTTACTGGACATTTTACTCAAAGGTGCGCTCACCTTTGCTCACGCAGTGAAGCGCCGGAGGAGAGGAAAAAGAGCTGGTGCGCTTGTGCGCCTCCGCCAGCGCGGCCGGCGCACACCGTTACCGGGGATATTCCTCTCTAACGTGCGCTCACTGTGTAACAAAGTGGACGAACTCCAGCTGCTGTTGGGTAGAAACAGAGACTTCTCCTCATCTTCTGTTCTGTGCTTCACGGAAACGTGGCTGTGTGGAGCGGTACCGGACTCTGCGCTGCAGCTGGCCGGCTTCCAACTTCACAGAGCGGACCGAGACGCGGAGCTCACCGGGAAGAAGAAAGGTGGAGGAATCTGCTTTTATGTGAACAGTAACTGGTGTAACGACGTGACAGTGATCCTCCAGCACTGCTCTCCTCACCTGGAATCCTTTATTATCAACAGCAAACCCTTCTATTCTCCCCGTGAGTTCGCTTCATTCATCCTGGTTGGCGTGTACATCCCACCATCAGCTGATGTGCGCGAGGCACAGCGCACACTCGCCGACCAGATCCTGTGCATGGAGCGGACCTACCCGGACTCTTTTATCATTGTGCTTGGTGACTTTAATAAAGGGGACCTCTCACACCAGCTCCCCAAATATAGACAATTAATTAAATGTCCGACCAGAGAGGAGAAGACACTGGATCACTGTTACACCACACTAAGCAGTGCTTATCACGCCGTTTCCCGTGCTGCACTGGGTCAATCGGACCATTTGATGGTCCATCTGATTCCTTCATACAGACAGAGGCTGAAGCTCTGTAAACCTGTGGTGAAGGAATCTAAACAATGGACCAGTGAAGCAGTGGAGAAACTCCAGGAGTGTTTGGACTGGACTGACTGGGATGTTTTCAGGTCTGCGAACAGTTCTCTGGATGAGTTTACAGACGCTGTGACGTCCTACATCAGCTTCTGTGAGGACAGCTGCATTCCATCAAAGACCAGGGTGAGTTATAACAATGACAAACCCTGGTTCACAGCTAAGCTCAGAGGGCTGAGGGCAGACAAAGAGGTCGCTTTCAGGAGTGGAGACAGAGCCAGGTACAGAGAGTCGAAGTACACGTTTGAAAAGGAGGTGAGAAAAGCCAAACGTTTGTACTCAGAGAAGCTACAATATCAGTTCTCTGCAAATGACTCGGCTTCTGTCTGGAGAGGGCTCAGGCAAATTACAAACTACAAGCCCAGAGCCCCTGCTGCTGCTAACGACCTTCTGCCTGGCCAACAGTCTGAATGAGTTCTATTGTAGATTTGACAGACAATGGGACAGACCTGACTCCAACCCTCCTCACACCTCTGACCAGCCTCACTCCAACACCTTCACCCCCCACATCAAAGCTACAGTTTCACCCCAGCTGCCTACAGAGGCTCTCTCCCCTATCTTCCCCCCCTCCTCCCCCCCTCCTACAGAGACACCTTTCTCCATCAAAGAGAGAGATGTGAATAGACTTTTCAGGAGACAAAACCCCCGTAAGGCTTGTGGACCGGACTATGTCTCTCCTTCCACCTTAAAGCACTGTGCTGATCAGCTGTCTCCAGTGTTCACAGACATTTTTAACACCTCACTGGAGACATGCACCGTACCAGCCTGTTTTAAGGCCTCCACCATCGTTCCTGTCCCTAAAAAGCTGAGGATCACAGGACTTAATGACTACAGACCCATCGCTCTGACATCTGTGGTCATGAAGTCCTTTGAACGCCTCATGCTCTCCCACATCAAGGACATCACCGACCCCCACCTGGACCCCCTGCAGTTTGCCTATAGATCCAACAGGTCAGTAGACGATGCTGTAAACCTGGCTCTCCACTTCATCCTCCAGCACCTGGACTCCCCAGGCTCCTACGCCAGGATCCTGTTTGTGGACTTCAGCTCTGCTTTTAATACAATAATCCCAGCTCTCCTTCAGGACAAGCTTTCCCAGCTGAACGTGCCAGACTCCACCTGCAGGTGGATCACAGACTTCCTGTCTGACAGGAAGCAGCACGTGAAGCTGGGAAAAACCATCTCTGCTCCCCGGACCATCAGCACTGGATCTCCTCAGGGCTGTGTTCTTTCTCCTCTGCTCTTCTCCCTGTACACCAACAGCTGCACCTCCTCTCACCAGTCGGTCAAACTCCTGAAGTTTGCAGACGACACGACCATCATCGGTCTCATCGCTGATGGAGACGAGTCCGACTACAGGTGGGAGACAGACCGGCTGGTGTCCTGGTGCAGCCAGAACAACCTGGAGCTCAATGCTTTAAAGACAGTGGAGATGATAGCAGACTTCAGGAAGAACCCAGCCCCCCTCACCCCCCTCACCCTGGGAGACTCTACAGTGAGCTCTGTAGAGTACTTCTGCTTCCTGGGGACCATCATCACTCAGGACCTCAAGTGGGAGCTGAACATCAGAGGATGTACTTTCTGCGGCAGCTGAAGAAGTTCAGTCTGCCAACAAAGATGATGGTGAACTTCTACAGCTCCATCATCCAGTCCATCCTCTGCTCCTCCATCACCATCTGGTACGCTGCAGCTACGGCCAAGGACAAGGCCAGACTGCAGCGTATCATCCACTCTGCAGAGAAGGTCATCGGCTGCAATCTGCCCTCCCTCCAGGACCTGTACGCCTCCAGGATTTTGAGGCGTGCAGGAAAGATTGTGGCCGACCCCTCCCACCCCGGTCATAAACTGTTTCAATCTCTCCCTTCTGGTAGGAGGTTTCGGTCCATCAGGACCAGAACCTCCAGACACAAAAACAGCTTCTTTCCCTCTGCCACCATCCACATGAACACACCCCAAGTCACCCACTGAACCCCCCCACCCCCCCCACCCCACCCGATCACCACCTCCACCAGCTTGATACCTGCTGCACTGTATATATATATTTATATTTATCCTATTTATCCTTTATTCTCTATCTATCCTTTATTTATCCCTCATCCTTTATATTTATCATTATTATTATTATTATTGTTGCTGGGTTGTTCTTTGTTGTGTTGTTTTTATTTCTTTTATTTCTTTTTGTTGCTTGTTTTGTGCACCAACCACCAAGTCAAATTCCTTGTACTGTCCTCAAAACTGTACATGGCAAATAAAACATTTCTGATTCTGATTCTGATTCTGATTCTGAAGTCTCAGTATGGGAGACCGCTACTCTCTCCACCTTTAAGGCTAAACTAAAAACCTACTTGTTCAAAAAAGCGTATATCGTATAAAAACGCAAAAGTAACCACAAGAGATGAAGCCCTAAAACCTAAAAATACTACCAACTGACAAACTGAAGAACACCAACAAATGAAATTGCATAGTAAACACCAACCCTAATCACATCTGCACATACTTCAACACTATATCATGTTTTTCTGAAGTCTGTGCTTTCTCATTGTCCTTCTGTCTCTTTTTTCTGTTTGTGTGTGTTGGCACTGGAGTTTGCAGTTTCTGATCTGTGGTTCGCGGCTCAACAAGTCTGGGACACTTTGATGTTCCATCTCAATCCGGTTCTGTTCTCCTCTTTCTGTCCAATAACCCCAACCAGTCGACGCAGATGGCTGCCACCTCTGAGCCTGGTTCTGCTGGAGATTTCTTCCAGTTAAATGTCAGTTTTTTTCTCCTCACTGTGGCGGAAGCTTGGTGATGTGGAATTTTGTTGGTTTTAATCTAAACAATTTTGTATTTTGTGAGAGCTTTGAGATGACTTGTTGTAATTAGAGCGATATTAATAAATAATAATTGAATAGTTGTGTGAGAGCATTTTACTCGTGTTTACAAGACAATTTCACGTGTATGTGAGAGAAAATTCTGAATAATGTCCTATACCCGTATATGTGTGTGTGTAATATATTAATTAATTTTAAACATGGATTAAAATGTTACAATGAATTGACATTTATCTGTATTAAACCAACAAAAATACATCAAATAATGTTTTCTACACTTGAAAGTTGTTCGTCCCAGTCAGTTGTCCCACCCTGGGTCTCATGGGTCATTTTTTTGTTTTTATAAAGGCTCACGCCTTTTTGGTGTTTCTTCAAACCATGATTTTTATTTTCAAAGGGCAAGTACATTTCAGACTGATAAATAATGGGGGATTTGTTTAAGTTTTTGTGAGGCAGGGATAATAAAGCTTGTATATATTTTTGTCTAAAGGGCTTCCTTAATATTTCTGTTCTATTATTCTTTTCTCATTTTATTGGACTATCTACCTGTCCAGGGACAATAGGTGGAAGCTAAAACCTGGTATCATACATATTTATTTTCTTTTATACAAGATAATATTTTTGACAAATCAGCTGTATTTCCAGGTTTGGTGGCGATAATTGTAAAAAGTAACATTTAGGTGATTGATTCCTGAAGGAAACATGAAAAAAAATATTATACATGTTACATGTACATTTTTGTTTTTGTTTTTTTAAGTTGTATGGCTGTAAAATAAACAATATTTCTGACATTAATGTGTCCTCCTTTGACTACCACTGCATGTTACAGCAGGCAGAGAGAGGAATGCACTAATTATTATTCAGGTCTCTATTAACACAAAAGCTTCTTATTGTAAAGCTGGGCCAGACAGGAAAGGACTGAAATGTGAGACCCATAATCAGAGTTTGAGAGTTTAACCCAGCACAGGTTTAGGACACAGGCAGTCAGTCAGAATCAGGCAGAGGGACACATGGAGCAGGCTGAGGCAAAATCCATGTGTACAAAAACAGGGTCAAAAACAGTCAAAAAAGCAATAGGAAGAACAGAAGCTCACTAGTCAGGAAAGAACACAGATAATCTGGCACTGGAGTAGTGAGATGGCCAACACTATGGAAGCCCAAAAGAGTCATAATTAAATAAATAAAAACAACATTTTGAAATATATACCATTTTGATAAAAAACAGACAAATATATAATATGGTCATTAAATTATTATGAAATATGTTTTATTATTCTTAAAAATCTATTTCCACAAGTGTCTTTTTTCTTTCATAATGGCCTTTTTCAGCAGAATGACTTTGGTCTGTCAATCAAAGAACATATGGCGGAGCCAGTGAAGTGAGTGCAGCAGCACTTGCAGAATCGATTCATGGAGACTTATCACTAATGCTGAGAAGCCTGAGCGCCACGAGTGCATCACACGTTAGAGTAACACACTCTCATTCTCAACTCGTCACATATTGACCATCGGTCAGGACCCCTTAGCGTCAGTGTTCCACACACGGGGTACCCCTTTGGTGTTTATTTTTGACACTCAGGGTTCCTGTTCCACCCACAGGCAATGAAAAACATGGCGGACACGTATATTTAATAGCAAATTCTGTCATTGTGTCCTTGAGCAAGACACTTCATCCACATTGTCTTATATGAAGGTGGTGGTTGGAGGGGCTGATGGCGCACTAAAGCAGCCTTGCCTACGTTCCAGGGCAGCCCCAGGGCAGCTGTGGCTACAGCAGTAGCTTACCACCACTAAGTGTAAAGTGAAAGAATAATGCATTCATTCTGTAATGCACTTTGAGTGTCTGTGATGAAGCGCTATATAAAATTCAACGGATTATTATTATTTTTATCAGTGTCTGTGTTTCACTAGTGTATTTGAGCAGATCATTTTTTAGTTGTTCATGTGAGTGTTAAGTGTGTTATATATTATTTATTTCTAAACATGGATTAATGGAATAAATTGACATTTATCTGAATTAAACCAGCAAAAATACCTCAAATAATATTTTTCTGAACAAAACTTCTACTCACGAAAGTCATTCGTTCCAGTCAGTTGTCCCACCCTGGGTCTCATGGGTGATTTTTTGTTTTTATAAAGGCTCACTCCCAAAACTGGTCGTCACATTGCTGGGTGGCTGAGGAAAGGACAGCAGAGGAACTGAGAGAGAGAGACAACAGGAACATTTGAATCAGAAAGCTCTAACCCTAACCCTAGATCCTGCATTTATTTCAGCAGCTGATGAGATTTCTATGAACTCTTTCCTAATTTTCAAAAGAAGAACAGCAAAATAATGAAAGTGAACAAATCCTCACTGGATTTTGTATCTTTGGCAGCATTGGATTTATCATCTATGCTCATTTATCCTGCCTTTATTTTTGGGTTATTTACCTTTCTCATGACTATCTTTTGTAATGTGCTTATCATTGCCGTTATTGCTTTTAGCAAAAACTTACAGAAACCAATGTTTGTCCTGCTGGTCAACCTGCTCATTGGTGACATAATAGCATTAATAGCTTTTTTTCCACAGTTTCTCATCAGCATTGTGACGCAGAACCGCTTGATCACCTATAACGCATGCCTAACTCAAGCTTTTTTCGTTCACTTTTATGGTTGTACAAACATCTTTACACTGTCAGCTATGGCATACGACCGATTTATTGCTATATGTGCTCCACTGAGGTACAATGCCATTATGACTCCACAAAAAGTAATACAATTCATATTTTGGATTTGGTTTATTGGCTTTGCCATGATGTTTTCCCTTTTTATGCTGTTGGCAGGTTTCAAGATTTGCAGGAACAATATTGTGGATTTATACTGTAATAATCCATCTATAATGAAACTGATCTGCAACAACACTACAGTCAACAACTACTATGGATTGTTTGTATTAGTTGTGGGTCTGGGGGGTTCAAATATAGTAGTGATTTACACATATGCACAGATATTGTTCACATGTATCAAGACCAATCAGGTGGACGCCTGGCATAAAGCCATTCAAACTTGTGGAACACATTTAGTTACTTTTTTATTATTACAAACTTTCACAATGTTTTCACTTGTTGCTCATCGCATTCAGAACGCACCTGCTTCTCTCAGAAAGATTTTGGGAGTGTCTGTACTTATATTCCCTCCTATTTTAGACCCAATTATTTATGGATTGAAAGTTCAAGAACTGAGGCTGAACATTGTACGATTCCTGAAAAAAAGATTAGGTTCAACAAAGTGATCTGGTTTCTCTTTTGGCCTCATTCTTCTACATTCAAAATGTCTCTCTCTGTAATATGTGCATTATATACAGTATGTGTGTGTGTATAACTTATATTTCATTTCAATTTCTGACAAGAATAATTGGCCACGCATGTATTACAGAAAATACTGCATGAATTTGTCTTTTATCTTACGTTGTGTGAAATTTCATCATGAGTTACTCTAAGAATCTGAATTTTTTGTATGATAGTGCAAATGTAAAAGTGGATGATGTATCAGGTTTCCTATAGGGTATAGGCTATTATTATTATTATTATTATTATTATTATTATTATTATTATTATTATTATTATTATTATTATTATTATTATTATTTTTTTTTTTTTGTACCAGAATCAAATATGAACAAAAGCAACACTTGGATTAATTAATTTAATCCTAAATCAAAACTGGTAAGCGTTTAGTAAGGATGAGGTCATGCTCAATGCTGCTGTACAGGTTTTAAACAGGTAAAACCAGCTGTTTACTGACTAAATGGCAACATTCATCAGATGTTTTTTGTTTCTGAGGGTTTTGGCTTTAATTTGATCGAACACATTTTTTTTTTTTACATTATTATGTTTTTTCACTCTCTATCACAGCAATAAATGATGAGTTGAAAAACGAGATACAGTGGCAATGTCTTTTTTACTGTTAAAGTGCTTGTTCAATCACACAGTCATCTCACCGCTGAGGCACATAAACTGTCTAAAGTAGGGGTGCACACACTTTTTTGGCTTGCGAGCTACAGCTCTTCACAATCTACTGTGTTGGGGGGTGTTATAATTGTAAATAATTGGATAAGAAAGATAAAATAATATTAATAGAAGTGTCCCAATCCAATATTGATATTGGAAAACGGTTCAATATCTGCAAGAAAATGAATATCGGATTTTGTCAGACATCTAAAATCACCGATATTCACTCTCCGAATAAAAATTCCGCTCCAGTACTTCTATCTATAGGTGATTGTGGTTTACACTCCAACAAAGTAACCTACTGTTGCTGACTTTTGTTCTCTGTTTGAGTAACATCACTTGATCAAGCCTTATCCAACATTCCACACTTCAAAATAAGTATTAAAGTATGTGTGATTCGTGCTGATATTGTATCGGATCAATATTGGTATCGGCCGATATGCGAGGCTGCAATATCGGTATCATAACGGAAGTGAGAAAGTTGTTTCGGGACATCTCTAATATTTACACTATTACATATAGTATTATTATGTTAATATTACTATCACAATTAATAAATGATATTCAATATTTGTATAATATTAAAGCAAGGCTAATGTGTTTGTATAGCACATTTCATACACAAGGCAATTCAATGTGCTTTACAAAATTAAAAAGTGCATCAGAAATGATGCAACAGATGAAATAAAATAAAGACATTAAATCAGCAGTGAAAACATTTAAAATTAGCAGAAAAAACATAAAAAATCTCCCTCTTAACCTATACGCAGAAAAAGAGCCTTTAACTTGCATTTAAAACTGTTAACTTGCATTTAAAAAATATTGAAACAGTAACACTTAATAACTGAGTTTGATTAAAATCTATTTAAATATTACAAATACGAAATTTTTTTTGAAAATGCAAAGCACCAAACACAGGTGCTCACATCATCAAAGACCCACAAAAAAAGCACATTTAGTAGTACACAGAGTGTTTCAGTATTTGTAGCTGACTTTGTTCTTTGAAACAGTGGTTACCATTTCAGGGGTCCCGACCCCCTGGAGGGTCGCGAACCACCAATTTGGGGTCACAAGAATGCTCCTCAGGAGGCGATAACAGATTTACGACACTCACATTTGCACATCACTTACCTGCACCACAGACACACACGGGTGTGTGAGGCGGTATTAGCTCACAAACACACAGTAATTAGCTTGAGACAATATTTTGAAAATAAAGCGTTGGTCAATAGGAATACGGACCAAAGACAAACCAGAAAGGCCAGTAGAGAGGGCAACAGAGGAGACTGGAGAAGTACCGCTGCAAACACACAACCTTGGTGGCTCGGCGGTCCCCCTCTCCTCACCGAGGGGACTCGAGGGCCGACCTGCTTCCTCCGGAGGGGTCCGGGTCCCACCCTCTCCCCCTGCAAATGGCTTAAGTCCCTGACACGGGGCTGCTGCGACCCCTCAGGCACTCGGCATGCCCTGTCAAGCAACAGATTTGCCGCGGGCCCTCGTGGAAGATGCGCCGGTATCCATGGGAATACGCGGGCCCCCCACTCTGAGCCCCATCTTGTGTTACCCTCAACTCGCTGGCAAAGAGACACCAGCCTGTGCCTGGTTTGTGGCTATTAACCTACCTTGACTAATTGTTCTGATAACCCGTAAATAACTTCATGAAAGTCATGTTGTTCTTCTGTTGTGCTGCTGTTAAACCCATGTTTGTTTAAGGTATTAAATGCATGAATCCAGTGTGCAGTGCACATTTTTTAATGTTTTCAATCACCACCTGGGATAGTGGGGGTTGTCAATCTCTGTCATCGTTATTTCGGGGGTCGCGAGGGTGTAAATGAACAGATTCGTGTGCTAGCACCCCGTCAAAGGAGTGGTGGCCTAGTGGTTAAGGACGCTGGGCTTGTAATCGCAGGGTTGCCGGTTCAAGCCTCACCTGGGCCACTGTGGGATGTTGAGCAAGTCCCTTAACCCCGAACAGGCGTCGCACAATGGCTGCCCACTGCTCCTCAGGGATGGGTTAAATGCAGAGGACAAATTCCATTAATGTACAAACATTACATGGCCAATTAAAGGCGAAAGCCCTAATCTTAAACTGAGGTCAAAAGCTGAATTGTTAGGTTTCATTTCTTTTTTTGTTTTTTTTTGTTTTTTTCCGGTTTGCACATGTTGTCAACACTACAAGAAATGCAATCTTTTTAAGACAGCAATTTATTTTATTGCATAATTGTGACCATCACCAGCCCTCCCTATGGAAGAGTAATTTTAGGAGGATATAAAAAGAAAGGGCAGTGTTACACCTAGGCAAGGGGGGAGGGAACAGGAAGGAGAGACTCAAGCCCCCCAAACGCCCCCAAGATCCCAAACTGAGAGGCAGCCACCGCCCCCCAAATACACACCTGAGAACGCACCAAAGAGCAGAGGACCCAGCGCACCCTGCCAAAAATCCCAAACCCCAATCCCAAGGCCCCCCGCAAACATCCTCCCCGCTGTACCCAACCCCCCAAGGGGAGGGCCCAGAGAGCCCCCATCAGAGACTCCAGCAAATGACCAGAGCCACTCCGAACAAGCAGCTGGCGGGCCCAGGGCCAGCAGGGACCGGACCCCAAGCCAGAGCCGAGCCTCTCAAATCACTATTTATCAATGCCACCCGCACGATGGGCCTTAGTTATTGCTAAATACGCCCAACCCAAAGACCACCCCCCGGGACACCACCCGCACGGCGTCCATGGGGCCCAGCACACCTAGCCAGGAGACCTAGGTTTCATTTCTGGTAAACGTGATTGTACCATTCCCATTCATTTATGAGGTCTTGCAGCCCATGTGCATGATCGACAAGTAGATTGCGATTGATCGGTAGATTGTGATCGATCGGTAGATCAAGATCGACGTATTGTGCACCCCTGGTCTAAAGTATACTCAAGCTTGCATCATTAACAGAAATAGTACTTTGCAGGAGGTTGGAAGAGTTGCCTTCCTGGACCAGGAGAAGAAATTACATCTTGACGGTGGCAAGACGTACTGCTTTACGACAGCCCAATACAAACTAATGCTAGATTATGACCAGCCGCGTGGCTGCACACGGTTGTCTAAAAATTCACTTTTCTCAAACTTATATCAATGGCGGAGGCAGCAAAAAAAGAAAGAGAAGACCTTTGTCCGAGGAACAGAGCAACTCACACACACAGTCATCGTAGCAACAGGCACGCGCACACACAAACACACTCACAACCCAGTGCTCTATCAGGCAGCACACACACATATCCATCTATCTTCAGAGCTGCTTTGTCAGCACACAAACAAACACATCACACACATTTCCTCACTCCCTTCTGTATTACTCCCACATCATTCATTTATTTTACTTGTCCCTCTTCCTCATACTGTTCACAAGGTCAGATTCACCACCTGAACCGTACACACATATAGTCCACCGGACTATATGTGTGAAAGCACCCTTAGTGATAGTGTTGTGTTAGTAATTTTCAGTGATCGGTTGCTACCGTCTTGGGAGAGCAGCAGAGAGTTAGGTTACTAGGCTCCTCACCTTTGGAAACATGTCCAAGTCTCAGTGTGGGAGACCGCTACTCTCTCCACCTTTAAGGCTAAACTAAAAACCTACTTGTTCAAAAAAGCGTATATCGTATAAAAACGCAAAAGTAACCACAAGAGATGAAGCCCTAAAACCTAAAAATACAACCAACTGACAAACTGAAGAACACCAACAAATGAAATTGCATAGTAAACACCAACCCTAATCACATCTGCACATACTTCAACACTATATCATGTTTTTCTGAAGTCTGTGCTTTCTCATTGTCCTTCTGTCTCTTTTTTCTGTTTGTGTGTGTTGGCGCTGGAGTTTGCGGTTTCTGATCTGTGGTTCGCGGCTCAACAAGTCTGGGACACTTTGATGTTCCATCTCAATCCTGTTCTGTTCTCCTCTTTCTGTCCAATAACCCCAACCAGTCGACGCAGATGGCTGCCACCTCTGAGCCTGGTTCTGCTGGAGATTTCTTCCAGTTAAATGTCAGTTTTTTTCTCCTCACTGTGGCGGAAGCTTGGTGATATGGAATTTTGTTGGTTTTAATCTAAACAATTTTGTATTTTGTGAGAGCTTTGAGATGACTTGTTGTAATTAGAGCGATATTAATAAATAATAATTGAATAGTTGTGTGAGAGCATTTTACTCGTGTTTACAAGAGAATTTCACATGTGTATGTGAGAGAAAATTCTGAATAATGTCCTATACCCGTATATGTGTGTGTGTAATATATTAATTAATTTTAAACATGGATTAAAATGTTACAATGAATTGACATTTATCTGTATTAAACCAACAAAAATACATCAAATAATGTTTTCTGAAAAAAACTTCTACACTTGAAAGTTGTTCGTCCCAGTCAGTTGTCCCACCCTGGGTCTCATGGGTCATTTTTTTGTTTTTATAAAAAAGCTAAAACCTGGTATCATACATATTTTTTTTTTTATACAAGATAATATTTTTGACAAATCAGCTGTATTTCCGGGTTTGGTGGCGATAATTGTAAAAAGTAACATTTAGGTGATTGATTCCTGAAGGAAACATGAAAAAAAAATATTATACATGTTACATGTACATTTTTGTTTCTGTTTTTTTAAGTTGTATGGCTGTAAAATAAACAATATTTCTGACATTAATGTGTCCTCCTTTGACTACCACTGCATGTTACAGCAGGCAGAGAGAGGAATGCACTAATTATTATTCAGGTCTCTATTAACACAAAAGCTTCTTATTGTAAAGCTGGGCCAGACAGGAAAGGACTGAAATGTGAGACCCATAATCAGAGTTTGAGAGTTTAACCCAGCACAGGTTTAGGACACAGGCAGGCAGTCAGAATCAGGCAGAGGGACACATAGAGCAGGCTGAGGCAAAATGCATGTGTACAAAAACAGGGTCAAAAACAGACAGAGTCAAAAAAAGCAATAGGAAGAACAGAAGCTCACTAGTCAGGAAAGAACACAGATAATCTGGCACTGGAGTAGTGAGATGGCCAACACTATGGAAGCCCAAAAGAGTCATAATTAAATAAATAAAAACAACATTTTGAAATATATACCATTTTGATAAAAAACAGACAAATATATAATATGGTCATTAAATTATTATGAAATATGTTTTATTATTCTTAAAAATCTATTTCCACAAGTGTCTTTTTTCTTTCATAATGGCCTTTTTCAGCAGAATGACTTTGGTCTGTCAATCAAAGAACATATGGCGGAGCCAGTGAAGTGAGTGCAGCAGCACTTGCAGAATCGATTCATGGAGACTTATCACTAATGCTGAGAAGCCTGAGCGCCACGAGTGCATCACACGTTAGAGTAACACACTCTCATTCTCAACTCGTCACATATTGACCATCGGTCAGGACCCCTTAGCGTCAGTGTTCCACACACGGGGTACCCCTTTGGTGTTTATTTTTGACACTCAGGGTTCCTGTTCCACCCACAGGCAATGAAAAACATGGCGGACACGTATATTTAATAGCAAATTCTGTCATTGTGTCCTTGAGCAAGACACTTCATCCACATTGTCTTATATGAAGGTGGTGGTTGGAGGGGCTGATGGCGCACTAAAGCAGCCTTGCCTACGTTCCAGGGCAGCCCCAGGGCAGCTGTGGCTACAGTAGTAGCTTACCACCACTAAGTGTAAAGTGAAAGAATAATGCATTCATTCTGTAATGCACTTTGAGTGTCTGTGATGAAGCGCTATATAAAATTCAACGGATTATTATTATTTTTATCAGTGTCTGTGTTTCACTAGTGTATTTGAGCGGATCATTTTTTAGTTGTTCATGTGAGTGTTAAGTGTGTTATATATTATTTATTTCTAAACATGGATTAATGGAATAAATTGACATTTATCTGAATTAAACCAGCAAAAATACCTCAAATAATATTTTTCTGAACAAAACTTCTACTCACGAAAGTCATTTGTTCCAGTCAGTTGTCCCACCCTGGGTCTCATGGGTGATTTTTTGTTTTTATAAAGGCTCACTCCCAAAACTGGTCGTCACATTGCTGGGTGGCTGAGGAAAGGACAGCAGAGGAACTGAGAGAGAGAGACAACAGGAACATTTGAATCAGAAAGCTCTAACCCTAACCCTAACCCTAGATCCTGCATTTATTTCAGCAGCTGATGAGATTTCTATGAACTCTTTCCTGATTTTCAAAAGAAGAACAGCAAAATAATGAAAGTGAACAAATCCTCACTGGATTTTGTATCTTTGGCAGCATTGGATTTATCATCTATGCTCATTTATCCTGCCTTTATTTTTGGGTTATTTACCTTTCTCATGACTATCTTTTGTAATGTGCTTATCATTGCAGTTATTGCTTTTAGCAAAAACTTACAGAAACCAATGTTTGTCCTGCTGGTCAACCTGCTCATTGGTGACATAATAGCATTAATAGCTTTTTTTCCACAGTTTCTCATCAGCATTGTGACGCAGAACCGCTTGATCACCTATAACGCATGCCTAACTCAAGCTTTTTTCGTTCACTTTTATGGTTGTACAAACATCTTTACACTGTCAGCTATGGCATACGACCGATTTATTGCTATATGTGCTCCACTGAGGTACAATGCCATCATGACTCCACAAAAAGTAATACAATTCATATTTTGGATTTGGTTTATTGGCTTTGCCATGATGTTTTCCCTTTTTATGCTGTTGGCAGGTTTCAAGATTTGCAGGAACAATATTGTGGATTTATACTGTAATAATCCATCTATAATGAAACTAATCTGCAACAACACTACAGTCAACAACTACTATGGATTGTTTGTATTAGTTGTGGGTCTGGGGGGTTCAAATATAGTAGTGATTTACACATATGCACAGATATTGTTCACATGTATCAAGACCAATCAGGTGGACGCCTGGCATAAAGCCATTCAAACTTGTGGAACACATTTAGTTACTTTTTTATTATTACAAACTTTCACAATGTTTTCACTTGTTGCTCATCGCATTCAGAACGCACCTGCTTCTCTCAGAAAGATTTTGGGAGTGTCTGTACTTATATTCCCTCCTATTTTAGACCCAATTATTTATGGATTGAAAGTTCAAGAACTGAGGCTGAACATTGTACGATTCCTGAAAAAAAGATTAGGTTCAACAAAGTGATCTGGTTTCTCTTTTGGCCTCATTCTTCTACATTCAAAATGTCTCTCCCTGTAATATGTGCATTATATACAGTATGTGTGTGTGTATAACTTATATTTCGTTTCAATTTCTGACAAGAATCATTGGCCACGCATGTATTACAGAAAATATTGCATGAATTTGTCTTATATCTTACGTTGTGTGAAATTTCATCATGAGTTACTCTAAGAATCTGAATTTTTTGTATGATAGTGCAAATGTAAAAGTGGATGATGTATCAGGTTTCCTATAGGGTATAGGCTATTATTATTATTATTATTATTATTATTATTATTATTATTATTATTATTATTATTATTAATTTTTTATTTATTTTGTACCAGAATCAAATATGAACAAAAGCAACAGTTGGATTCATTAATTTAATCCAAAATCAAAACTGGTAAGCGTTTAGTAAGGATGAGGTCATGCTCAATGCTGCTGTACAGGTTTTAAACAGGTAAAACCAGCTGTTTACTGACTAAATGGCAACATTCATCAGATGTTTTTTGTTTCTGAGGGTTTTGGCTTTAATTTGATTGAACACATTTTTTTTTTTTTTACATTATTATGTTTTTTCACTCACTATCACAGCAATAAATGATGAGTTGAAAAACGAGATACAGTGGCAATGTCTTTTTTACTGTTAAAGTGCTTGTTCAATCACACAGTCATCTCACCGCTGAGGCACATAAACTGTCTAAAGTAGGGGTGCACACACTTTTTTGGCTTGCGAGCTACAGCTCTTCACAATCTACTGTGTTGGGGGGTGTTATAATTGTAAATAATTGGATAAGAAAGATAAAATAACAATAATAGAGGTGTCCCGATCCAATATTGATATTGGATTGGTTAAGGACGCTGGGCTTGTAATCGCAGGGTTGCCGGTTCAAGCCTCACCTGGGCCACTGTGGGATGTTGAGCAAGTCCCTTAACCCCGAACTGCACCCCAGGCGTCGCAAAATGGCTGCCCACTGCTCCTCAGGGATGGGTTAAATGCAGAGGACAAATTCCATTAATGTACAAACATTACATGGCCAATTAAAGGCGAAAGCCCTAATCTTAAACTGAGGTCAAAAGCTGAATTGTTAGGTTTCATTTCTTTTTTTGTTTTTTTGTTTTTTTTTCCGGTTTGCACATGTTGTCAACACTACAAGAAATGCAATCTTTTTAAGACAGCAATGCATGTTTTTGTTATTGCAATTAAATACATTAATTTATTTTATTGCATAATTGTGACCATCACCAGCCCTCCCTATGGAAGAGTAATTTTAGGAGGATATAAAAAGAAAGGGCAGTGTTACACCTAGGTAAGGGGGGAGGGAACAGAAAGGAGAGACTCAAGGTAGAAAATGGAAAGTGATTATACCAAAAGCAGGTATTTGGGATCAATGTGTCTAAGGTGAAGCCCAGTGCATCCAAGACCAATGTACGTATGCGCAAGAACCGTTATTGCAAACCCAAGCAATGCCCCAGGCCCGAAGATGCAGCCAGGCTAGCAGAAAGAGAGGGGGCTAAGGAGCCCCAGGCCACCCCCCCAAGGTCGAGCAGCCCCCCAAACGCCCCCAAGATCCCAAACTGAGAGGCAGCCACCACCCCCCAAATACACACGTGAGAACGCACCAAAGAGCAGAGGACCCAGCGCACCCTGCCAAAAATCCCAAACCCCAACCCCAAGGCCCCCCGCAAACATCCTCCCCGCCGTACCCAACCCCCCAAGGGGAGGGCCCAGAGAGCCCCCATCAGAGACTCCAGCAAATGACCAGAGCCACTCCGAACAAGCAGCTGGCAGGCCCAGGGCCAGCAGGGACCGGACCCCAAGCCAGAAGGACCCGGAATAGAAGCAGCACTGACAGCAGCCCGCCCAAGGACAATGACCACATCCCCAGCTGCCTAGGGTGCCAAGGGGACGCTGCAAGTCGTCCCCAGCCAGCCCCCAGGCGCACTGGCCGAGCCTCTCAAATCACTATTTATCAATGCCACCCGCACGATGGGCCTTAGTTATTGCTAAATACGCCCAACCCAAAGACCACCCCCCGGGACACCACCGGCACGGCGGCCATGGGGCCCAGCACACCTAGCCAGCAGACCTAGGTTTCATTTCTGGTAAACGTGATTGTACCATTCCCATTCATTTATGAGGTCTTGCAGCCCATGTGCATGATCGACACAAAATGCCTCCACGATCGACAAGTAGATTGCGATTGATCGGTAGATCGTGATCGATCGGTAGATCAAGATCGACGTATTGTGCACCCCTGGTCTAAAGTATACTCACGCTTGCATCATTAACAGAAATAGTACTTTGCAGGAGGTTGGAAGAGTTGCCTTCCTGGACCAGGAGAAGAAATTAAATCAAATATGAAGTCTAGTGCTACCAGTCTAGATTGTTCTATGGTGTAATATGGCCACTTAAAATGTCCGAAATAACAGCAACGACAGCTATAAAACTGGATGCCAAGGCCAACAGCTATATCTGTGTGACTTGGACTATCAAGTTCAGGCTAATCCTGGAACTCAGACATTCAAGTGACAAGCTGGTAAGAATCAGTGGTGCTACAATCCAGACTTTGTTACTCCAGTATTTATAAAATTGGTAGTTCAATCCCTTGTGTAATCTCATCTCAAATATTGTTCACCTATATGGTCTGTTGCAAATGGAACATATATAGCAAGACTAAGTCATCTAAAACAAGGCTGCCTGCCTAGTATTAAAGTGTCCTTACTTTACTCGTGTTAAAGAAATGCATTGTATCTTGTCTTGTCCTATGCTCCAAGACAAAATACAATAAAAGCAACTAGTATTTTTAGAGGAAATAATCCTGACCAGTAAACCAGCTTCATTGTTTGAAAATGTTAGATATGTAAACCAACACACTCACATTATACAAAGCATGATTTGGTCATTTCTTGGCCTAAAACCAATTTACTACAAAAGTCTTTCCTATATAGATCATCTCATCTATGGAATAAACTCTGGAATAAAGTAACAAATGACTTGCTGATGGCAGCTGATGTAGGATTACCATCACTTTTGATTCTCCTCGACCTGTCAGCAGCCTTCGACACCATAGACCATGCTATCGTCCTCGACCTCCTCCACAATACTGTCGGTCTGTTAGGCAGTGCCCTGAAGTGGTTTAGATCTTACCTCTCTGACCTCGGTGTTCCTCAGGGATCAGTCCCGCAGGTGGAGCTATAACCAAGGTCAGCAAGTTTTGGCCCATAACTCCTCCACCGTTTGTCGCACATTTAAAAACTTCATATCCACAGACTCCCTGAATAGCACTGAATCTCCTGGGCTAGGCCACGCCCATTTCTGCCTGGACCTTTGTCAGAGCTGAATCCCAAAAATTGGAACTTGGGGGTTTGTCCAATCAGCATGAAACTTGGCACTCAGAGTGTTCAGTTGGACCTGATCTAAAGTTGATAAAATAATTTTGGAAACCATGCAAAATATTAACAAGTAAAACTTTTTAGCTAGCTATAAAAATGGGAACTGGTACATATCTCGGTCAAAATAAATGCTAACACCACCAAATCTGAGATCTGTGGTTGGAATGTGACTGTGGGGGTGTGCGGCAAATTTGAATAATGTTGGTCACTAGGGGCGCTGCAAATATGGAATATTTATATCTCTTAAATGGCAAAACCAATTTTTACCAAATTTGGTGGGTATGATCTTGGGTCCCTCCTGAGGTCATATCTCAAAGTTTTTTGCGATTGGTTAAAGTGGGCATGGCTTATTACATCATAACTCATAAATAAACAATTATTTCAGCTGAATTTTATATTGAGGGTTGTGAAATTTACAGGGTAGATATAGCAGAACACACAGACAACCCATACAAAAAATTGCGCCACTAGGTGGCGCTATATTTGCAAACACATTTTGGCCTCTAACTTTCACATTTTAATTCACATCTTTATAAACTTCATATCCTCGTGCTCCCAACATGGAGTCACATCTTCTGACATAGGCCACGCCCAATCCCACAGCACATTGCTTTTTGTAAGTCACTACACATCAAAAACCTACTTTTTTGAATTCCTCTTTTGGGTTTTGTTCAATCAGCGTGAAACTTGTCACGTAGAGCTTTCAGTTGGATCTAATCTAAAGGTCAGCAGAAAATTTTGTTCGGGCAAAATATTAACGAGTAAAGTTTTCTAGATAGCTATAAAAACGCAAACTGTTGCATATCTCGGTCATAATAATTGCTAACAACACCAAATCTGAGATTCTTGGTTGGCATGTTACTGTAAGGGTATGAGCAAAATTTTGATAATTTACGCCACTCGGGGCTCTGCAAATATGGGAAATGTATATCTCTTAAATGGCAAGACTGATTTTTACCAAATTTGGTGGGTATGACCTTGGGTCACTCATGAGGCCACATCTCCAAAGTTATTTGTGATTGGTCAAAGTGGGCGTGGCTTATTCCATCATAACATATAAATAAACAAACATTTATTTCAGCTGAAGTTTTATGTGGAGGGCTGTGAAATTTACAGGGTATATATACTGTAGAAGAGCACACAGACCACTCATACCAAAAAGTGTGCCACTTGGTGGCGCTACAATGGGGGCAAACACGTTTTGGGCTGTAACTTTTACATTTTAAATCATCTTCATAAACTTTATATCTACGTGTTCCCTAAATAGAGTCGCATCTTCTGACAGAGGCAATGCTCACTCCCAAGGTATGTTTCCCTTTTTCAAACTCCGCCTAGTGTTTACGCTCTATCTGCAGCAGACTTTGCACATATAATCTCCAGACTTGCCTGATAAAAAGTTCAGAAAAAAGATTTGTTTGGTCAAAATATGCACAAATTATTAATGAGTAAAGTTTTCTTGCTAGCTTAAAAACACATACAGTTGCAAATTTTTGTCAAAATAAAAGCTATCAACATCAAACTCAATTCAGTTGTGTCAGAGGTCGACCAGAGGCTCTGTGCCAAATTTGGCACAAATTGGCCAATGGGGGCGCTATAAACAGAGAAACGTCAAGCAACAAAAGTTGAACAGATTTGCATGTAATTTGGCACATTTTGGCCTGTAACTTTCACATTTTAAATCACATCTTCATAAACTTTATATCCATGTATTCCCTAAATGAAGTCACATCTTTTGACATAGGCTATGCCCACTCCCAAGGCATATTTCTTTTTGTAAGTCACTACACATCAAAAACCTACCTTTTCAAACTCCTCCTAGTGTTTAAGTTCTATCAGCACCAAACTTTGCAGATACAAATCTCCAGACTCTCCTGATCTCCACAAGACCGTCATCCTTCCATGGGCTCTGCAAAACCTGGGGGTTGAGTCGAGCGGGAAGGCTTGGCCCCCTTTCATAACTGCTTGCAGTTCTAGTTATTATTAGTCGAGCTGACATCCCATTGGACCATGGCATCAAAGAGGAAGAAGACATGGTATGCTGACCTTGTGGATGCGGATGATGCACAGTATTTCTTCGCAATGAAATCAGATGAAACTCATCACTTGTTAAAACTCCAGGTCTGTCTTAAAGACATCAAGTCCTAGATGAGCTGTAACTTTCTTCTTCTTCACCAGGACCAAACAGAAGTTATTTTATTGGTCTAAAACACCTCAGAAACAAATTATCAGAGCAAACAGTACCTCCGGGCAACATTACTCTGTCACCCAGCACCACAGTGAAAAACGTAGACGTTATCTTTGATACCGACTTATCCTTTAACTCTCATATTAAGCAAATCTCAAGGACAGCCTTTGTCTACCTCCGTAATATCTCTAAAATCAGGAATAGCTTGGCCCAAGATGGCACTAAAAAACTAAACCATGCATTTGTTACAGCCAGACTAGATTACTGGAACTCTTTACTCTCAGGATGTCACAGTAACTCATTCAGTCTTCAGTTCATCCGAGAGAGTAGGTACAAGCAAGAGAGCATATTTCTTCAATATTGGCTTTACTTCATTGGCTTCCTGTAAATCTAGAATAGAATTTAAAACACTCCTGTTAGCATACAAAGCTCTTCATGATAAAGCTCCTGTATATCTTAATGACACGTTAGTGCCCTATCTTCCGGGCAGAACACTCTGCTCTGTGTTGGCCGGTCTATGGGAAATTCCAAGCATGTCTAGAAGAAAAATAGAAGGCAGAGAGTTAAATCTATCCTGTTCTGTTCTCCTCTTTCTATCAAATAACCCAAACCAGTCGACGCAGATGGCTGCCACCTCTGAGCTTGGTTCTGCTGGAGATTTCTTCCAAGTAAATGTCAGTTTTTTTTCTCCCCTCTGTCGGGGAAGCTTGGTGATGTGGAATTTTGTTGGGTTTTTTCCAAACAATGTTATATTTTGTGAGATGACTTGTAATTAGCACGATATGCATAAAAAATAATTTAATAGTTGTGTGAGAACGTTTTACAGGAGCATTTCAAATGTGTATGTGAGAGAAAATTCTGAATAATATCTCAGACTCCCCCTTAAGCGCACGTGTGCGTGTGTGCGTGTGTGTGTGTGTGTGTGTGTGTAATGTACAGTAATTCAATTTTAAACATTGATTGAAATGTTACAATAAATTGACATTTATCGGAATTAAACCAACAAAAATGATAGTTTTCTGAAGAAAACTTCTACACTTGAAAGTCATTTGTTCCAGTCAGTTGTCCCACCCTGGGTCTCATGGGTCATTTTTTGTTTTTATAAAGGCTCACTCCCAAAACTGGTCGTCACATTGCTGGGTGGCTGAGGAAAGGACAGCAGAGGAACTGAGAGAGAGAGACAACAGGAACATTTGAATCAGAAAGCTCTGTGAGAAATTCTCTCCGAGGTGAAGATCCTGCATTGGTTTCAACAGCTGACAAGATTTCTTTGTACTTTTTGCCTAATTTTCATAAGAACAGCAGCAAAATAATGAAAGCAAATGAATCGTCACTTGATTTTGTATCTCTTGCAGCATTGGATTTGCCACCTATGTTCATTTTTCCTGCCTTTATCTTTGGGTTATTTACCTTTCTCATCACTATCTTTTGTAATGTGCTTATCATTGCAGTTATTGCTTTTAGCAAAGACTTACAGAAACCAATGTTTCTCCTGCTGGTCAACCTGCCCATTGGTGACATAATAGCATTAATAGCTTTTTTTCCACAGTTTCTCATCAGCATTGTGACGCAGAACCGCTTGATCACCTACAACGCATGCCTGACTCAAGCTTTTTTCCTTCACTTTTATGCTGGAGCTAACATCTTTACACTATCTGTTATGGCATACGACCGATTTATTGCTATATGTGCTCCACTGAGGTACAATGCCATCATGACTCCACAAAAAGTAATACAATTCATCTTTTGGATTTGGTTTTATTGCTCTGCCGTGACGTTTTCTGTTTTTATGCTGTTGGCACGTTTCAAGATTTGCAGGAACAATATTGTGGATTTATACTGTAATAATCCATCAATAATGAAATTAATCTGCAACAACACTGCAGTCAACAACTACTATGGATTGTTTACATTAATTTTGATTATGGGAGGTTCAAGTCTAGTAGTGATTTACACATATACACAGATATTGTTCACATGTATCAAGACCAATCAGGCGGACGCCTGGCATAAAGCCATTCAAACTTGTGGCACACATTTAGTTACTTTTTTATCATTGCAAGTTTTCATATATATTTCACTTCTTGCTCATCGCTTTCAGAACGCACCTGCTTCCCTCAGACAAATTTTGGGACTGTGTATACTTATTTTCCCTCCTATTTTAGACCCAATTATTTATGGATTGAAAGTTCAAGAACTGAGGCTGAACATTGTACGACTTTTTAAAAAAACATTGGGTTTGACAAAGTGAGGCGGTGGTGGCGTAACAGTGAAGGTAAAGGAAGCAGGCTTGTAATCAGAGGATTACCAGTTCTAATCCAACCTGTGCCATCACTGTGGGATGTTGAGTAAGTCCCTTAACTCTAACTTCTCATGTTGTATGTTACTTTGGATAAAAGCATCTGCTGAATGAAATTGAAAATGATATATATTTAAAATAATTTCTGTGTAATATGTGCAATATATACAGTATGTGGGTAAATAACTTACATTTAGTTTTAATTTCTTGGTCACGCATGTATTCTGTGCAGACAATAGTACCAGAATTATTGCATTTATTTGTGTGATATCTTATGTGTAAAAATGCATCATGTGTTACTCTAAGGATCAGATGTTATTTAATTTTAGTGCAAATGTAAAGGTGGATAATGTTCTGTATCTGGTTACCCATAGGGTAATTTTTGTTGTTTTTGTTTTGTTTTTACCAAAATCAAATACAGGCATGGACAAAAGCAACAGTTGGAGTTATTCATTTAAATCAACCTCAAAATTGTTCAAGTGCTCGTTCAAACACACAGATATCTCACTGCTGAGACACAAACTTTTTCTATAATACATACAGAAAGTAGTGTCACTTTTCTAATCAAAATATGCCTAATATTTATGTATCTGAACTCATAGTATTTTTTTTTTCTAAATACATAACAGTGAATGTCATCATTGTCTGTCTAGAGGTCAGTGTTTAAGGTCTGCTGACAAAAACCAGCTCTTCTTCACATTAACCACTTCTTGTCAGTTGTGGGACTCTTGACATTTAACATCTTTTTTTTTTTTTTTTTTTCCCATTTAAGTAGACATTTACTAGGGCTCAGTTAAAAAAATCACAGAATCTGTGATGCCATTGTAGAAACAAACAATGCAAATAAAACTGATTTTAAAGTTTTAAAGTCTGTTTATTTGAAAGTTTTGCACAAAATTAAAAAAAAATAATCATGCTAAACTTAAAAATGATTTCAAGAAAAAAAAACCTTGATGGTTCAAATTATACAATCAGTTCAGTTCAGTTTAGCCACGATGTCCCAAAGGAATTAAACATTAATAATGATTAAATATAAGAACAAATGTATTGTCTTATTTTATTGTTAAGGAAATATTTTCAAAATTGTTGGCTAAATGAGAGTGAAAATATCATATTTATTTCTACACACAATCACTACATAATCTTTTCCAGAACATTACAATTCTTCATTTTGGCTCATTGACCAAGATGAATTTCACCTTGGACAGGCTCCTCCTCTCTGTCACCACTGTCAGAGAGTCCAGTTTAATCCCCACAACGTCATTGGCCCTGCGGATGAGTCTGAGTCTATTGGCGTCTGCGACCCTCAGGCTGCTCCCCAGCAAACAACAGTGTAGAGGATCACACTCACCACCACTGACTCATAAAACATCCTCAGCATTTTCCTGCAGATGTTGAAGGACCTCAGAAAATAGAGGTGGCTTTGGCCCTTCCTGTAGAGGGAGTCAGATTTCTTCCCCCAGTCCAGTTTATTATCAACCACCACTCCCAGGTATTTGTACTCCTCCACAATGTCCACACTGACCCCCTGGATTGAGACAGGGCTGACTGGCCTCTTGGTTCTCCTCAGGTCCACAATCAGCTCCTTAGTCTTTGTCACATTGAGCTGTAGATGGTTTCGCTCACTCCATGTGACAAACTTTTCCACACAAATTTTAGATAGATAGATAGATACTTTTCTGATGCTTTGATTCTAACTTGTTTGGCCTGAACGCCACGAGCTGGTGAGGGGCCTCTTGCTCTCATAGTGGCTCTTGCTCTCACAGATAGTATGTTTTAGAACAGATGCTCTTCAAGGCACTCGGTTTGAAAGTTAAGCCTTTTAATTACGCCATCGCATTTTGACTCCTCGGAATCTTCCTCAGGGCTTTGTATGAAACACCACAGGTGTAAAGTGTACTTTATTGTCTCCGTAGGGGGATTTGTCCTCTGCAATTGACCCATCCTTCAATGCCACTAGGGCCTCTGTCAGGAGCAGTGTCAGGACCCATCTGCTGATGTTGATGCTCAGCTTGGTCAGGACGACCAGCACTGGAGGAATTTATCTATGGTGCATGTTATTGTGTGGTGGGGGAAACCCACCCAGACACGTGGAGAAACATGCAAACTCCTCACAGAAAGGCCCAGGCTGGACCGGGATTCAAACCACAACCTTCTTGCTGTGAAGCCTGCACAGGATGCAGGATTTACACAGAAAACGACCAATAAGGAAGCGGCATAATTTTCTGGAGTCTGAATTCTGCTTTGAATTATATTATTGTGGATCAATTACAAATCGTGGGTAAAAACCTTCCATTAAGCTAGAACTGATGACATGGACAGCGCGGCGCTGCTCGTTCTGCGTCATTGACCCGCCCTGCAATTTAGATTTTTTACTGATGATTTTAAATGTTTTTTTTTTGTTGCCGACTTTAGTGTTTTTATTGATTTGAAGCTGTTGAATGTTTTGTGACAAAATGGGAGGGCATTATACCAAGGTTAGTTGGGTGGAGTGCCCAGTAGAAGATGCCTCAGGCAAGAATCAATTTCCTCATCCAAGCCCACCTACACTCTTTCTAGTCCAGCAAATTTGACACGAGGCACCAACGCAAGGGGGGAGGGAACAGGAAGGAGAGACTCAAGGTAGAAAATGGAAAGTGATTATACCAAAAGCAGGTATTTGGGATCAATGTGTATAAGGTGAAGCCCAGTGCATCCAAGACTAATGTACGTATGCGCAAGAACCGTTATTGCAAACCCAAGCACTGCCCCGGGCCCGAAGATGCAGCCAGGCTAGCAGAAAGAGCAGGGGCCAAGGAGCCCCAGGCCACCTCCCCAAGGTCGAGCAGCCCCCCAAACGCCCTCAAGGTCCCCAACTGAGAGGCAGCCACCGCCCCCCAAATACACACCTGAGAACGCACCAAAGAGCAGAGGACCCCAAGGCCCCCCGCAAACATCCTTTCCGCCGTACCCAACCCCCCAAGGGGAGGGCCCAGAGAGCCCCCATCAGAGACTCCAGCAAATGACCAGAGCCACTCCGAACATGCAGCTGGCGGGACCAGGGCCAGCAGGGACCGGACCCCAAGCCAGAAGGACCCGGAATAGAAGCAGCACTGGCAGCAGCCCGCCCAAGGACAATGACCACATCCCCAGCTGCCTAGGGTACCAAGGGGACGCTGCAACTCGTCCCCAGCCAGCCCCCAGGCGCACTGGCCGAGCCTCTCAAATCACTATTTATCAATGCCACCCGCACGATGGGCCTTAGTTATTGCAAAATACGCCCAACCCAAAGACCACCCCCCGGGACACCACCGGCACGGCGTCCATGGGGCCCAGCACACCTAGCCAGCAGACCTAGGTTTCATTTCTGGTAAACGTGATTGTACCATTCCCATTCATTTATGAGGTCTTGCAGCCCATGTGCATGATCGACACAAAATGCCTCCACGACAAGTAGATTGCGATTGATCGGTAGATTGTGATCAATCGGTAGATCACGATCGACGTATTGTGCACCCCTGGTCTAAAGTATACTCAAGCTTGCATCATTAACAGAAATAGTACTTTGCAGGAGGTTGGAAGAGTTGCCTTCCTGGACCAGGAGAAGAAATTAAATCAAATATAAAGTCTAGTGCTACCAGTCTACATTGTTCTATGGTGTAATATGGCCACTTAAAATGTCCGAAATAACAGCAACGACAGCTACAAAACTGGATGCCAAGGCCAACAGCTATATCTGTGTGACTTGGACTATCAAGTTCAGGCTAATCCTGGAACTCAGACATTCAAGTGACAAGCTGGTAAGAATCAGTGGTGCTACGATCCAGACTTTGTTACTCCAGTATTTATAAAATTGGTAGTTCAATCCCTTGTGTAATCTCATCTCAAATATTGTTCACCTATATGGTCTGTTGCAAATCGAACATATATAGCAAGACTAAGTCATCTAAAACAAGGCTGCCTGCCTAGTATTAAAGTGTCCTTACTTTACTCGTGTTAAAGAAATGCATTGTATCTTGTCTTGTCCTATGCTCCAAGACAAAATACAATAAAAGCAACTAGTATTTTTAGAGGAAATAATCCTGACCAGTAAACCAGCTTCATTGTTTGAAAATGTTAGATATGTAAACCAACACACTCACATTATACAAGGCATGCTTCTAGTCATGATTTGGTCATTTCTTGGCCTAAAACCAATTTACTACAAAAGTCTTTCCTATATAGATCATCTCATCTATGGAATAAACTCTGGAATAAAGTAACAAATGACTTGCTGATGGCAGCTGATGTAGGATTACCATCACTTTTGATTCTCCTCGACCTGTCAGCAGCCTTCGACACCATAGACCATGCTATCGTCCTCAACCTCCTCCACAATACTGTCGGTCTGTTAGGCAGTGCCCTGAAGTGTTTTAGATCTTACCTCTCTGACCTCGGTGTTCCTCAGGGATCAGTCCCGCAGGTGGAGCTATAAAAAAGGTCAACAAGTTTTGGCCCATAACTCCTCCACCGTTTGTCGCACATTTAAAAACTTCATATCCACACACTCCCTGAATAGCACTGAATCTCCTGGGCTAGGCCACACCCATTTCTGCCTGGACCTTTGTCAGAGCTGAATCCCAAAAATTGGAACTTGGGGGTTTGTCCAATCAGCATGAAACTTGGCACACAGAGTGTTCAGTTGGACCTGATCTAAAGTTGATAAAATAATTTTGGAAACCATGCAAAATATTAACAAGTAAAACTTTTTAGCTAGCTATAACAATGGGAACTGGTACATATCTCGGTCAAAATAAATGCTAACACCACCAAATCTGAGATCTGTGGTTGGAATGTGACTGTGGGGGTGTGCGGCAAATTTGAATAATGTTGGTCACTGGGGGCGCTGCAAATATGGAATATTTATATCTCTTAAATGGCAAAACCAATTTTTACCAAATTTGGTGGGTATGATCTTGGGTCCCTCCTGAGGTCATATCTCAAAGTTTTTTGCGATTGGTTAAAGTGGGCATGGCTTATTACATCATAACTCATAAATAAACAATTATTTCAGCTGAATTTTATATTGAGGGTTGTGAAATTTACAGGGTAGATATAGCAGAACACACAGACAACCCATAAAAAAATTACGCCACTAGGTGGCGCTATATTTGCAAACACATTTTGGCCTCTAACTTTCACATTTTAATTCACATCTTTATAAACTTCATATCCTCGTGTTCCCAACATGGAGTCACATCTTCTGACATAGGCCACGCCCAATCCCACAGCACATTGCTTTTTGTAAGTCACTACACATCAAAAACCTACTTTTTTGAATTCCTCTTTTGGGTTTTGTTCAATCAGCGTGAAACTTGTCACGTAGAGCTTTCAGTTGGATCTAATCTAATGGTCAGCAGAAAATTTTGTTCGGGCAAAATATTAACGAGTAAAGTTTTCTAGATAGCTATAAAAACGCAAACTGTTGCATATCTCGGTCATAATAATTGCTAACAACACCAAATCTGAGATTCTTGGTTGGCATGTTACTGTAAGGGTATGAGCAAAATTTTGATAATTTACGCCACTCGGGGCTCTGCAAATATGGGAAATGTATATCTCTTAAATGGCAAGACTGATTTTTACCAAATTTGGTGGGTATGACCTTGGGTCACTCATGAGGCCACATCTCCAAAGTTATTTGTGATTGGTCAAAGTGGGCGTGGCTTATTCCATCATAACATATAAATAAACAAACATTTATTTCAGCTGAAGTTTTATGTGGAGGGCTGTGAAATTTACAGGGTATATATACTGTAGAAGAGCACACAGACCACTCATACCAAAAAGTGTGCCACTTGGTGGCGCTACAATGGGGGCAAACACGTTTTGGGCTGTAACTTTTACATTTTAAATCATCTTCATAAACTTTATATCTATGTGTTCCCTAAATAGAGTCGCATCTTCTGACAGAGGCCATGCCCACTCCCAAGGTATGTTTCCCTTTTTCAAACTCCTCCTAGTGTTTACGCTCTATCTGCAGCAGACTTTGCACATATAATCTCCAGACTTGCCTGATAAAAAGTTCAGAAAAAAGATTTGTTTGGTCAAAATATGCACAAATTATTAATGAGTAAAGTTTTCTTGCTAGCTTAAAAACACATACTGTTGCAAATTTTTGTCAAAATAAAAGCTATCAACATCAAACTCAATTCAGTTGTGTCAGAGGTCGACCAGAGGCTATGTGCCAAATTTGGCACAAATTGGCCAATGGGGGCGCTATAAACAGAGAAACGTCAAGCAACAAAAGTTGAACAGATTTGCATGTAATTTGGCACATTTTGGCCTGTAACTTTCACATTTTAAATCACATCTTCATAAACTTTATATCCATGTATTCCCTAAATGAAGTCACATCTTTTGACATAGGCTACGCCCACTCCCAAGGCATATTTCTTTTTGTAAGTCACTACACATCAAAAACCTACCTTTTCAAACTCCTCCTAGTGTTTAAGTTCTATCAGCACCAAACTTTGCAGATACAAATCTCCAGACTCTCCTGATCTCCACAAGACCGTCATCCTTCCATGGGCTCTGCAAAACCTGGGGGTTGAGTCGAGCGGGAAGGCTTGGCCCCCTTTCATAACTGCTTGCAGTTCTAGTTATTATTAGTCGAGCTGACATCCCATTGGACCATGGCATCAAAGAGGAAGAAGACATGGTATGCTGACCTTGTGGATGCGGATGATGCACAGTATTTCTTCGCAATGAAATCAGATGAAACTCATCACTTGTTAAAACTCCAGGTCTGTCTTAAAGACATCAAGTCCTAGATGAGCTGTAACTTTCTTCTTCTTCACCAGGACCAAACAGAAGTTATTTTATTGGTCTAAAACACCTCAGAAACAAATTATCAGAGCAAACAGTACCTCCGGGCAGCATTACTCTGTCACCCAGCACCACAGTGAAAAACGTAGACGTTATCTTTGATACCGACTTATCCTTTAACTCTCATATTAAGCAAATCTCAAGGACAGCCTTTGTCTACCTCCGTAATATCTCTAAAATCAGGAATAGCTTGGCCCAAGATGGCACTAAAAAACTAAACCATGCATTTGTTACAGCCAGACTAGATTACTGGAACTCTTTACTCTCAGGATGTCACAGTAACTCATTCAGTCTTCAGTTCATCCGAGAGAGTAGGTACAAGCAAGAGAGCATATTTCTCCAATATTGGCTTCCCTTCATTAGCTTCCTGTAAATCTAGAATAGAATTTAAAACACTCCTGTTAGCATACAAAGCTCTTCATGATAAAGCTCCTGTATATCTTAATGACACGTTAGTGCCCTATCTTCCGGGCAGAACACTCTGCTCTGTGTTGGCCGGTCTATGGGAAATTCCAAGCATGTCTAGAAGAAAAATAGAAGGCAGAGAGTTAAATCTATCCTGTTCTGTTCTCCTCTTTCTATCAAATAACCCAAACCAGTCGACGCAGATGGCTGCCACCTCTGAGCTTGGTTCTGCTGGAGATTTCTTCCAAGTAAATGTCAGTTTTTTTTCTCCCCTCTGTCGGGGAAGCTTGGTGATGTGGAATTTTGTTGGGTTTTTTCCAAACAATGTTATATTTTGTGAGATGACTTGTAATTAGCACGATATGCATAAAAAATAATGTAATAGTTGTGTGAGAGCGTTTTACAGGAGCATTTCAAATGTGTATGTGAGAGAAAATTCTGAATAATATCTCAGACTCCCCCTTAAGCGCACGTGTGCGTGTGTGTAATGTACAGTAATTTAATTTTAAACATTGATTGAAATGTTACAATAAATTGACATTTATCGGAATTAAACCAACAAAAATATCTCAAATGATAGTTTTCTGAAGAAAACTTCTACACTTGAAAGTCATTTGTCCTCGTCAGTCAGTCCCATCCTGGGTCTCATGGGTCATTTTTTGTTTTTAAAAAGGCTCACGCCCAAAGCTGGTCGTCACATTGCTGGGTGGCTGAGGAAAGGACAGCAGAGGAACTGAGAGAGAGAGACAACAGGAACATTTGAATCAGAAAGCTCTGTGAGAAATTCTCTCTGAGGTGAAGATCCTGCATTGGTTTCAACAGCTGACAAGATTTCTTTGTACTTTTTGCCTAATTTTCATAAGAACAGCAGCAAAATAATGAAAGCAAATGAATCGTCACTTGATTTTGTATCTCTTGCAGCATTGAATTTGCCACCTATGCTCATTTATCCTGCCTTTATCTTTGGGTTATTTACCTTTCTCATCACTATCTTTTGTAATATGCTTATCATTGCAGTTATTGCTTTTAGCAAAGACTTACAGAAACCAATGTTTCTCCTGCTGGTCAACCTGCCCATTGGTGACATAATAGCATTAATAGCTTTTTTTCCACAGTTTCTCATCAGCATTGTGACGCAGAACCGCTTGATCACCTATAACGCATGCCTAACTCAAGCTTTTTTCCTTCACTATTATGCTGGAGCTAACATCTATACACTGTCAGCTATGGCATACGACCGATATATTGCTATATGTGCTCCACTGAGGTACAATGCCATCATGACTCCACAAAAAGTAATACATTTCATCTTTTGGATTTGGTTTTATTGCTCTGCCGTGACGTTTGCTGTTTTTATGCTGTTGGCACGTTTCAAGATTTGCAGGAACAATATTGTGGATTTATACTGTAATAATCCATCTATAATTACATTAATCTGCGACAACACTACAGTCAACAACTACTTTGGATTGTGTACATTAATGTTGTCTCTGGGAGGTTCAAGTCTAGTAGTGATTTACTCATATGCACAGATATTGTTCACATGTATCAAGACCAATCAGGCGGACGCCTGGCATAAAGCCATTCAAACTTGTGGCACACATTTAGTTACTTTTTTATCATTCCAAGTCTTCATATTTATTTCACTTCTTGCTCATCGCTTTCAGAACGCACCTGTTTCCCTCAGACAAATTTTGGGACTGTGTATAATTATTTTTCCTCCTATTTTAGACCCAATTATTTATGGATTGAAAGTTCAAGAACTGAGGCTGAACATTGTACGACTCTTTAAAAAAACATTGGGTTTGACAAAGTGGGGCAGTGGTGGCGTAACAGTGAAGGTAAAGGAAGCAGGCTTGTAATCAGAGGATTAGCAGTTCTAATCCAACCTGTGCCATCCCTGTGGGATGTTGAGTAAGTCCCTTAACTCTAACTGCTCATGTTGTATGTTACTTTGGATAAAAGCATCTGCTGAATGAAATTGAAAATGATCTATATTTAAAATAATTTCTGTGTAATATGTGCAATATATACAGTATGTGGGTAAATAACTAACATTTTGTTTTAATTTCTGACAATCATTGGTCACGCATGTATTCTGTGCAGACAATAGTACCAGAATTGTTGTATTTCTTTGTGTGATATCTTATGTGTAAAAATACATCATGTGTTACTCTAAGGATCAGATGTTATTTAATTTTAGTGCAAATGTAAAGGTGGATAATGTTCTGTATCTGGTTACCCATAGGGTAATTTTTGTTGTTTTTGTTTTGTTTTTACCAAAATCAAATACAGGCATGGACAAAAGCAACAGTTGGAGTTATTCATTTAAATCAACCTCAAAACTGTTCAAGTGCTCGTTCAATCACACAGATATGTCACTGCTGAGACACAAACTTTTTCTATAATACATACAGAAAGTAGTGTCACTTTTCTAATCAAAATATGCCTAATATTTATGTATCTGAACTCACAGTATTTTTTTTTTCTCAATACATAACAGTGAATGTCATTATTGTCTGTCTAGAGGTCCGTGTTTAAGGTCTGCTGACAAAGACCACCTCTTCTTCACATTAACCACTTCTTGTCTTGACTATTTTTACATTAAACATCTTTTTAAGTAGACATTTACTCGGACTCAATAAAAAACAAATCACAGAATCTGTGACGCTATTGTAGAAACAAACAATGCAAATAAAACTGATTTTAAAGTTTTAAAGTCTGTCTTTATTTGATGTGCATTACAAAATATTTACCACTTTTTCCAGTTTTACGATAACATGTTATGTAAAACTAATATTCAATTACCTTTTTAGTTTTTGATAACATAAATAAAGGATTAAGATCTAAATGTATTGTTAATTGTTGCCTCAATGACAATCACATTATTTACTGACCGTTGAAAATTTAACAGATAAGTTATGATCTTGCTCGTTGTAAAATGATGGTCCACATATTTACTTAGACTAGTATAAGCTTTTTTTTATTTATTTATTTACTATTACCAATATTTATTTTAATTTCATATTTTTCAAAATTATGAAACACATTTGCATAAAAATAAAAAAAAACCATGCTAAACTTAAAAATGATTTCAAGAAAACAGAAAACCTGGATGGTTCAGATTACACAACCAGTTCCTAAACAATGTACAGTTTAATGTAGCCACGATGTCCCAATGAAATTAAACAATAATATTAGTTAGATATTAGAACATAAATGCATCATCTTATATTATTTATAAGGATATATTTTTAAAATTGTTGGCTAAATGAGAGTGAAAATATCGTATTTATTTCTACGTGTACATAATCTTTTCCAGGACTTTACAATTATTCATATCTGCTGACCATCACTCACTAGTGGGAGATATTTCAGATTTTTAAGTGACAGATAAAATCAGAATCAGAATTCTTTTATTAATCCCAGGGGGAAATTGCTTTTGTTACAGCCACAGAACACATCTCAAATAAAAGAATAAAAACATTAATGACAAAAAAAGAATAAACAACAAGTGTGCAATTAAGTAAAAGACTGTTAAAAATAAGGATCAGAAACACACATTACAGTAGTAGAAAATGAAGTAGGATAGATACTAGTAATAATAAAAAAATAATAATAATAAACAAATATATACCAATATGATTCCGATTTTTACAAAAACACAAATATACAAATATGATTTAGATATGTACAAAATTGAGTTGTGAGGTTACAGAGATAAATTATACAGTTTGATTGCCACAGGCAGGAGTGGTTTCCTGTGGCATTCTGTGCAGCACCGTGGTTGGATCAGCCTGGTGCTGAAGGTGCTTCTGTGACTGACCAGCACATCATGGAGTGGGTGGGACTCATTGACCAAGATGAATTTCACCTTGGACAGGCTCCTCCTCTCTGTCACCACTGTCAGAGAGTCCAGTTTAATCCCCACAACGTCATTGGCCCTGCGGATGAGTCTGAGTCTATTGGCGTCTGCGACCCTCAGTCTGCTCCCCCAGCAAACAACAGTGTAGAGGATCGCACTCGCCACCACTGACTCGTAAAACATCCTCAGCATTTTCCTGCAGATGTTGAAGGACCTCCGAAAATAGAGGCGGCTTTGGCCCTTCCTGTAGAGGGAGTCAGAGTTCTTCCCCAGTCCAGTTTATTATCAACCACCACTCCCAGGTATTTGTACTCCTCCACAATGTCCACACTGACCCCCTGGATTGAGACAGGGCTGACTGGCCTCTTGGTTCTCCTCAGGTCTACAATCAGCTCCTTAGTCTTTGTCACATTGAGCTGTAGGTTTCACTCCATGTGACAAACTTTTCCACACAAATTTTAGATAGATAGATAGATAGATACTTTTCTGCTGCTTTGATTCTAACTTGTTTGGCCTGAACGCCACGAGCTGGCGAAGGGCCTCTTGCTCTCATAGTGGCCACACTATGAGGGAAGGGGCGGAGCCTATGCGAAAGTCAAGTGCTCGCCCCCCAAACGCCCCCAAGATCCCAAACTGAGAGGCAGCCACCTCCCCCCCAAATACACACCTGAGAACGCACCAAAGACCAGAGGACCCAGCGCACCCTGCCAAAAATCCCAAACCCCAACCCCAAGGCCCCCCGCAAACATCCTCCTCGCCGTACCCAACCCCCCAAGGGGAGGGCCCAGAGAGCCCCCATTAGAGACTCCAGCAAATGACCAGAGCCACTCCGAACAAGAAGCTGGCGGGCCCAGGGCCAGCAGGGACCGGACCCCAAGCCAGAAGGACCCGGAATAGAAGCAGCACTGACAGCAGCCCGCCCAAGGACAATGACCACATCCCCAGCTGCCTAGGGTACCAAGGGGATGCTGCAAGTCGTCCCCAGCCAGCCCCCAGGTGCACTGGCCGAGCCTCTCAAATCACTATTTATCAATGCCACCCGCACGATGGGCCTTAGTTATTGCTATATACGCCCAACCCAAAGACCACCCCCCGGGACACCACCGGCACGGCGTCCATGGGGCCCAGCACACCTAGCCAGCAGACCTAGGTTTCATTTCTGGTAAACGTGATTGTACCATTCCCATTCATTTATGAGGTCTTGCAGCCCATGTGCATGATCGACACAAAATGCCTCCACGATCGACAAGTAGATTGCGATTGATCGGTAGATTGTGATCGATCAATACGTCGATCAAGATCGACGTATTGTGCACTCCTGGTCTAAAGTATACTCAAGCTTGCATCATTAACAGAAATAGTACTTTGAAGGAGGTTGGAAGAGTTGCCTTCCTGGACCAGGAGAAGAAATTAAATCAAATATAAAGTCTAGTGCTACCAGTCTAGATTGTTCTATGGTGTAATATGGCCACTTTAAATGTCCGAAATAACAGCAACGACTTGGGGGTTTGTCCAATCAGCATGAAACTTGGCACACAGAGTGTTCAGTTGGACCTGATCTGAAGTTGATAAAATAATTTTGTAAAACATGCAAAATATTAACAAGTAAAACTTTTTAGCTAGCTATAAAAACGGGAACTGGTACATATCTCGGTCAAAATAAATGCTAACACCACCAAATCTGAGATCTGTGGTTGGCATGTGACTGTGGGGGTGTGCGGCAAATTTGAATAATGTTGGTCACTGGGGGCGCTGCATTATGGAATATTTATATCTCTTAAATGGCAAAACCAATTTTTACCAAATTTGGTGGGTATGATCTTGGGTCCCTCCTGAGGTCATATCTCAAAGTTTTTTGCGATTGGTTAAAGTGGGCATGGCTTATTACATCATAACTCATAAATAAACAATTATTTCAGCTGAATTTTATATTGAGGGCTGTGAAATTTACAGGGTGGATATAGCAGAACACACAGACTACCCATACAAAAAAGTGCGCCACTAGGTGGCGCTATAATGGGTGCAAACACGTTTTGGGCTGTAACTTTTACATTTTAAATCATCTTCATAAACTTTATATCTACGTGTTCCCTAAATAGAGTCGCATCTTCTGACAGATGCCATGCCCACTCCCAAGGTATGTTTCCCTTTTTCAAACTCCTCCTAGTGTTTACGCTCTATCTGCAGCAGACTTTGCACATATAATCTCCAGACTTGCCTGATAAAAAGTTCAGAAAAAAGATTTTTTTGGTCAAAATATGCGCAAATTATTAATGAGTAAAGTTTTCTCGCCAGCTTAAAAACACATACTGTTGCAAATTTTTGTCAAAATAGAAGCTATCAACATCAAACTCAATTCAGTTGTGTCAGAGGTCGACCAGAGGCTCTGTGCCAAATTTGGCGCAAATTGGCCAATGGGGGCGCTATAAACAGAGAAACGTCAAGCAACAAAAGTTGAACAGATTTGCATGTAATTTGGCACATTTTGGCCTGTAACTTTCACATTTTAAATCACATCTTCATAAACTTTATATCCATGTATTCCCTAAATGAAGTCACATCTTTTGACATAGGCTACGCCCACTCCCAAGGCATATTTCTTTTTGTAAGTCACTACACATCAAAAACCTACCTTTTCAAACTCCTCCTAGTGTTTAAGTTCTATCAGCACCAAACTTTGCAGATACAAATCTCCAGACTCTCCTGATCTCCACAAGACCGTCATCCTTCCATGGGCTCTGCAAAACCTGGGGGTTGAGTCGAGCGGGAAGGCTTGGCCCCCTTTCATAACTGCTTGCAGTTCTAGTTATTATTAGTCGAGCTGACATCCCATTGGACCATGGCATCAAAGAGGAAGAAGACATGGTATGCTGACCTTGTGGATGCGGATGATGCGCAGTATTTCTTCGCAATGAAATCAGATGAAACTCATCACTTGTTAAAACTCCAGGTCTGTCTTAAAGACATCAAGTCCTAGATGAGCTGTAACTTTCTTCTTCTTCACCAGGACCAAACAGAAGTTATTTTATTGGTCTAAAACACCTCAGAAACAAATTATCAGAGCAAACAGTACCTCCGGGCAGCATTACTCTGTCACCCAGCACCACAGTGAAAAACGTAGACGTTATCTTTGATACCGACTTATCCTTTAACTCTCATATTAAGCAAATCTCAAGGACAGCCTTTGTCTACCTCCGTAATATCTCTAAAATCAGGAATAGCTTGGCCCAAGATGGCACTAAAAAACTAAACCATGCATTTGTTACATCCAGACTAGATTACTGGAACTCTTTACTCTCAGGATGTCACAGTAACTCATTCAGTCTTCAGTTCATCCGAGAGAGTAGGTACAAGCAAGAGAGCATATTTCTTCAATATTGGCTTCACTTCATTGGCTTCCTGTAAATCTAGAATAGAATTTAAAACACTCCTGTTAGCATACAAAGCTCTTCATGATAAAGCTCCTGTATATCTTAATGACACGTTAGTGTCATGTTCTGTTGGTTAGTTTAGTTATTCTGTGTCTTTGTTTATTTTGAGTCTAGTCTTGTGTTTAACTCTTGTCTATGTTTCAGGTGTTCCTGCTTGTGGCTCCACCCCCCCAGTGATGTCTGTGTGCTTGGTTGGTGATTGATTAGCTCCCTCATGTTTTCACCCAGGTGTGGTCCATTCCTAATCAGGCCTCCTCCACTATTTAACTAAGTGCTTGGTCACAGTGTGGTTGCTGGTTCGTTGTGTGATGTTGTCAGGTTCGTTGTCTCCCTCTTCGTGTACAGTTGTGTCTGGTCTTGCGCCCTGTTCCTGCTCCCCTGTTTTTGATTTTAGTTTGGATTTTGGAATTTGCTTTTAAAGAATAAACATGGACTGGTTCCAAGAACGCTACTCCTCTATCCTGCTTCCATCTCTCCTTGCATTTGGGTCCACACCCACACCGGACCGTGACAGAACGAACCAGCCACCAGTGGACCCAGCGGAGAGAGAGTTTGTGGAAAGACTGCTTTATTTCCAGAACCTCTTACGTGAGGCCTGGGCGGGCAGGATTTCTTTGGAGGAGGAGTCTGTTGGAGAGGTGTGCTCGGGGACTCGACTGGCTGCCGGAGGACCCCGGAGCCTGAAGCGATATGGAGGCCGTGAGGCCTGGACGGGCAGGATTTCTTTGGAGGAGGATCCTGTCAGAGAGGTGTACGCGGGGACTCGACTGGCTGCCGGAGGACCCCGGAGCCTGCAACGGTGTAGAGGTCGGTCGAGAAAAAAGCGCCAACCCCGCCAG
Source organism: Gouania willdenowi (assembly GCF_900634775.1). NCBI lineage: Eukaryota > Metazoa > Chordata > Actinopteri > Blenniiformes > Gobiesocidae > Gouania > Gouania willdenowi. The sequence continues at coordinate 8,785,859 of NC_041056.1, read as the reverse complement.
TCCCCTAGCTTCCAGGCTAGCGTCCCTGTGTCTCCTAGCTCTAAGGCTAGCGTCCCTGTCTCCTAGATCCCAGGCTAGCGTCCCTGTGTCTCCTAGCTCCCAGGCAAGCGTCCCTGTGTCTCCTAGCTCCCAGGCTAGCGTTCCTGTGTCTCCTAGCTCCCAGGCTAGCGTTCCTGTGTCTCCTAGCTCCCAGGCTAGCGTTCCTGTGTCTCCTAGCTCCCAGGCTAGCGTTCCTGTGTCTCCTAGCTCCCAGGCTAGCGTTCCTGTGTCTCCTAGCTCCCAGGCTAGCGTTCCTGTGTCCCCTAGCTCCCAAGCTAGCGTTCCTGTGTCCCCTAGCTCCCAAGCTAGCGTTCCTGTGTCCCCTAGCTCCCAGGCTAGCGTTCCTGTGTCTCCTAGCTCCCAGGCTAGCGTTCCTGTGTCTCCTAGCTCCCAGGCTAGCTCTCCAGAGGCTCCCCGCACCTGGCCGCCGCCTGCCCAGCCGCCAGTCCCGGCTCCCCGCACCCGGCCGCCGCCTGCCCTGCCGCCAGTCCCGGCTCCCCGCACACGGCCGCCGCCAGTCCCGGCTCCCCGCACCCGGCCGCCGCCTGCCCTGCCGCCCGTCCCGGCTCCCCGCACCCGGCCGCCGCCTGCCCTGCCGCCCGTCCCGGCTCCCCGCACCCGGCCGCCGCCTGCCGCCCGTCCCGGCTGTTTATTTTGAGTCTAGTCTTGTGTTTAACTCTTGTCTATGTTTCAGGTGTTCCTGCTTGTGGCTCCACCCCCCCCAGTGATGTCTGTGTGCTTGGTTGGTGATTGATTAGCTCCCTCATGTTTTCACCCAGGTGTGGCCCATTCCTAATCAGGCCTCCTCCACTATTTAACTGAGTGCTTGGTCACAGTGTGGTTGCTGGTTCGTTGTGTGATGTTGTCAGGTTCGTTGTCTCCCTCTTCATGTACAGTTGTGTCTGGTCTTGCGCCCTTTTCCTGCTCCCCTGTTTTTGATTTTAGTTTGGATTTTGGAATTTGCTTTTAAAGAATAAACATGGACTGTTTCCAAGAACGCTACTCCTCTATCCTGCCTCCATCTCTCCTTGCATTTGGGTCCACACCCACACCGGACCGTGACACGTTAGTGCCCTATCTTCCGGGCAGAACACTCTGCTCTCAGTTGGCCGGTCTAAGGGAAATTTCAAGTAGAAGGCAGAGAGTTAAATCTATTCTGTTCTGTTCTCCTCTTTCTATCTAATAACCCAAACCAGTCGACGCAGATGGCTGCCACCTCTGAGCTTGGTTCTGCTGGAGATTTCTTCCAAGTAAATGTCAGTTTTTTTTCTCCCCTCTGTCGGGGAAGCTTGGTGATGTGGAATTTTGTTGGGTTTTTTCCAAACAATGTTATATTTTGTGAGATGACTTGTAATTAGCACGATATGCATAAAAAATAATGTAATAGTTGTGTGAGAGCGTTTTACAGGAGCATTTCAAATGTGTATGTGAGAGAAAATTCTGAATAATATCTCAGACTCCCCCTTAAGCGCGCGTGTGTGTGTGTGTAATGTACAGTAATTTAATTTTAAACATTGATTGAAATGTTACAATAAATTGACATTTATCGGAATTAAACCAACAAAAATATCTCAAATGATAGTTTTCTGAAGAAAACTTCTACACTTGAAAGTCATTTGTCCTCGTCAGTTGTCCCACCCTGGGTCTCATGGGTCATTTTTTGTTTTTAAAAAGGCTCACGCCCAAAGCTGGTCGTCACATTGCTGGGTGGCTGAGGAAAGGACAGCAGAGGAACTGAGAGAGAGAGACAACAGGAACATTTGAATCAGAAAGCTCTGTGAGAAATTCTCTCTGAGGTGAAGATCCTGCATTGGTTTTAACAGCTGACAAGATTTCTTTGTACTTTTTGCATAATTTTCATAAGAACAGCAGCAAAATAATGAAAGCAAATGAATCGTCACTTGATTTTGTATCTCTTGCAGCATTGGATTTGCCACCTATGTTTGTTTTTCCTGCCTTTATCTTTGGGTTATTTACCTTTCTCATCACTATCTTTTGTAATGTGCTTATCATTGCAGTTATTGCTTTTAGCAAAGACTTACAGAAACCAATGTTTCTCCTGCTGGTCAACCTGCCCATTGGTGACATAATAGCATTAATAGCTTTTTTTCCACAGTTTCTCATCAGCATTGTGACGCAGAACCGCTTGATACCCTACAACGCATGCATGTCTCAAGCTTTTTTCATTCACTTTTATGCTGGAGCTAACATCTTTACACTGTCAGCTATGGCATACGACCGATATATTGCTATATGTGCTCCACTGAGGTACAATGCCATCATGACTCCACAAAAAGTAATACATTTCATCTTTTGGATTTGGTTTTATTGCTCTACCGTGACGTTTTCTGTTTTTATGCTGTTGGCACGTTTCAAGATTTGCAGGAACAATATTGTGGATTTATACTGTAATAATCCATCTATAATGAAATTAATCTGCGACAACACTGCAGTCAACAACTACTATGGATTGTTTACATTAATTTTGTCTCTGGGAGGTTCAAGTCTAGTAGTGATTTACACATATGCACAGATATTGTTCACATGTATCAAGACCAATCAGGCGGACGCCTGGCATAAAGCCATTCAAACTTGTGGCACACATTTAGTTACTTTTTTATCATTCCAAGTCTTCATATATATTTCATTTCTTGCTCATCGCTTTCAGAACGCACCTGCTTCCCTCAGACAAATTTTGGGACTGTGTATACTTATTTTTCCTCCTATTTTAGACCCAATTATTTATGGATTGAAAGTTCAAGAACTGAGGCTGAACATTGTACGACTCTTTAAAAAAACATTGGGTTTGACAAAGTGAGGCGGTGGTGGCGTAACAGTGAAGGTAAAGGAAGCAGGCTTGTAATCAGAGGATTAGCAGTTCTAATCCAACCTGTGCCATCCCTGTGGGATGTTGAGTAAGTCCCTGAACTCTAACTGCTCATGTTGTATGTTACTTTGGATAAAAGCATCTGCTGAATGATATTGAAAATTATGTATATTTAAAATAATTTCTGTGTAATATGTGCAATATATACAGTATGTGGGTAAATAACTTATATTTAGTTTTAATTTCTTGGTCACGCATGTATTCTGTGCAGACAATAGTACCAGAATTATTGTATTTATTTGTGTGATATCTTATGTGTAAAAATGCATCATGTGTTACTCTAAGAATCAGATGTTATTTAATTTTAGTGCAAATGTAAAGGTGGATAATGTTCTGTATCTGGTTACCCATAGGGTAATTTTTGTTGTCTTTGTTTTGTTTTACCAAAATCAAATACAGGCATGGACAAAAGCAACAGTTGGAGTTATTAATTTAAATCAACCTCAAAACTGTTCAAGTGCTCGTTCAATCACACAGATATCTCACTGCTGAGACACAAACTTTTTCTAAAGTACATACAGAAAGTAGTGTCACTTGTCTATTCAAAATATGCCTAATATTTTTGTATCTGAACTCATAGTATTTTTTTTTCTGAATACATAACAGTGAATGTCATTATTATTGTCTGTCTAGAGGTCAGTGTTTAAGGTCTGCTGACGAAGACCAGCTCTTCTTCACATTAACCACTTCTTGTCAGTTGTGGGACTCTTGACTATTTTTACATTAAACATCTTTTTTTTTTTTTTTTCCCATGTAAGTAGACATTTACTAGGGCTCAATTAAAAAAATCACAGAATCTGTGATGCTATTGTAGAAACAAACAATGCAAATAAAACTGATTTTAAAGTTTTAAAGTCTGTTTATTTGAAAGTTTTGCACAAAATTAAAAAAAATAATCATGCTAAACTTAAAAATGATTTCAAGAAAAAAAAACCTTGATGGTTCAAATTATACAATCAGTTCAGTTTAATGTAGCCACGATGTCTCAAAGGAATTAAACATTAATAATGATTAAATATAAGAACAAATGTATTGTCTTATTTTATTGTTAAGGAAATATTTTCAAAATTGTTGGCTAAATGAGAGTGAAAATATCATATTTATTTCTACACACAATCACTACATAATCTTTTCCAGAACATTACAATTCTTCATATTGGCTCATTGACCAAGATGAATTTCACCTTGGACAGGCTCCTCCTCTCTGTCACCACTGTCAGAGATTCCAGTTTAATCCCCACAACGTCATTGGCCCTGCGGATGAGTCTGAGTCTATTGGCGTCTGCGACCCTCAGTCTGCTCCCCCAGCAAACAACAGTGTAGAGGATCACACTCACCACCACTGACTCGTAAAACATCCTCAGCATTTTCCTGCAGATGTTGAAGGACCTCAGAAAATAGAGGCGGCTTTGGCCCTTCCTGTAGAGGGAGTCAGATTTCTTCCCCCAGTCCAGTTTATTATCAACCACCACTCCCAGGTATTTGTACTCCTCCACAATGTCCACACTGACCCCCTGGATTGAGACAGGGCTGACTGGCCTCTTGGTTCTCCTCAGGTCCACAATCAGCTCCTTAGTCTTTGTCACATTGAGCTGTAGATGGTTTCGCTCACTCCATGTGACAAACTTTTCCACACAAATTTTAGATAGATAGATACTTTTCTGCTGCTTTGATTCTAACTTGTTTGGCCTGAACGCCACGAGCTGGTGAGAGACCTCTTGCTCTCATAGTGGCCACACTATGAGGGAAGGGGCGGAGCCTATGCAAAAGTCAAGTGCTCGTCAATGACCAGGGACTCTTGTCATGTCATAGGCATGCCCCCGCGCTTTCCGAAAGTACAGTATATAGTTCATAGTACTCAAAAAGGGGGAAACATTGTAATTGTGCTGGAATATTATTCTTTCTTTCCCGGTGTCAGAACAACCTCACCTACTTTTCACCCACTGAACCGTTATGTTGAGTCACAAAAATTCAAACAAAATCCAATTGCGCGCTTTTCAAATTTCTATCTATTTTCGATATTAAAAATGCAAAAATTTAACGCGACAGCGCCCCCAAGTGCACCAAAAATGCATTACGAGATAGGAATTGCCAAAAAAAAAATTAATTAATCGTAGAATCATGAAAATTGACAGAAGTAGACCATGACAAGACAAGAAAAAAATATTATGACCACGCAAAAAAACACAGGAAGTTTAGAATCTTCAATCCTGAATATAAAATTGCAAAATTGCTATTTTCGCTTACGTTGTATTTTAACAAGGAGTTTCAGTGAAACTCCAAGGGCGTTTCACTGACGGGGTTCAAAATGGCTGGAGATCATCTAGGTGGGCCACTGAAAGTTATTGATGGATTATGGATAAATTATACCGTGTTTGCAGGGCGGAGCCAAAAATGAATGATTTTTTGGAAAATGCTCCCATTTGCACAATACAAATTCCGATACATACAAATGTGAATCAGTTGTTAAACTCCCGGCCCTAAACCAGCTCAATGTGGAAAAACAGTCATTGGCACGTTGGCACCCCCTACAGAGTGAAGTTAATTCAATATGGAATAAATGTCCTATTTTAACGCACTTCTCCTAGGGCGTTTCACCGACACAGCTCAAAGTTGCTATTGAACATCTACAGAAGTTGAACATCAAAAATTATCCATGGATTTTTGATAACTTTTACGGCATTTGCAGGGCGGAGCCGTGAATCTTAGCCTAATTTATTTATTTATTTATTTTAAATGATCGTATTTGCATATACAAAGTCAGCTTTGCGTCAAATGTGACTCAGTTGTTAAACTCCCGGCCCTAAACCAGCTCAATGTGGAAATACAAAAATTGGCACGTTCGCGCCCCCTACAGAGTGAAGACAATTTAATATGGGGGGAATACAATAAAAAATATTTAAATATTTTTCACAAACTTCTGTTTTGGCCTCTAGATTAAAAAAGTCAATGAGCCGCATGATTTATTTTTTATTGTGTTATTTTGTATCGAGATACTCTCCATTTTGTGTTAATGGGAAATTGGCCAAATCTTGAAATCTGCTTTGAATTATATTATTGTGGATCAATTACAAATCGTTGGTAAAAACCTTCCATTAAGCTAGAACTGATGACATGGGCAGCGCGGCGCTGCTCTTTCTGCGTCATTGACCCGCCCTGCAATTTATGTTTTTTACTGATGATTTTAAATGTTTTTTTTTTTTTTGTTGCCGACTTTAGTGTTTTTATTGATTTGAAGCTGTTGAATGTTTTCTGACAAAATGGGAGGGCATTATACCAAGGTTAGTTGGGTGGAGTGCCCAGTAGAAGATGCCTCAGGCAAGAATCAATTTCCTCATCCAAGCCCACCTACACTCTTTCTAGTCCAGCAAATTTGACACGATTGTACGGAACAGGGGAGAGCTGCAGCTTGTGCAACAGAAACCCGGGAAATCTCCACCACATTCTGTGTGGCTGCCAGACGACCTTGGCACAGGGTCAAAATAGATACAGACACGATTAGGTGCTGAGGAAGCTGGCTAAACACACAAGGACCATGAGGCTCATGGCAAATGATCAGTGACGTGCCGTGACCACTAGGGTTGGGTAGGCACGTTGCAAATCGAGACCACCAATGACAATTTCATGTTTCTGCTGTCAAGTGTTAATTCAATTCAAATAAATTGTATTTGGATAAAGCAATTTCCAACAGTCATCTCAATGCGCTTATCAAAATATAAAATTCATAATAAGAAAAAACCCAACAAGATCCACATGAACAAGTATTTAGCCATCTAACAAAATCAACATCATAAACACTATTAAAGAAACATAAACAATTATTTAATATAGCCTCCATACTCTCCCAACAAGATATATTTCATGACACGATAGCACATCCATTGTTTGTGTTGGAAACACAGAAACACGGAGAAAATTACAACAACAACTTAGAACAGCCTCAGTGAGGCACATCGACAAAGTCAATCCTTCCTTTTGTACCATTCATTAAGAAAAGTATGAAACATTTTCTGACCTTACCTTTGCTGAAGGTCTGGTAGCTCAGGTGTTGGTCTCCCATTTTTTAAAAGCTTGTTTTTCCTCAAAACAAAGTTTCTCTATTGTCTCGAGCGCTGTCATCATGACTGTAGTGTTATCCCGCCCACTGGCTAGACAGCGGTCACATGATATTAGGGTGGCCATATGTCCGGCTTTAAGACGGAACGTCCGGTTTTTAAAAGGTCTGTCCGTCTTCCGGCGCAGCCTTAAGCCGAACGTCCATTTGTCCTCCTTTTGACAAAATCTTTTTTTTCTCCCATCTCATATGGTCTCTAATGAAAAAGTAAATGTGCCTGAACAAAAATAACTCAAACAATAAATAATAAAAAAAAAAAAAAACACTACATGCAATTATGCTTCCCCTTAAGAGGTATTTGTGGCAGTTTATTGGATGAAATTGGCGTAAAATAAATATAGGACATATGTTGTATGATGTGTATTAATCATTCATTCATTATTCCGCAAAAGAAATGCTCATTTAACCATTATAGCTATTCGCCTGTTCTGACATGTCACACCTGTTTACTGCATTTTTGAAAGGTCACGGCTGCAAAGTAGATGTTGAGTGATAACCAAAAACAACCACCTATTTTCCACAGAAAAATAAAGCTAACACCTCAAGGTGTGAGGAGTCACACTTTACTTTAACAGGAAGCCAACGCCTTGTTATGTATCGAGTGTTAACCACGGACAACAACAATAACCAGTGTGGAAACCACCTTTGGTGAAAATCTGTTATGCCATCTGGGCCTTGACCTATGTATGAACTTTTGTCCTATTTTACTATTTGCTTAGGTAGTCGGAACATGAATAATGACATTATCACGCCATGCTTACAGCTATATATACCCTCGTTTTACTGTGTTCTGGGTCTTCTCTTACACGGACATTCTAGTTGTCCATGAAGATCCCCTTCTTTCTCTATCGGCTGATAGTTTAAGACTTTGATACTCTGAAACTTTTTTGATTGACTTTTGATTTTTTGTAAACCTATAATAAACATTCATAAACTATTAAGAAGCCTACTTGATTAAATTAACCGTCTGCAAACACCCACATCTGAGACAACACTTGATTGGAGGACACACTTCTAGGCCTCTGGTAAGTGAGCCTGCCCTCGGTATCCTCTTCACAGGGGTGCCCAGGGTGGGCTAACTCATGCTGTTGTAAAAAAGAGTTGTTTCCAGCTTCGACCCATATTGGATGGGTCCTAATATCAATCCCACAAAACTATAGCGAGACTACTCAACTTCCAATAGGAGGAAGTACATTTAGTCCTTTTCTGTATTAGACAACGATAATAGAGAATAGGCAGCCAGCTTCGGAGACAAGGTAGAGGGGGAATTCTTGTCAGAGTAAGACAGTTTTAGAACCCTTGCTGCTATAAAGTCCCGCGGGCTAAAGACAACATATGATTGGTTAACAGTGCTGAACGTAATCAAATTAGCCATGTGGACGTCGTTGACGTCAGGTCAGCGTCAGCCAGACAACGTGAAGCCACCCTGTCCACCTGCAGTCTGCAAAAATGCCTAAAAGAAAAACTACATTTAATCCTGAATGGACAAAGGAATATGGATTCATCTCCAAAAGTAGGAAGGATGACTGCCATGAATATTGTACGCTGTGTCGTTGTGATGTGGACGTAAGCAGCAAAGGTAAAGGTGCCCTCGATCGACATGCTAGCACAGACAAGCACAAGAGCAACAATCAAAGCGCGGGCACCTCTTCACTTTTTTCCTTTTTCCGTGAAGCCACATCTCCCCAGGATGACAAAATATCTGCTGCAGAACTTTGTAAAGTTTATCACGCCGTCAAGCATCACCAGTCATGCAGGAGTGTAGACTGTGGAATAAAAGTTGACCGGGAGATCTACAACGACTCAAAAATAGCTAAAGGAGTAACCTGTGGGAAAACTAAAGCTAAAGCTTTATGTGAAAATGTCCTAGCACCCTACTCCATCCATGCGCATGTGGACTACATAAAAGAAAACGAACTGCACTATTCTCTGGCGACTGATGCCTCAAACAAAGGTACGACCAAGTGTTTCCCTATTGTCTTAAGATATTTTCACTTTGTGGAGGGCGTGCAGCATGCGCTGCTCGATTTTTACAGTGACAGCAACGAGACATCAAAAGCTATAACAAATCAGCTGCTGGCAAAACTTGAGCTGTCTGGTCTGGATTTGCAAAAAATGTCAGCATATACAGCAGACAACGCCAGCGTTAACTATGGAAAACACAACAGTGTTTATCAGAAGCTAAAACTTGCTCAAAACGAGGTGCTTGCTGCAAACTGTTTAGCACACATTCTGCACAATGCCACAAGATATGCAGCTGGCAATATGGATCTGGATATTGAAAATGTTGTGTTAAAAGTGTATAGCCATTTTAGCATCTCAGCCAGTAGAACAGCGCAGCTGTGGTGAGTACAACAAAGTTATACTATGTGATCATTTTGATATTATTTTTTAGTTTTTATCTGAGCTTTGTTGAGTTTTGAAAAGTGTCCTCCTTTTTGGTGTACTAATGTACTGTAAATTTACATATAGCATTTAGCATAGCACGGTTACGTGCAAAGGCAGCTCTCTACGCTGCCTTTGCACATAAATGGTTGTCATCTTGGAGACCTGACTGCGCATGCGCAAACACGTAAAAACACGCAATGGGAACGGCGGCAGAAGAGCAATGTGCCTTTGGGAGGGGGCATGGCATCCCTCTGCCTTACAGCGGAGTGAAAAAAAAAAAAAAAGACTGCAGCTGTTCCAGGAAATAGCGCTGTTTAGTAATTTTCGCTATGAAATGCACAAAATGCGGACACTTTCACACTTATAGGTACAGTACTTACAGGTACTGTAGGCTATTGAAAATGGAAAAACAAATAATTTATAATTATATGATAATTAAAAAAATAAATAAATAATAATTAAAACAAATAATCAAAATATCAATTCACCCTTGGGTAGGCACTGCCTACCTTGCCTACCCTGAAAGCACGTCACTGCAAATGATAAGCCCATTTCCCAGCATAGGTGGTTTATCCATTTGTCCAGAGCTGCACACAATAGGACAGAACATTAGTCCTGACCCCAGGCAAAGACTGGTCAGTAACAGACGCTGACAAGCAGCTATGTTTTCCCGCTGACATCACCATAACCACATTGAGACCCAACATGGTCCTGATGTTGACATTAAAGAAGCAGGTTCTATCAAGCTGACATCCCATTGCACAATGGCATCCAAGAGGCATGTGAGAGGAAGAAGACATGGTATGCTGACCTTGTGGAATGCGAATGATGCACAGTACTTTTTTACAATGTAATCAGATGAAACTCATCACTTGTTAAAACTCCAGGCCTGTCTTAAAGCAGAACTAAGTAACTTTTTCACCTTAATAAATCCTTCTCGGAGTCCCTGTGAGGGTTATAAAAGTGTGAATGGATTTATTGGGGGTCTTTCATCTACCTCTGCTATCTCTGGCCAGAAAACCACACTTGCAACTTTCCCTGCCTCTGACCCCGATGAGCTGTAACTTTCTCCTTCTCAACCAGAACCAAGCAGAAGTTATTTTATTTGGTCTAAAACACCTCAGAGACAAATTAGCCCTAAAACCTAAAAATAGACACTAAATACTTAAATTGCATTGTAAAACACCAACCCTCATAACATTGTCTGTGCTTTCTCCTCGTCCTTCCATCTCTTTTCCGTTTCAGGTGTCTTGACGCTGGTGTTTGCAGTTTCTGATGTGTGGTTTGCGACTTCACTAGTCTGGGACACTCTGATGTTCCATCTCTATCCTGTTCTGTTCTCCTCTTTCTGCCCAACCAGTCGAGGCAGATGGCTGCCACCTCTGAGCCTGGTTCTGCTGGAGATTTCTTCCAGTTAAGGTAGGGTAGGCAATTTTCGAAAAGCTAGCATGATCTTGAATGTAGCCTCCCTGACGGCTCCGCCTTTACCCCCTACCCCGTGCTTCATCTCACTCACATGCATGCGCACAGAAGCAGACCTCAGTTCATCGCTTGTATTGTGTAGAAACTTTGTTGTCTAATGTCTCATTCAGCAGTAAGCAAACAAACTTTACCATCACATGTTAAAAAACGTGACTAAAAACTCTGTTTTAACTCTGTCAGCGGTGAGGTGCTTTCAGTGTGAGCTTGTGCATGCGAGATATCGAGAACGAGAGACGTGATTGGTTAAAAAAAAAAACTTTTTTTTTTTTTCCAATTGATCGGAGGTATTACACATTTACAGATTTTCTTCATTCCTTTTTCAGAACATAAGATCTTAAACATAAAGACAATTTCAACCAAAAACATAAAAAGTGTATTGTTGAAAATCGCCTACCCTAGCTTTAAATGGGAGTTTTTTTCTCCTCACTGTGGCGGAAGCTTGGTCATGTGGAATTTTGTTGGGTTTTTTCTAAACAATTTTATATTTTGTGAAAGCTTTGAAATGACTTGTTGTAATTAGCACGATATGAATACAAAATAATTTAATGGTTGTGTGAGAGCATTTTACTAGCGTTTACAAGAGCATTAAACGTGTACAGGAGAGGAAATTCTGAATGTCTCAGACTCCCCCTTATACGTGTGTGTGTGTAATGTAATTTTAAACACGGAATAAAATGTTACAATAAATTGAAATTTGTTTGAATTAAACCAAAAAAAAAAAAAACCTCAAAAATGTATTTTCTGAACAAAACTTCTACACTTGAACGTCATTTCTCCCACCCTGGGTCTCATGGGTCATTCTTTGTTTTGATAAAGGCTCACGCCCAAAACTGGTCGTCACATTGCTGGGTGGCTGAGGAAAGGACAGCAGAGGAACTGAGAGAGAGAGCGAGAGAGAGAGAGAGAGACAACAAGAACATTTGAATCAGAAAGCTCTGTGAGAAATGCACTTTGAGGTGAAGATCGTGCATCGGTTTCATCAGCTGACAAGATTTATATGTATTTTTTCCTAATTTTCAAAAGAAGAACAGCAAAATAATGAAAGTGAACGAATCGTTGGTTGAATTTGTATCTCTTGCAGCATTGGATTTGCCATCTATGCTCATTTACCCTGCCTTTATCTTTGGGTTATTTACCTTTCTCATCACTATCTTTTGTAATGTGCTTATCATTGCAGTTATTGCTTTTAGCAAAGACTTACAGAAACCAATGTTTCTCCTGCTGGTCAACCTGCCCATTGGTGACATAATAGCATTAATAGCTTTTTTTCCACAGTTTCTCATCAGCATTGTGACGCAGAACCGCTTGATACCCTATAATGCATGCCTGACTCAAGGTTTTTTCCTTCACTTTTGTGGTTGTGCTAACTTCTTTACACTATCTGTTATGGCATATGACCGATATATTGCTATATGTGCTCCACTGAGGTACAATGCCATCATGACTCCACAAAAAGTAATGCATTTCATTTTTTGGATTTGGTTTTTTTGCTTTGCCTTGATATTATCTGTTTTTATGCTGTTGGCACGTTTCAAGATTTGCAGGAGCAAGATTGTGGATTTATACTGTAATAATCCATCTATAATTACATTAATCTGCGACAACACTGCAGTCAACAACTACTATGGATTGTTTACATTAATTTTGATTCTGGGAGGTTCAAGTCTAGTAGTGATTTACACATATACACAGATATTGTTCACATGTATCAAGACCAATCAGGCAGACGCCTGGCATAAAGCCATTCAAACTTGTGGCACACATTTAGTTACTTTTTTGTCATTCCAAGTCTTCATATATATTTCACTTCTTGCTCATCGCTTTCAGAACGCACCTGCTTCCCTCAGACAAATTATGGGAGTGTGTTTACCTATTTTCCCTCCTATTTTAGACCCAATTATTTATGGATTGAAAGTTCAAGAACTGAGGCTGAACATTGTACGATTCTTAAAAAAAACATTGGGTTTGACAAAGTGAGGCAGTGGTGGCGTAACAGTGAAGGTAAAGGAAGCAGGCTTGTAATCAGAGGATTACCAGTTCTAATCCAACCTGTGCCATCCCTGTGGGATGTTGAGTAAGTCCCTTAACTCTAACTACTCATGTTGTATGTTACTTTGGATAAAAGCGTCTGCTGAATGATATTGAAAATGATGTATATTTAAAATAATTTCTGTGTAATATGTGCAATATATACAGTATGTGGGTAAATAACTTACATTTTGTTTTAATTTCTGACAATCATTGGTCACGCATGTATTCTGTGCAGACAATAGTACCAAAATTATTGTATTTCTTTGTGTGATATCTTATGTGTAAAAATACATCATGTGTTACTCTAAGGATCAGATGTTATTTAATTTTAGTGCAAATGTAAAGGTGGATAATGTTCTGTATCTGGTTACCCATAGGGTAATTTTTGTTGTTTTTGTTTTGTTTTTACCAAAATCAAATACAGGCATGGACAAAAGCAACAGTTGGAGTTATTCATTTAAATCAACCTCAAAACTGTTCAAGTGCTCGTTCAATCACACAGATATGTCACTGCTGAGACACAAACTTTTTCTAAAGTACATACAGAAAGTAGTGTCACTTGTCTATTCAAAGTATGCCTAATATTTATGTATCTGAACTCACAGTATTTTTTTTTCTAAATACATAACAGTGACTGTCATTGTCTGTGTTTAAGGTCTGCTGACAAAGACCAGCTCTTCTTTACATTAACCACTTATTTTCAATTGGGGGACTCTTGACTATTTTTACAATCAATCTTTTTTTATTAGGGCTCATTTAAAAAAAAACAGAATCTGTGACGCATTGTAGAAACAATCCTTAATGCAAATAAAACTGATTTTAAAGTTTTAAAGTCTGTTTATTTGATCTGCATTGCAAAATGATTTACGACTTGTCCAGTTTTACAATGACATGTAATATTCATTCACCTTTATAGTTTTTGATCTAAATGTATTGTTAATTGTTGCCTCAATGACAATCACATTAATTTATTGACTGTTGAAAATTTTACTTGTACAACAGATAAGTTATGATCTTGCTCGTGGTACAAGGATGGTCCACATATTTATTTAGCCTAGTATAAGATTTTATTTATTTATTTATTCATAACAATATTTGATCAATATTTTTTCAAAATTATGAAACAGGTTTGCACAAAATATATTAAAAAGAAACTTAAAAATTAAATCAAGAAAAAAGAAAACCTGGATGGTTCAGATTATACAACCAGTTCTTAAACAATGTACAGTTTAATGTAGCCACGATGTCCCAAAGGAATTAAACATTAATAATGATTAGGACATAAATGCATCATCTTATATTATTCATAAGAATATATTTTCAAAATAGTTTGGCTAAATGAGAGTGAATGTATAATTTATTTCTACGTGTACATAATCTTTTCCAGGACTTTACAATTCTTCATATCTGCTGACCATCACTCAACAGTGGGAGATATTTCACATTTTCCAGTGACAACAGACAAATCAATTCTCCTCAAACATTTTCCAGATGATTATTTACAAGTTTTAGATAGCCAACTAAACAAAATAATGGATCCATCAATATATATATATATATCGATCCCAAAAATTGAGAGTTGCTTTTGTGTAAAACCAGGTCTAGTGTGGGAGTGTGTTAAATATAATTGATGTTGCCTTGGTTCCCAAAGTGGGCTACGCAAATTGTCATATAGGGTACATAAATAAAAATTAAAAACAGTACAATTACATTGAAAACTAGAACATAAAAACACCACCAGTCAGAAGCCTCTATGCATTGCCACAAATTACACATTGTCCTATGTAATAATATTTTTGTGTGATCATTGCTTTCCATTCAAGGCTACAGTGAAAACATGTTGAAATTTGTTTTTTATACTGTATATATATTACTTTTCTGCTGCTTTGATTCTAACTTGTTACCGTTAGTTTCATGTCACAGATGTTAGTTCTACCTCAAGTGTGTAGTATTCGTTTTCAGTGAAATGGTCCCAAACTTTTGATACTTTAGGTTGGTTCTTCTTCTGTTGTGCAATTCTACTTCATATTGTCAATGGTGAAGCGACACTGTGCCCAGCAGTTCATGTATGGCACTGCATCAAAAAAGAAGCAGAAAATTGCCCGATATCACAAATTTAAAACGCTAAATGACGCATCGAGGCAAATTTTTGTCATCTACTTATTTAATTCTATATTTTTTCCCCAAAAAAAAGTTATCACTGAAAATGCCAGTAAGCAAATTAATTAAATAAAGCAACAAGTGATAGTTCTTAATATGATGTTTCCTTGTGTGCTTACAGATTATTATTTTTTTAATATGTATTTGTCCTCAACAGGATAGGTAAAATTCTGAGATAAATTTCAATGTAGGGCTACATTATGTATGACATTACATTGTTTTTTAGGTGTGTAGGAGTAGAAGGTACAGTGGGGCAAAAAAGTATTTAGTAAGCCACCAATTGTCTAAGTACTCCCACTTAAAAAGATGAGAAAGGCCTGTAATTTTCATCATAGGTATACCTCAACTATGAGAGACAAAATAATCACATTGTAGGATTTTTAATGAATTTATTTGCAAATTAAGGTGGAAAATATGTATTGGTCAATAACAAAAGTCAATCTCAATACTTCGTAATTGTTGTATGATGTGTATTAATCATTCATTCATTATTCCGCAAAAGAAATGCTCATTTAACCATTATAGCTATTCGCCTGTTCTGACATGTCACACCTGTTTACTGCATTTTTGAAAGGTCACGGCTGCAAAGTAGATGTTGAGTGATAACCAAAAACAACCACCTATTTTCCACAGAAAAATAAAGCTCAGTGTGGAAACCACCTTTGGTGAAAATCTGTTATGCCATCTGGGCCTTGACCTATGTATGAACTTTTGTCCTATTTTACTATTTGCTTAGGTGGTCGGAACATGAATAATGACATATTATCACGCCATGCTTACAGCTATATATACCCTCGTTTTACTGTGTTCTGGGTCTTCTCTTACACGGACATTCTAGTTGTCCATGAAGATCCCCTTCTTTCTCAATCGGCTGATAGTTTAAGACTTTAATACTCTGAAACTTTTTTGATTGACTTTTGATTTTTGTAAACCTATAATAAACATTCATCAACTATTAAGAAGCCTACTTGATTAAATTAACCGCCTGCAAACACCCACATCTGAGACAACACCTGGTTGGAGGACACACTTCTAGGCCTCTGGTAAGTGAGCCTGCCCTCGTTATCCTCTTCACAGGGGTGCCCAGGGTGGGCTAACTCATGCTGTTGTAAAAAAGAGTTGTTTCCAGCCTCGACCCATATTGGATGGGTCCTAATATCAATCCCACAAAGCTATAGCGAGACTACTCAACTTCCAATAGGAGGAAGTACATTTAGTCCTTTTCTTTATTAGACAATGATAATAGATAATAAGCAGCCAGCTTTGGAGACAAGGTAGAGGGGGAATTCTTGTCAGAGTAAGACAGTTTTAGAACCCTTGCCGCTATAAAGTCCCGCGGGCTAAAGACAGTAATGTACCCTTTATTGGCAATGACAGAAGTCAAACGTTTTCTGTAAATCTTGACAAGGTTTTCACACACTGTTGCTGGTATTTTGGCCCATTCCTCCATGCAGATCTCCTCTAGAACAGTGATGTTTTGGGGCTGTTGCTGGGCAACACAGACTTTCAAGTCCCTCCAAAGATTTTCTATGGGGTTGAGATCTGGACACTGGCTAGGCCACTCCAGAAACATGAAATCCTTTTTACGAAGCCGCTCCTTCATTGCCCAGGCGGTGTGTTTGGGATCATTGTCGTGCCCGTCAATGCCCTTGCTGATGGAAGGAGGTTTTCCCTCAAAATCTCATGATACATGGCTCCATTCATTCTTTCCTTCACACGGATCAGTCGTGCTGGTCCCTTTGCAGAGAAACAGCCCCAAAGCATGATGTTACCACCCTCATGCTTTACAGTAGGTATGGTGTTCTTTGTCCTCCAAATACGTGAAGTTGAGTTTTTACCAAAAAGTTCTATTTGAGTTAAATCTGACCACATGACATTTGCCCAATCCTCTTCTGGATCATCCAAATGCTCTCTAGCAAACTTGACGGGCCCGGACATGTACTGGCTTAAGCAGGGGGACACATCTGGCACTGCAGGATTTGAGTCCCTGGTGGTGTAGTGTGTTACTGATGGTAGCCTTTGTTACTTTGGTCCCAGCTCTCTGCAGGTCATTCACTATGTCCCCCCGTGTGGTTCTGGGATTCTTGCTCACCGTTCTTGTGATCATTCTGACCCCAAGGGATGAGATCTTCGAATCGAGGGAGATTATCAGTGGTCTTGTATGTCTTCCATTTTCTAATAATTGCTCACACAGTTGATTTCTTCACACCAAGCTGTTTACCTATTGCAGATTCAGTCTTCCCAGCCAGGTGCAGGTCTACAATTTTGTTTCTGGTGTCCTTTGACAGCACTTTGGTCTTGGCTATAGTGGAGTTTAGAGTTTGAGTGAGGTTGTGGACAGGTGTCTTTTATACTGATAACAATGTCAAACAGGTGTCATTAATACAGGTAATGAGTAGAGGACAGAGGAGCCTCTTAAAGAAGTTACAGGTCTGTGATAGCCAGAAATCTTGCTTGTTTGTAGGTGACCAAATACTTATTTTATTGAGGGATTTACCAATTAATTCATTAAAAATCCTACAATGTGATTTTCTGGATTTTTTTTTTCTTTTCATTTTGCCTCTCATAGTTGAGGTATACCTATGATGAAAATTACAGGCTGGTGGCTGACTAAATACTTTTGTGCCCCACTGTACATGGATTCAGGTTGAATGTCTGAAGGGGTACAAGACTTTAAAAAGTTTGGGAACCACTGATGTAAGACATTGTAACAAATGAGTTTATGTCACACGTTAATTCATGCTAAAACACTTTACTCACATAGATCTCAACAAAGTTATTCATAATCCACATTTCCCAAGTCTTTAATTTCAAAGGCTATTCTTGATATTGGACAGTAAACATAAATTAAAAGCAGTTCGGATTTACACTGATAAATAAATAAATAAACAGTAAGCAACAAAAATAAACTGATTATGTTTGCAGATGATGGTGCAGGTTAAAAAGTTAACATTTGTATTAATAATGTGAAAGCTTAATAAAGCTGAATTTGAGGTAGAATATAAGTTGTTACGGGCATCTTGGCTCAATAAATGGCTAAATCGCAGACCCTTGTCGGTCATTGCCTAAAGGTCAGATGTCGACAGTAGCACAATGTATTTACTCCTTTTACATTTCTCTATATTTAAATCAGTTTGTGACTCTATATAAATAATTAAATGTAAAATCTGAGCTCAAAGGTAGCAGCTGATCAGTTGTTATAGTTGGCCAGAGTGAGTGTGGCCAAAATTAGACATCAAAGCCATTAAAGGTGCACAGCAATCAAGAGCAGGATCGATGAGGATTAAAGTGGAAGTAAGTTTTTTTCCAAAACAAAACAGTCAGAAATTAAATACAGTACATATTTTTTAAACTTTGTTTCTTCATGGCCCAGTATCAAATGATCCATGGACCAGAAAGGGCCTTTATCCATCAACATTTTAAAAACTATTTTGTTCCTATTGGTGTAATATCTTTTTAAAGCCCTCAGATGAAGAAATTAATTAATAAATATTAGTTTGGGAGTGCTTTATACCAATTTCTTTCAATCCTGCTTCCAGCTGAAGGTCACTGCCATAACGATAAAAAGTTTGACTTTATGATAATTAGCAAAAGTTCTGGGCGGCGCCTGTTGGTGAACCAATAATCTTTTCTATAAATCTGCATAGCTCCCTCTGAGCATCCTCTGGGTTCTTCCTATAGAAGGCGTTCACACATCTGGGTAACAATTGTCCATGACGTTGTTGTGTATGCGTGCATGTGTGAGTAATTCATTCTCTGAATGTTGTATTTATTACATGATTCACCAGCTCATACATTTTTTTTAATGAATTTTGCTTTGATGCAAAGAGAAGTGCAGGTGTTTGGCTTGATTGTGTATTTATCTGTAGGTATTTACATGTATGACTCCTATATGACAAGTCTTTCAATTGGTCAATTTTGTCTTTTATTATTGTCAAGTTTTATGGTAACTGCTGCATATTCCTGACTGCTCTCATCTGGAGTAACAAAAAGAAAATTTTAAAAAATGAACCACCTATACAACGTGTCCAACGTGTTAGAGATGAAAGGCTTTAACCTCTCCTCTGAGGTGGTTTTTCCAACATTTCTCTTTGCAACACTGAGCTACTTGTTCATACTTTTCTGTAATCTTATCCTAATCCTAACCATCGTCCTGAACAAATCTTTGCACCAGCCCATTTATCTAATCCTGCTAAACCTGCCCATTAATGACCTGATGGGCTCCTCGGCCCTTTTCATCCAACTCCTGAAAAACCTGCTGACAGACGGTGGGCCCACACTCTACTCGACTTGTGTCTCTCAGGCGTTTTTCATCCACATCTATGCAGCAGGTGCCGTGTTCATCCTCACAGCCATGGCCTATGACAGATACATTGCCATTTGCTGCCCTTTGCAGTACAACGCAGTCATGACGCATGCGCACGTGATTAAGATCATCACAGTTGTGTGGTTGACCTGTTTGCTGCTGACGGGAATCCTTTTTGTCCTGCTTCTCCGCTTGCCTCGATGCCGCTCTGTGATATCACACACTTACTGCGATAATCCAACTTTATTAACTTTGGTCTGTGCGAACACGACAGGTAATAACATTTACGGCCTCATCACTGTTGCTTTTTCACAGCTGGTGGCAAACGGAATTATTCTTTTCACGTATCTACAGATCCTGAGAGCATGTTTTAGATCAAAACGCTCAGACACCAAAGCCAAAGCCCTGCAGACTTGTGCCACACATCTCCTGGTCTACCTCCTGCTGGAGTGTCTGGGCCTTTTCACCATCATATCATACAGACTGAAGAACTTATCGCCACATTTCAGAAAGTTCATTGGCGTTATGACTTTTGTTTTCCCACCAGCGATAAATCCTGTCATCTATGGACTGAAAACCAAAGAAATCAGAGACAAAATTGTGCAATTTTTTAGAAGAAAAATCAACTGATTAATTTACGGTGATACTAAAACCTGAAAACATTTCAGATACATACTGGAGACGGACTCAAGTCTGCCCCGTACTGCATGCACAGGCTGTAATATCACCAAGTCTCTCATTATACTGGTTGTTAGAGCTTCTAGCTCACCAGATTATAAACTTTTAAATATGCAGTAGAACTACACGCCTCTGAATAAAGCCCTATTAAACTCCAGAAAACAATAATCAGGAATAAATATTTGCTGCCTGGTAAAAATAGTAGCAATGATAAACTGGTGATATTACAGTCTGTGCAGCAGTACAGGGCAGAATTTACTGTCTCCTTAATATTTCCAGGTTTTAGTATCACCATTAATTTTCTTTTTCCCTCTGCACTGTAAAAACGTTATTTTAATATATATTATTGTTTTATTGTACAACGTTTGCATTTATTATGAATAATTTAGAGAACAAATTCACTGTAAATTTAACCGCTGTAAATATTTCAGCGCTGTTGTGTGCTTTTGATTGAACTACAAATTTAAAATGTGTTGTTTCAAATAACTGTTTTCATTTCACTTCAAATTGTCATAATATATAAAACACTGTAATCATCATTGTTATCTTGTCTTTTTTTCTCTATATTTATGGTTGCACCAATCCAATAAAAACTACTTATATTGTGTAAACTAAACCTGGCAATAAAACTGATTCTGATGTTTTTCAGAATCAAATATCTGTTTTACTTGATTAATATCTAGTGAGAATACATATCAGATTAATTATAATATATTTTCATACATTTTGGAATAGTTTCAGTGCAAAAGCAACTTGCATACATAAAAAAAAAAAAAACAGACACCAATGAGTACAAGGGACACTTTTATTGATCAATTCAACTAATTAAGGATTATTTGAGGTTCTGTCTGAAAAAGTGAGTTGCACATACTGTATGTATTTCCTATGGCTGTTTATTAGCTCATATACTCAAATCTCAGTATTTGACAGGGTTCATATAAATCAGATAAGTTTTATCTTGTGTCAGTCATTTTAAAATTAACTTATCATGGAAGGTGTACATGTTCCTATAATCATTGCTATTAACATATCAATAATTTAGGATTATGGTAATAATTCATCTTCATAATGCAATTCTATTTTGTATTATACATTATTTTAATACAAAAAGGTCCGTTGCAGAGGACTCACAATTACAACATTGGTGCAGCATCCTTAAATCCTACATCTGAGTGCACTGTTTGTGTATACCAGAATTATATACATTTTACATTTGTTTTCTCTTTGTGAACAGGTTGTGAATGCAGTTTTACATAATCAGGTTGATTTAGAGAAAGTTTGTCGGTTATATGACTCTGAGGTTTGTTGACATGTTTTTTTAAGTTTTTATGATGTGCGTAATCTAATAATTCAGATACTGTGTAGGCCTAGCCCTTTTTTCCCCATCAACCGTTAGTTTACGTTAAATCAGAAGATATACTGTATTTGATGAAGAACCAGGTTTTACAAAGTGGCGTTAAATTTGCAGACTGAAAAGCTTTGTCATAGTTTTTGTCCACTACATTTTTTTCAAGTGAGAATAATGACTGTCAAATTTTTTGAAAAGAATATGTGAACAAAAACTATACCAAAATATATAGATATTTCCATTAACTAATATAACAAAACCATCAGCCTGTCCAGGGACAACAGATAAAAATTAGCCTGTGGTTGAAATCTGACATATTTAAATGTTTCATATGTTCATTAATACACTGTCCCCTTTTTAAAAAATAAATAAAGTGAACACATCAAATCTGTGTGTATTTACAAACAATACCATCCCATTTCAGATTGATCAACTAACTGAATTTTTAAAAAATGCATAAACTCTTTTGCTTTATATTATAGTCGACTATGTGTGTCACAGATTTAGTCATTAAAGGTTGGCAGACACTGCGATTTTTTTCAATCGCTGTACTCAGCTCCAGATCAAACTGTGCGACTCAATTGCAGAGTCAAATATGCACAGCTCACGATTCATGTTTTCACACTGTACAGGCCGAAACCCTGACACAATCTGACTGCTCACACTGTACGTCTTGTTGCCGGAAATGCAACGTACAAAATAAAAGAACTCTGAAGCGTCACCATTAAAACAAAAGAAGAAAAACCCGTAAGTGATAGACACAAATCTCAGCAAAAACAGCTTTAAAAAAGAAGACAGCATTGCGATAGACCAGGAGCTGGCTGGACAGACGTGGGCAGTACGGTCCATTAATTTTACAACGGTCCTACGTTGTTTGCGCATGCGCAGTGTGAGACTTTGAGGTAAGCTGGTCCATGGCACTTCAACAGTGAAATACCCTCACGAGGAGCGACCAGGATTTCAAACATGTTTAATTTTCTTACAACCAGATCGGAAGCTGGTCGTGAGGTGTTAATCGTTTCTTGTAACCCCATGTACACAATGCATGACACACGATTTAGCAGAGACTCGGTCCAATCCCAAAAATACACTCACGAGTAGGGATGTAACGATTCACTCAACTCCCGATACGATTTGATTCACGATACTGGGTTCACGATACGATTCTCTCACAATTTTTTCATTTACAAAATGGGACTGTAGACAAATACTGTATTATTTTCCTTTTATTTTTCATTGTCAAAAGAATTCCTTGATAAACTATTCAAAACAATGCAATTTAACTAAAAATAAATCTTGAATCAAATAAATAAAGGAATAATACAAATTAAAATGAAGCCTATTAATTTAAATTCTGGTTCTATAATAAAAAATGCAAAACTGCATAATAGTTCTTTTTCTTTTAAAAGTGCAACTGAAAATGTATTTTGTGCCTTAACAATTGGACTTTAAAAAAAAAAAAAAAACGTCATTGCACTGATTTACGTCATATTTGTTTGGACCAGCAGAGGGCGCTGGTAACCCAGTGGTCGGTTGGCATGCAGATATCTTGCAGTGAAGAAGAGAAGCTATGCTAGCAGACAGAGCTAATAGAAAAACGTGACTTTTACAGATATTCAAGTAATATTACAGATATTCTTTCGGTGCTAAAGGGGTAATAAATCATTTATTAACATATTTAAGAGTAGAAGGCAGCCAGACAGAAAGTATTAGCAGACTCCGCCCGCCGCCAACACTTCCGGATAGCGGTTATAAAAAGTACTGCGATTCAATTGTCAGAAAATCGATATCAACGGTGATACCTATGAATCGATTTTTAACTGCCTTACGATTAATCGTTACATCCGTACTCACGAGTCAAAAATCGGCTCAAAATGGGCCAAAAATCGCACAGTGTATGACCGTCTTTAGTTGACAAACTAAAATTGGAATAGCAGTGATGACTACATTTTGACTAAAACTAAGTTGCATTTTCATCTAAAAAATTTACAGTTTTGAAGAGGATTATCAAATTAATAAAATTATTTATTTAATGATAGAAATCTCATAACTCTGCAGTTTGATGTCTAACTGTATTGTAACTAAATCTCTAAAAATGCATCAACTCTTGCTGTATATTTTAGTATATTTTCAATATCTGTAACAGATTGAGTTGACAAAAACCTTAACGTCATTTAGTTGACTAAAACTAAAAACTGAAATAGCCGTAATGACTAAAATTTGACTAAAACATAGTTCAAAATTCTATGACTAAAACTGTATCAAAAAAAGTGATTCTTCGAATGATTGAAATCTCATAACTTTGCAGTTCCCCCATTTATTGCCTTTTTTCAGCACAGCTTCAACAATATTTTGAAAAAATACAAACCAATTTCTATGAAATATAGAATTTGCAACTTGTTTTATCCAATAATTTAATAAAGTGATGTTTGGCCATGTCTGATTGACTGATGGTTGGTCTGTTATCCAACACACACACAAACAGTTTTACTTTTTTTGTTGCTACACAAGGTGCAGGTTATCGCCTCATCGTGCACACAAAAACACTGTTATTAACTCAGCTCATTAGCTTAATGACTTCCACGTCAACAGAGTGTTGATCAGAAACCTGCAGTGACACAAAGTCATCCCTGCAGAGTTGTGTTGTGTATCCGCGGGACAGATATCTGCAGTAATGAACCTCACAGGGGTTGGTGGCAAACAGCTGCTGTAAGAGTTACAGATTCATGTCCTCTAATAACATACGAATGTACACTTACGCAATACATCAAAGTAAACATACATTTTTTATCAAAGAAAGTGTATGTGGCGCAGTGCACTTTTTTTAATACCAATTGTTTAAAAAAAAAACATGTAAGTGCACCTACTTGTTGTCAATTCTAAAATGATTGGCCTCTGTAGTATGGAATTGTGTCAGTGATGCTCAAAAACAAAATAAAGTAGACCAATAATTGTGCCCACCCATGCTTTTTACATCTCCCCCCAAACACCGAGATCTGGTGACGGGTTTGTTGTTTTTCCATATTTTGTCATATCTGAGGATTTAATTTAGGTCGGTTTTATAGAATTTGTGTCAGTAATAACTGTCCTTTTCCTCCTTTAAATAAGTACTCCCTCTTTTAACACTTCAAATAAATCACCATCTTATCAACAGTCCCTTCGTCAGTCATCAACTTTTATTTCATGTAATCCCAGCGTTTATACTCATAATTTGCCTTTTTCACTTGCAAGATTTCAAGATGGCTGTCAAACTGTAAAGAAGACTCATTTTCAAAATGACTATGGTGCATAAGGCATTTTCTCAAGCACATAATATAACATTTTAAAGCTTTTAGGCAAAACTTGTGTAACCACATTTGCAAACTGTACATAGCATGAAGAAACTTAAGCTAAGCCTACCAGTGGGGATGGTGGGCGTGGCGTCACGACGTTGAAAACAAACCACCCAGTCAGCATTGGTCAGCTGTCGTCCATCAAACAGTGGTGCAGTCATTTCCAGTTGGTGTCACTGTGTGAACTTGTTGTGTTGTGGGTTGCATGAATCACAACATGAAGGAAAGCTTTCCTTCTGTTTTCCAAAAAACACAGAAGAAATAAATGGGCGACTGCATTAAAACCGTCCAACTGGAATCCCTGCACCTGTGTTTCCATCCAAATGAAAGCAATATTTCTAAATGTCAACAAAGTCTAATTGCGCTTTGAATGTGTTTCCATTTTGCACTTCACAGACACTCAGAACCTCCTTATAACACTTTGTATTCCTTTGTTGTTTCACATCTAATGTGGCACTAATACATTTAAAGTATAATGCTAAGAAGTGTCTCGGTCTTCACTTCTGTTTACATGTACCGCACCACGTTTTCTCAGAGAGAAGTGGTCATGTGGCCAGGTAGGTCACGTTCTGTGACATGCAGTTGCTAAAAAAAAAAATCCGTAGCGCTTCTGCGACAAATTTCAATACAGAAACACCTGAAATACCTCTTAATGAAAGCGTAAAAACTTTTGAGCAATATTTGAGGGTTTTTTCAAAATTCAGGCCATTACCGCATTTCAGAAGGTAATGGAAACATAGTTAGTCATTTTATTTCAGGTAAATAAAGAGCCCGTTATGTCCTGTGGGACGTGATAAACCCCAGAAACATACTGGAGAAAGTCAAGGCCCACAATGCATGCGCAGGCAGTAATAAGTTTATCATTACTAGTCGGTAGAGCTACCATCTTTATCAGAATGGAGCAAATATCGATATTTCTATTCTATATTTATTCCTTGTATGAAGCCGTAGCTGGTTTACAAGCTGCGTTGCCTTCCTGGTGGAATGCAGTAGGAAGTGATAGCCGGTAAATAAAGCACAATAAACTTTGAAAAACAATAACCAGAAATAAATATTTGCTCACTGGTAAAGATAGTAACTAACAACTTGATGCTGACAACTGACCAGTACTGATAATGGTTTGTTTTCACCGAGCTGTGACGCTACGCTGACCATCCCTATGCCACCACAAAATGAGGAAAAGGAAAATAAGGTTAACTACACAGAGAGTTCCTTATTCTTTACAGAATGGGCAGAGGTGAGCCCGCCTGTCCAAGCGGTATGTTTGCGGCTGGATATGAGCTCAACTCTTGGGACAAGTGGCAGGTCGTTTGTCAATTCTTTCCGTACAGGATGTGGAAGACATCTACATGATTGGAATTAAAGTTGCAGGCATGCCGCTGATTGGAGCTGGGAGCTTTCTGACCTATCACAAAGTCCATATTACATTGGCAGCTGTTTTGGGGAGGCTGCCAGTCATTTCTGATGGATGGAGGAGGGCTCTCAACACTCAGA
The DNA here is from genome assembly GCF_900634775.1 of Gouania willdenowi. Taxonomy (NCBI): domain Eukaryota; kingdom Metazoa; phylum Chordata; class Actinopteri; order Blenniiformes; family Gobiesocidae; genus Gouania; species Gouania willdenowi. The sequence continues at coordinate 8,759,600 of NC_041056.1, read as the reverse complement.
CTCATGTGATGAATGAACTCAAAAGTAACCAGGAGGCTACTTTGGAACGTTTAATGGAGAAGTTGAATGCTCGGCTTGCAAGTTAAAAGGCCACATTATTGGATTACTGCTGAAGACCAGGACTCAAGGCTATCAAAATCGTGCTAGCCTGAATCAAAAACAAATCGCTTATCATCATTGGCTCCCCAAGACAGCCGTCCAAGGCTGTCTCATCTATGCACCAGGATGTTGTGCAGAAACTACAAAGTTAAATTCCTTCTTCCGTTTTTTAAATTGCACCTGGCGAATAAAATCCGTCATTCATGAATTCTCAGGTCAGGTCATTTCCATCATTTGGGGGGGAGGAGCCAAAATGACGACGAGCAAGACATGTGACTGCTTTGGTAAGCAGTTCAGAGTTTCATTTACACAATATTTATGTAGATAAATATATTACACATTTTTTTGTATTTCATCTGACCATCACTAAAAAATAGTTAACATGGCTCACTATTCCGACACCCCTTAAACTCACTTCGACACAATTACCTCATTCCACATGTCTCTGGATTAAGGACTTATTAACAGAGCGCCCACAGAGGGTCAGGATTGGCCCCCACTCCTCTGCACCGGTTCCCCTCAAGGCTGCGTGCTGAGCCCTTTATTTTTCACCCTCTACACTTCAGACTGCACACCCATCCACACCAGCAACACCTTCATTAATTATGCGGATGACACCACATGGTAGGCTGCAGTCTGGTTACCGAGATGAGGTGCAACAGCTGAATAAGAACACGGAATAAGAACACTAGACAGCTGGTAAAGAAAGCGCCAAAAATATTCCACTTCCTGAGAATACTCAGGAAAAACATCAGCCAGAGACTGCTTGTGTCTTGTTACAGCTCCATCATGGAGAGCATCCTCACATACTGTCTCTGTACGTGGTTTGCCAGCTACACAGTAGCATACAGGATAGAACTCATGGGGGTCACCAAAATGGCTGAGAAGGTCATTGGGCGCCCTCTGCCCACACTGGAGGACCTTCATGGCTCTTACTGTCTCAGGACAGCCAACACCATCCTGAAAGACTCCTACCACCCGGGCTACTTCCTGTTTGAGCTACTGCCATTGGACAGACAGTACAGGACCATCAAAACCAGGACAAACAGACTGAAAATCAGCTTTTATCCAACTGCTATAAGAGACCCAAATAACACTTGTCTGCAATAAGTGCAATATACTGATGCAACTGATAATACCTCTCTGTAATATTCATCCTGCAATATCTACTGTATATACACACTACAGCTTCTGTGCACCTCAGGTACATACTTTTTTCAATCTGTGTTTTAGACTGCCTATTTAATTTTAATTTCATCTTGTCATATTGTGTTTTTATTATCACAAAGTTTTTACATATTCCTTAAATATTTTTTTGTATTTTGCACTGAATGACCTGCACGTTACCTTTTGTTGTACTTGTTACAATGACAATAAAGCAAATCTGAATCTCATTAATGTTTATCATATTAAAACAGACATTTTAATGAAATAAAAAGCTACTTACGTCCCTGCAACACCAAACCAAGCCAACAGTTCAGGCATGCACAGGTGGTTGAGATGACATGATTAACGCCCACAGAAGGGCAGGGAGTGGTACCTGCAGCAATGGTGCATTCAAGGATACTAGGAAATGTGCCCCTCATGTCACTACATGTGTAATCTCAGTGTTTATGCTCTTAATTTGCCTTTTCTTTTCTTTTCTTTTCTTTTTTTGAAGCAATGGGAATTCAAGATGGCAGAGCACAGGCTGTCAAATAGTAAAGAAGGCTCATCTTTAAAATGAATATGGCGCATAATAATATGTTCTTTTAAGCATAGATTATAACATTTTTAATATTTTAGACAAAACTTTTCTTCTAATGAAAAAAAAACCCATTTCTTTATGTATTAAAAAAAAAAAAAAAAAAAAAAAAAAACTCATGTAGTAACACAAATCAGCCTCAGGAGGGAGATATTGTGTGTCCTATGTGTATCATTATAGTACAGTCATATAGTTATGCTGGCTATGTGTGTATGTCTACATGGAAGATGTTTAAATTTATATCTCCTTTTTGCCTCTGTTTGCTTTATGTGTATCTTCAAGTTAGATTGTATAGAAATATCACAGTTAGTAGATTTCATTCCAGATGCAATATATACTACAATGTTTTTTAAACATAAGATTGAATGTTCAGATTTAAATATATATATATATATATATATATATATATATATAAAAAAAATATATATATATATATATATCTCTAAATGGTCTACTACACACCAGATTGTTATGGTTTTGTTTTATTTTTCATTACTATTAAGTTAAAATGGTTATATGAAGAGTACTTTTGAATGTATGTCAAGAGTTAAAGTCAAATAAAAACATGGTTATTTTTCTAACTGCAATTTTTTGGGGTCTTTTTGCCTTTCCAAAATCATTGTATCATATTTTTTATCATATCTTATCATGAACTCTGTGCATTGTCCCACCCTATTGCTTGGTAATGCCGAGTTTCTGCCTCTGTCTGTGTGCCAGGTCTCCTATATGTGTAGACATTCATTCTCGTCTGTATATGTGGGCTTAGAAAGGACTCATGTCTCCACCCAGGTGTGCCCAACACTCTTGATTACCTCTGTGTACTATTGAGGAAGTTTCTGAAGCTGATGGCTTGGTTATTTGTGGTTTGCTGGTTATTATTATTATTATTATTATTATTATTATTGTTATTATTATTATTATTATTTTAATTCTTCATTGAGAGAGACGGTGCACATTAATCAACATTATACAAATGTGTCTGTGCCTTGATAGTCCATGGCATAAGATACAGGATATACACAGTAAAAACTGACAATAAGATAACAATAGAATAATTTATAAAAGCAAAAATAAAGTTGATACACAGTGACAAAATATTACACAATAAATGCTCACATTTTTGATTATCAAAAAGCCATTTCTTTGCATTAAATGTAAATGAGTGATATAATAGGGACTTTCTTTCAGATGAGAAGACAGCCCGGCCAAATTCGGATGTTTTGGATAACTCCACTCATGCCTACATGCCAACTCTTCATATCTTCAATCTTACAACATCCCTATACGACTTCCAAATAAGTATTATAAGCACAAATCACAAGTATCATAATAATAATGCCAATAACAAAACATATGCCTTAAAAAACCTGCAATGTTCTTTTGGAAAAATCGATTTTCATGCTTTTTGAAAAAAAAAAAGTTTATTTAACACTCCCTGTGCTTGTATTGTTTTAGGTGTTGCATTGGGGAATTATCATGGTGGTGCTGTTTATTCCTGTGAGCGTAAGAAAGCATTAGGATTATTGAATTACCAGGTGTTCGGATGCTAATGGGGTAACTGGGGACATGTGTCCAATGTAGAGCGTCGTCAGTGTTCTCCTCTAAATCCACAGCTAATCTAAAAGTATTACAATTTAAGTTTTGTTAACAGAAGATGGGTTTGTTTGGTCAGTAGAGCTTTACACTAAAAAAAGAAATGTTAGGTTAAATGGAGAGTGAGGTAAATGTGAGTGTGGCTATATGATGGACTGACAGCTAGTTTAGTGTTTACCTCTTAATTTACATTTACTTATTGTCTTCTGTACACATATAAGTTATTGACACCAGTCAAAAACCATTACAGAGACAAAGATGAACACACACAAATCCATTGATTTTAACCAATCATGCATTTATAGCATTTCATCAAAATGTGGAATTCTATACACAGTGATATAAAAAACAGTTTGAATGTTTTTCAGTTTAAAATAATGTTCAAAAAGAGACTCCTAGAACAATATGAACATGGTGTTTAGGGTTATTTGTTTTCCAATTTTAGTGCAGAGAGTTGGTGTGTAAGTACTTGAATTTGCTAATGTATTATTTGTTTTAATTTTGTTTTTCTTCTCATTAAATAATGCTGTAATATCATTATCTCAGTAGAAATTTAGCAGTTAACTGTTTAATACTTGTGATCGAGTAAGGGGCAGGTGATATAAGAAGTTCTTCCCCCTGCTCCTTTCTAGACATATAATGTAATAAAGTTGAATATTCCTTGTGAAAACCTTTACCTTGACAGAATGAAAATAAATTAAGATTCACACAATTTTTACTCCCATCAACAGCTATTAAATAGTTTATGAAATAATATAGCCAAATGGTACACAAACAAGATGTTTTTATATATTATTATATGATTATGGTTAAACAACTGGGCTGCATGGTGGCTTGGTGGTTAGCATGTCTGCCTCACAGCGCGTCGGTCTTGGGTACAATCCTTGGGGTCCTTTCTGTGTGGAGTTTGCATGTACCCCCCCCCCCCCCCCCCCCCCCCCCCCCCATGATGTGTGGGGTTTTCTCCACGCAAGCTGTTTCAGCTCTTCCGCATTAGGACAAAGGTCAAGAGGGATATAAGAGTTTGTTTACGTTTATATCCCTCTTGACCTATGACCCCCCAGGTCGCACATGCGCAGTTCCAGAGTGTGAAAAGGCTTATTTTAAACTGAAATACATTCAAGCTGCTTTTTATATCGCTATGATTGTTAGGTTGATTGGAGTCTCTAAATTGCCCGTAGGAGTGAATATTCCCCTGCGATGGACTGGCGTCCTGTCCAGGGTGTACCCCCGCCTAATCCCCAGTGTGAGCCGGAGATAGACACGGACAGACCCCCGCAACCCTGAAATAAGACAAAGCGGGTCTGACATTTAAATAATCTCTTCATTGTCACTATGCATTTCACTATCTGTAGAGTCATTTGGAAAACATGCGATGTCGTTAAATACAGGAGCGTAGCTGCTGTAAGGAAGTCGCAGGTTTAGGAAGCGCTCCCATTTCTCAAACTCACCCCCAGGTGTGTTCTGGCATGCAGCAGAGAAGCAGCATGACAGTCCAGAATGGGATCTGTGCTTACACACTACCACAGGGTCAGGGATTTGTGCACTTCCACTGATGACAGAAACGTGTTCCCGCTCTGAGTCTGTTTCACTCTCAGATGAAACATCCGTAATCAGATATGAGCTAAACGTGGACGATTGCTGAAGTTTCTGGATGTCTTCATAGGTAAGAGCTTGTGTTGGTTCCGTAAGTTTCGACAGTGGCGTGTGTTTGCGTTGTAGTGGCTTGTTTTGACAAAGGTCATTTAGAGGCTTTACGGGGTTTGTTATCTGCACCCCTGACTTCTGCTGATCAGTTCTCACTGCGTCATCTCCTCTTTTTTGACACGCAACATCTGGGCCCTCTAAACAGTAAGCCTTGTTGTTGATCTCACGCTCTCCTTTTTGCATCAAACTCGCATCTTGATGTCTTGCATTTCTACACCCCAATTTTAAAAGCCACAGAAACACTCCTAGGATGGATATCAGAGGTAGAACCACAGCTATGAGCCACAGGGGTTCACCGTCCTGCACTTTAAGGCACAGGTCCTTCTCCTCTGCTGAGGAGACGCAAACATCACAATCAGGATAGGAGACATTATGTAGACAGATACAGGATCTGTTCAGTAGAAGAGACGAGTGGAAGCAAACGCCTTCAGAGCCGCAGCTGGACTGAAAGAAGGTGGAGCTCGGCCAGATGTCCACCATCAAACTGTGACCACTGAAGGGAAGAGGGTATCCGTGCACACTGAAATACTGCACACATCCATGGAAACCTGACACACACACAGACACACACACACAAAATTAAGATAACAGGTTTTTTCTACAGTGATCCCTTTATAAATGTTGATCTTATGTTCACGTTTTTCTTCATAAGTATGCAGGTTGTAGTTGAATATGTTTCAATGATATAAATAAAGATATGTATCAAGTACTTTTCTATCTTGGTTGCATTCAGAGTACCAGCTCATAAATGGATAAAAAATATGGTTGCAAACGGGCGAAAAATATCCGGTAAATGTTCACAGGAGCTTGAGCTGGGGAATTTTTGGATTGTTCAATGTAAACTATTCATGAGAATTAAACGTATCATGACTTTATTGTCACTGCCCAAGAATATACAATGAAATTTGTGTTGCTACATTCTCACAGGGCAAGAAATAAATACGTTTAAAACACTATTAAAACACCAATTAATTCCAGCAAAGTTAATTTTGTCTTCTTTTTTGAAATAACACGTTTAGGTTTCATTTATTCAAACTACTTTTTTCAGGAAATTTACTTTGAAACTTACTTTGAAATTCACTTTGATCACTTTGGTCTGTTTTCCTCAGAAGTGTCTGCTGATCTTATGATTTCTTTCTGGGCGTGACCAACTTGACAGTTCTGGCTGGCCATTGCCAGAAAGAAGCTCAGCAGACCCTCTGAGGAAGACTGACAGTTGGCAGTTGAAATATGTCAGGAGTTTAAAGTAAATTTCAAAGTAAGTGTCAAAGTAAATTTCCTGAAAAAAGTTGTCTGAATAAATGAAACCTTACCATATTTCCAATAAATAAAAAACAATCACCCAAAGTTACAGGATTTAAACTGGAAATTGGAAGTCATTTTAAATAACTGTATTATAATAAAACATAAATGTTAGCATCCATTCATAAAAAAACATTACCTTTTAACTAGGGTCGCAAAATTCTGTGAATTTTTAAAGTTGGAAACTTTCCATGGGAATTAACAGGAATTATTGGGCAAATTTAGAAAAAAGCAATGTTAAATATAGTTTTTTGCATCATCTAAAAATCAGCATCAGTTATTTAAAAAGTGACCCCCCATTCCTGGTTAATTACAATAAAAATGTTGCCATAAAATGTAACACATTTGAACATTCCCAAAATTCCAGAGTTTAACTTTCAGTGGAAATCGACCTGAAGTTTTCCACCCCTTTGCAACCCTATTAACAAATACAGTTTTATCTATAAAACAAGACTTTACTGTAGCACAATGTACTTTACAAAAGCTCAAATCTTTAGAAACTTCATCTGATGATGAACGTTTACCTTTTTCTGGGTGTTTTCTGTCTCCGGCTGGAGCCGCACCGAGAAGAATCTTTTCTACACCCACAGGGCTGAGGTCCATTTGTGTCTCTGTGCTGTTAATGACTGCTTCACCATCTACAGACAGGATGTAATTCTGACCATTGTTGAATAGGGAGAGCGCATGCCAAACACCATCAGCTACAGTGACGTCCACGGTCAGCTCTGACACGCGTCCTGACAGCGGCTCCTCAGAAATGCACACAAGCTTTTTGTCTTTTACCTATATCAGAAAAAACATGTATTATATTTATAGTAAAAACCCCACTACGACAAATACCTCAATGATGTGACATCACACATACCTTAAGCATGATGTTCTCCATCTGTTTCTGCACAAACACCAACACTCCATCTTCGCTTGTTTTAAACTTAATGCTTATCACTGCGTCAGCGCTTCCATCTTTTCCAGTGTTCATAGATTCCTTCAGTATGTAATCTCTCTTGAATCTCTCCTTGATAACATACTCAACATATTCAGTACCATTGAACCACAGCACAAGGTCCTCATACGTTTCTGTAGCATTGAAAAATAGAAACAATAAACAGTTGGACGATTCAAACCAAACAAGTACAGGGAATACAGTAACTGTTTTACCTTCAGTGCAGTTTCTTCCAGTAAATGGGATTTTGCACTCACAGAAATAGTCAGACCAAAGGTCATAACACACACCGTTATTCCCACAGGGGACACCGTGACATGGTGACGCTGTTGCTCGAGGACACCTTTAACGATTCACCAAAGAGACAAAACAAAACACAAACTATGAGGAAACTGACAGCGTAGAACTTTTAATTCTGGTGTTTCTAATGACCAGGGGCCTCGTTTATAAAACTATGCCTCGGTAAAGGCATAGTTTTATAAATGATAAAACCAGGAAGTGCGTACACAAAAAAACTGTCAGGCTTATAATCGAGGGCGCACGCTCGTCCCACTCCCGTTTCCGTTTATAAATGACAATCAACTCGAAAGTTGTTGCACGTGAGGAACCATCGCTCATATGGTGTTTATAAAAGGTCAGGTGAACGCCATTAATGAATATTCACTAAAACAAATTTCACGGTGGACCGAGGGGGAAAACGAGCAAATAAAACAAATTTGCCAATTCATTTTTCGAATTTAATTCAAACTCCTTTAAAGTGTTTTTAAATCATTGCATGGCCTCGCACCACAATACATGGCAGAACGTCTTCACCTAAGTCCCTGCTCGAGTACTTTTAGATCAGCTGACCAGCGTCTGCTAAAGGTGCGAAACAACAGAAAAAAGCTCAGAGGCGACCAAGCTTTTGCAGTTGCGGGTCCGAAGCTGTGGAACGCGCTGCCACTTTATATCAGAGAGGCTTCATCTCTGCCTGTTTTTAAATTTATTTTAAAAACATATATTTTTACTTTGGCGTATGGTTTTTAGTTGCATTGATTTTATGTACTGTTATTTTATAAGTTGTATTGTTTTATTGTTTGTCTTATAGTGTATGTACTTTTGTCAATTTTGTACAGCAGTTTGTCCCCCTCTTCCTGGGTTTTTAAAGTGCTTTATAAATAAAGTTGGATTGGATTGGATTACCCTCACAGACTAAAAGATGGAGGATCATTGGGGAATCCCTCTGCATTATAAAAAACATAAACAGGTAGTAAAACACCTTTGGAACTATACGTAATTCACAATATTTAGTTTCAAGTAAAACCATATTTTTCATCAGTCCCAGAGTGTTTACTGGTCAGTGGCTGGGATGAGTGAGGCCACAGGCACCGCAGCGCCTTGTCCTCATGAGGGGGTCGTGCCTATAGGTCTCGCTGGTCTCTGAAGATCCTCTTTCTCCAAAGTCTTACACATTGTGAGTGTGTTTCTTTTTATAACAGCAGGTGTTGTAGTCATCGACTCCTTTTTCAGGTTACAAGCTAACGTTCTGACACCCTAACCTTTGCTCCGAAAATCAGTTTACAGAATCTGACAAAACCAAACAATTATTTTTGCCATGATAAAAATAGCTTTAGCAGTTGTCTGCTGTTTTTAGTCTTTTCATTTTGCTTTGAATGCAACCAACCTGTCAATGACGTTAAAGGCGGCAAGCGCGGTTGAAAGTTTCAGCTTTATCCCATTAACGTGAATGTTTCGAATGCATCCTACGAAATCATGGGCTGAAAGGTGAGCGGGATGCAGAAGTAGAACCTTAATGCTTCTCACTCCGCCAAAAGTCACGTTACTGCCGTCCACATCAAGTGTCCTTATATGGACAGAAAGAAAGACAAGAACAAAGCAAGTTAAAGCACAGACAAATGTTTAAAAAGGTTAAAATGTTACTCATGTGTCCCTGAAACCTCTTTGTGAACAAACCATCCCTCCTTGAAGAGCAGAACCCCTTGTTGTCTATCTCTGTGCAGTTGTCAACATTCAAATATCCAATCTGTGAAAAATAAACACGGCCCAACTTTTCACCCACATCGCACACAAAGCTGTCTGCTTCACATCAGCACCTACGTTACCAATCCTCCTCACGGTCACACTGTGAAAACGTCCATCTGCTACGTTCTTGTGTGTCTTCAGCCTGACCGATCCAGCACCCAGATCATAGGAGAGCTGCACCGTTCCATCCAGTATCTCCAGTATAAAAAAGTCTCTGCTGGACGGGCCTCCAGGATTATAGACGAGGAGGGAGTTTTTCTGCACAGTCGCAAACTCCAGAAAAATGATGTTAGTCCGGTGATCTAATGGCGGGAACTCCAGGAAGGAAAGCTCCTCAAAGCCATAACTCTGTTCTTCACAATGGATTCCACTGACACCTGCATTAAAAATCGATCACAGTGGCAAAAAATATGATATTTGAAAAGCTGTTTTGGTTTCATATGTCAATATATGTTTGTTTGTCTTTTAATTTAGTGAAATACTAAAATATATTTTTATTTCTAATCAATGGCCCAGGGGATCATTTTTAAATGCAATCCTTCCCAGGCATCCCAACTGTGTTCACCTGCATTTCCACTTGTGACTGAAAGGTCTCGGTATGTTTTTCAATTTTGCGAAAGAAAATTAAAAAAATTAGGCATTGTTCCTTTGCATCGTTCTCACCAAATGGACAGTTACAGGAGAATCCTGTCAGTGAACTGACGCAGCTGCCCTCAGCACAGGGGCTTAATCGACAGTGGTCTTTAACCTTTTCACATCTTCTTCCTGGAAACACCAAAATACATATAGTTTTATGACCTATAACAGACACCACACTTTTGAACAAAATATATATTTTTTTGAATGATTTTCCATAAATTGGAACAGGTTTTTTTTCTTTTACACAATTATGTCAATAGGTCTAATATTAATACATTGGTGGAGTTAAATAAATGAGTTATTTCTTATTTGTACAAATACTATAAATCTAATGTTACTTAGGGGTTTTTAAAATTAGGATTTATAATGGCAAGTACCAAGCTTTTAAACAAGTTTCAAGTACATGTTCTTATTAAAGATTTACAAATTTAAATATCTTAAATGTACAGGAATCAAAATAGACTAAATATTTAAAATTAGGAATTAACCCTTTAGACAAATTAATAATAACAAAAATGTGAAATTCTTGAGATCCATTTTTTGGTAGTTAAAGTCTATTATATTTCAAAACTAACATTGCTTTTTCCACTGAATTGTGATAGAGTCTTTAAATAAAATAATAGTTTTTTTTTTTAACTTTTTAATCTTCAATCAAAGGTTTCAGAAAGGATAAATATGTAGATGCTTTAGTTAAAAATGGTTAAAAATGCATATATTAAATTAACTTCCCGCATTATCCTTCTGCAATTGGATAACTGCCAAACTCTAAGATAACTTCTGATTTGCTTCAATCAAATAAAGTCCTATTGTATACAATGAATGTGTTTATACCTCAGTATAAAATACTAATTGGATTCAATTTTGTCAGCTCAAACAAACAAACAAAAAAAAGACTTAAAATCCTAACTGACAAAGTTGAAGTTAACACTGTTTGATACGTTCAGATCATCTGTAGAGTCCTAGAAATCTATGTATCTCACAAATTTAGTGTTTCATGCAAGATTTAAAAACTACTGGTTCCTGACCTTCAAATCCAGGCGCACAGTAACAGCGATATCCTTCTTGTGTGGCTACACAACTTCCGCCGTTCTGGCACTCGACCTTTAGACATTCATCTTCATCAGCTGAGCAGATGGTGTCTGTGAAGCCATCCTGACAGCGACAGAAGAAACTTCCCTCGGTGTTCACACAGGTGGCCTCGTTTTTACAAGGACTTGCTTGACATTCGTCCATGTCCTGTTCACAGCGGGAACCCATGAATCCGGTCTGGCACGTGCAATTAAAAACCTCTTTTTGTGGCGACACAAAGATGACTGCTGCACTTTCAAGAACCAAAACCTCTTGGCTGACGTAGATGTTTTGGTTACATCTTGCCCTGTTTTGACATGGACTGGTGAGACATGGATCACTTGTGATGTGAGAAATTGACACATTGCTCTGCTTCTCAAGTAATTTCTGATGTCCAGCAGATATACCGCTCGCTATCTCTCTGTTGATGTATTCACCATTGTAGTTTCTGACTGCAGCTAACAGGAGGATTTCATTGCCACTGTCTTTAATTCCAAACACGTGGGTCTTCGAGGCCTGTAGGTTAAACAGGCTGTCCAGAGCTTTTACAAACCTCAGGTACTTCTTTGACAAGAACTCTTCCATTGATGTTGAAGCCACGTAGAAGAAAATACAGCTATCCACAGAAGCATTGGTGAAACCTTTGTAGCTAACATAGATGCTGTTGTTTACTGGAAGGTGGAGCTGGTCTGAAGCTTCAACGGTGATGTTTAGAGTGGCCTCACCCTGAAAAGGAGACGACCACAGGCCACATGTGCCGTTATGTAGGGAGAACATGTTTACAGGCCCACTTTTTATGGAGCATACAAATGTGTCAGACTCATCCTGATCATCTGGATGAACATGACCAATCCACCCTCCTTGAAAAGAAATACCAAAATACTTCACCTCAATGAAGATGTTTCTGGGTGATGGTGGGTTATCGTTTTCATCCATGACATTGATGTGGAATGTTGTTGTTGATGATTGAGGTAAAGGAAATCCTGAATCACTGACACCCACCAAGACAATATATGCAGACATTTGCTCTCTATCCAAAACACTTGTGGTAATTAAAACACCATCAGAAGTCAGTGAAAAAGTGCCTGAGGAATTTATCAACCAGTACGTAAAAGGACCCTGGTTTGGAGGTGAATCTGGATCTGACGCATTTAATCGTGCAGCAATGGTGCCTTGGGGCTGATTTTCCTTCACCTCTGCCAAAGTGGAAATGAGCATGGGAGCGTTGTCATTAACATCCACAATAGTGACGATGACATCCGTCGTTCCAGTAGCTGGTGGAGAACCGTTATCAGTGGCCGTGATAGTCAGATGGTATATTGAGCACAGCTCCCGGTCGAGGCGAGAGTTCACTGAAACAACACCGCTGCTTGCATCGATTGTGAAAGAGAGCTCTGTGTTTCCACTTGCAATGCTGAAGAAGAAACGACTCCAATCAGAAAACGAGTCCTGGTCCAGAGCGCTCACCTTCACTACTGACGTCCCTATTGAACTGTCCTCACTAATATTTGCCAAGTAACGGGTAGAGGAGAAAATTGGTGCATCATTGGTGTTAATAACATTGATGTGTACCAAGGCCTCATCTGTATTCATTTCCGTGATCACACCAGCATTTTTTGCCAGTACTTTTAAAATAACTCGACTGTTGCCTAGTTTCCTTAAACTACTGGTTGTGTATATTTCTCCTGAAAGTTGGTCAATTTCAAAGCCCTTTTTCTTATTTGGACCAAACATTAGATAAAACACCAGTCCTTCACGTCCAAGGTCATAATCTGTGGCTTTAACTTTCCCAACTAGCGTACCAATTGTCACATTTCTAAAAACAGAAAAGTGAATATCTTTATTCCTGAACGTGGGTGTGAATTCATTGACATCAATGATATGAATAACAACATGTGCCAGACTGAATAACGTGTATCCACCTGGATTGGACGCTTTAATTGCTAAATCAAACATCTGCTCATCCTCAAAATCAAAGAGTTCCAAAGTAGTAATGGTGCCATTCCTTGAATCGACCTTGAATTTATCCACAGGGCCGACAAATAGTGAATAGAATATTTGTGCATTAACTCCTGAGTCGTTATCAAATGCTTTCACGTCTGCAACGACCGATCCAATTTCAGCATTTTCTAATACAGATGCGATGTACTCTGAGGATGAAAAGACTGGAGGGTTGTCATTCACATCTTGAACCCTCACTGTCACATTTAAAAGGCTTGTTTTAGAAAACCAGCCACCGTCCATCGCTTTGACTTGAAAGTCAAAGCCATCTTTAATTTCAAAGTCCAATTCTTTGATCAGTGTCAACAGTCCAGAGGCTTTACCAACAGAAAATGGCAAAGACTGATTCTTGAAGGTGACTTGATATGTAATTGCACCATTGGCACCATAATCCCTGTCTTCTGCTTGAATTTTCCCAATCACTGAACCCACAGGCAAGTCCTCTGGGACGGAGAAGGAGACACGTGATCTGCTGAAGCTAGGAGCAAATTGATTCCTCCCAGTAATTTCCAACATAACTCCGATCTGTGATGTCAGAGAGGGAAAGCCTTGATCTTCGGCCTCAACAAGTAGATGTAGGAAACGATTTGCACTCCCTGCGAGGGTTCGGTTTAAAATTAGTTTCCCACTGTGTGGTTGAACCCACACAAAATTAGATGAGTTTCCTCCTTTTAAAACAAACTTTATATCAGTGCTGCTATTCAGATCAGGATCAAAGGCCGTAAGTTGAACCAGTTCGGTTCCCACAGCCAGATGATGAGGAACAGCCAAGAGAGTTTTGACAGGTAAAAACATGGGTGGATAGAGGTTATGAGGCTCTGATCTCACAGTTACAGTAGCAGTGCTGAACAAAGGAACACTGCCGTGGTCAAAAGCAATGACTCTAAACTGATAGATGTTAAAGAGTCTCAAAGGCTGCTTGGTATAGATTTCCCCTGTTGACGAATTCACCCAAAACTCTACATTTGATGGTTCCACAAGATAAAGAATCTCTGCGTTTTTCCCAACATCTGCGTCTGTAGCAATCACCTGCAGAACTAAAACCTCTTCGTCTCTGGTTTCAGGGAAAACCACATTATAAAAAGCATGAGAAAACTCCGGTTTGTTGTCATTGACGTCTAAAATAGTGACCGTGACATCTGTGCTGACACTCCATGCTGAATCATTCACAACTACTTTAAAAACATAATGATCATGCTCCTCTCTGTCTAGTGGAAGCACAACAGTGATGAAGCCTGTGGTTAAATCAATGTAGAAAGGCAGATCTTCATTTTCATCAACAATGGAGTATGTGAGCGTATTAGCGCCAGTATCATCATCACTTGTGGTGATTTGACTAACTGTGTGTCCAGGGGGGATATCCTCTGTCACCTCAATGTAAAATACTTGTGTGAAATGTGGGGGGTTGTCATTTTTGTCTAAAACGGTGACGACAACAGTTGTTGTGTCCTTGTTTTGTGGGTTTTCTAACTCTGCAGCTTCAATGGTTAGATTAAATTCAGCAATGTGTTCTCTATCTAAACTACTAGTGGTGCTCAGTAAACCATTTTCTGGGTCGACTGAGAAGATGTCCTCACTGTTTCCCTCCGTTATCCTGTAAACCACCATGCCGTAAATGTCAGAGTCTGCATCAACAGCAAGAACGTCACAGAATATTGATGGTGGGGAGTTCTCAAAGACATTGCACTGGTACTCCCCTTGAGTAAACTGCGGCGCGTTATCGTTCACATCTGAGATATTTAGGTACACTTCTGCAAATGATGAGAAAGGAGGCGAACCGGCATCTCGTGCCTCTACCAACAAAGGAAAGTCTTTTCTGTTTTCATAATCCAACGGCTTCTCAAGTAGTACAGCTCCACTTGTTTGTTCCACAAGAAACACATCTTCAAAATTTCCAGAGGCAAGATAAAAAGATATAGGCTCCGCTCTGGAGCTCGCTGCAGAGATCACAGCCACCAGCGTTCCCACAGGCTCGTCCTCGGAGAGTGAAAAATGCACGATTTCCACATTCAGTCGTGGGAAATCTGAAGAGTTTTGAAACCGGACGCTAACTGTCGTGATGTCAAATTTAGGAGTTTCACCAGCGTCTTCTACGTGCACATGCAGAGTAGAATCATCATTATCATGGATGTCACTTGAAGAGAAGATAGCACCACTATGTGGATCAATGGAAAACAGATCGGAGCTCGGCCCATATAATGAATAATATAGCTCAGCATTCATGTCAGTATCTTCATCCGTCGCTTGAACGGCACAAACCACTGAACCTGTAACACAAAGGGCAATATATTCAGGTTCACCAGCAAGTCCAACAAATGAATAAATGTATTTCCAACTAGAGGAAAGGTTTCCTACCAGCTTTTAAGTCAATTGGAACATAGGCCACATAAGGGCTGTTCAGGAACTGTGGCCAGTGGTCGTTGATATCACCAATAAGAACAATTACAAGCACAGAGCTGAACAAGGGCTCGGCGGGATGGGAGTCACTGCCAATCACAGTCATCCTGTAAATGGCTTCACTCTCCCTGTTAAGAACCCCTGTTGTATACAGTTCCCCAGAAGTTTCCTCAATAGCAAAAGGTACGTCTGGGTTTTCAATGAAATACCTGCATAAAAGAAGCATATTTTGTTTTGCTTTTTATTGCCCTACTGTAGATTTTTGATGATTCACTTTACCTTATCTCCCCACTGACACCCTCATCAGGGTCCGATGCAGTAATCATGGCGAAGACAGTTCCTATTGCACTGTCCTCTGACACTATGGTGTTATACGCCTCCTCGGGAAATTCTGGATGGTTATCATTGACATCGTCCACTACGATGTGCAAAGTCAATGTGCCGGTGAGCGATGGTAGTCCTTTAAACGATACAATGCCATAAATATGAAGTTTATCTCGATTTATGTTAAAAAACCGGTGTCTATCAGTGTAATTACCTGAATCCACAGCAGTGACAGTGATAATGTAGAGCGAATTCTTCTCTCTGTCGAGGCTGTGAGACACTTCAAATGAGCCATTGGGTGAAATAGAGAATAAGTCATCATTGTTTCCATTTTGCATATGATAAACAAGCTGACTATTGATCCCTGAATCTTCATCTGATGCTGAGGCCTGAGTGGAAAAAAACGATTATAAATATCATAAAATTGGGAAGTAGAAGGCTGTCAGTGCTCGATCCTTTCAAATCCCTTCAACGCATGCACTTCCTTCACTCGCAATCTTCACGACAGAGCTCCAGGGACGAGATATATGAATGTAAACCAAACATACAACGTTTGTTAAATATTTTAATGGTACACATGTAAATATGTGACTGTTTTTGGAGTGTTTTTAATTGTTCATTTAAATTTAAAAAGACAAAAAAAGAAAAACCACCGCAAGATGATATATATAAAAACACGTTCATAGCGCAATTATACTTTGTATACTTTGTCGACATTTAGAAATATTGCTTTTATTTTGCGAAAATCTTTAATGGAAACCCAACTATTGACAATCAAACAGAAAATAATGTAAAATCCAAAATAAATCAGAATTCACTCAAAATACAAATTTCCAACATTTTGGGAAATCTCGGTAGCACATTTAGAATGCACAAACAAATGATTTTTAAATCGCAGGGTTTCAACCTTTTAAATAGTACAAGAACTGCCGTAAAATAGGGTGACCGGATGTAGACTCGTTTTGCGCATTTGTTGAAAAGGTTCTGAAAGGATTGAGCCCGTGACAGGATCGGGCACTGACAAGGGCTCTCATTTGATGGAAGTGCAGCAGCACCTGATGTAATATATGAGGGAAATTGTCCTCGTTCTCCTTCACGTGTAAAGTCAGTGTTTCTGGAGAAAACCGAGGCACGACATCATTGACATCCAAAACAGTAACGATGATGGTGGATGTAGCCGATCTGGGAATGTTCCCTTGATCTACAGCAATCATGAAAAAGGTGTAGTTTGATTCCCTCTCTCTGTCTAGCCGATCCATGACTGTGACAACACCTCGAACCGAGTCGACTACAAACGGACTTGTCTGAGTCAGCTTATATCGGATTCTTCCATTCGGGCCTGAGTCTCTATCAAGAGCCTGAGCCTGAAACAGGCTGGTTCCTCTGGCGACGTCCTCCTGCACTTGAAGGCTGTAAGAGCTCTGGGACATTTCAGGGTTGTGGTCATTGACATCCTCAATAATCACAGTGACTTGAATTGTAGTGGCCATCTGAGGAGATCCTTCATCAGCAGCAGTTACAGTAAGAAACAGGGTATCCACCTCCTCTCTGTCTAACGTTCCCATCAGAAATATTTCTCCACTTCGACTATCAATGCTGAACATGCCTTCAGAGGTGTTGTTCAAATAATATAAAACTGTTCCGCTTGGTCCACTGTCTTCATCCATAGCTTCTACAGTCATTATAACAGAATAAAGTGGGGTGTCCTCTGGGATGGAGGCACTTTTAGCTGATACAAAAACTGGAGCGTTGTCATTGATGTCTTCGATGTACACAATGACATGGACTGCACTGGTGAACTGTGAGGACACGGGCTGGACGCAGTCATTGGCGGTGATGGTCAGATTGTAGAAGGATCGTTTCTCCCAGTCTAAACCCTGGTTCAGACACAAACTACCAGATGAGTGGAAGAAGAATGTTTCTTCTTCATCTCCACTGGCTATTTTCACCTTCAGGTCCCCATTTTCACCTGAAAAGAGAAAAAACGCAGGCAAAATAACATCCATACTCATCTTTAACAACATTGGTAAACGTGCATCAGCTGTATTTGAAAAATCATGAAAAATAATCTTGCTTTATCAAGTATGAGTGTGTCAAGTAAAATGTGCAAAGTCTGAACAATAGTGCTCACTTTGATATTTTTAGTTTTGTTCATAGTGCAAAAGCATCATTTTGTGTTGCTTTTTGACACAAAATGATGCTTTTCCGATTAAAATGGATACAAGCCATTAAACGACAGTATTTTTGTTTATTCATTTAAAAAGACTTGTTTCTGATGAAACTATCAGGAAGAAAATTACATTTTTACTAAATTAGTCTGCTTACGAGGATTTTTTTCCATTATCAGTTTGATGCATGAGTTGACTATATTTTTTGGAATAGATATTCAGTTTTTGAGTATTTTAGTACAAAAAAGGGGTACATTTTTTATTTTTTTTAATTAAACTTTATTAAAAAAGGCAAAAATTGTGAGTATTCTTCTTCAAAACTCATAAATAACATGAGATGTGAAATCGCCTAGCCTATTTTAGAACATTAGTAAGATAGTAACAATGAAAATCTAAAATAGGTTAAGGGTATTCTCATGCCCTTCCTGTCATGATATTGTCCCTGTAGTGAGAATTTTGAAGAGAATTTATAGGTGGTAATACATTAGGACTTATATACAGTATATATTTCTATATATATACTGTACGATCACCTACTCATTACATAATCAGATGAAAATTGCACTTAGTCTGTTTTTATGTTGCATTGTTGACTAAGTTGTTTAATTACCGGTAAGTGTTATTTTACTGTTATATTTTTCATTTAATGAAGATTAAAAATGAGAAATGTTCAACAATCAAAGCTGGACCAGTTGACAACCACTCATCTAAAACCCATATTTTTGAACGTGAATAGTATATCAATGTTTCACGCTTACCATCATCTTTATCTGACACATTTATAGACAGGAAGCACATGCCCACATGGGTGTCCTCTAATAGTGAAGCAGAAAACACATCCTGGCTGAAAACAGGGGGGTTGTCGTTCACATCCAGCACATTGAAGTAAACTCTGACACTGGACACTGAGTCCCTCTGCTGCACCTGCACCGTGAGAACGTAGAATCGCTGGGTTTCAAAATCCAGGCTGCGAGATAATAGGAACTCCCCCGAGATGGGACTGAGAAGAAAAAGGCTCTCCCCATCATCCTCCTGCACAGAGTACGTGAAAGGTGTGAGAGTCTCAGACATGGCCTCCACCTTTCCCACCACGGTTCCTGTAAACAAAGTGAAACATGAAATCAATCAGGAAACTGGTGCAAAATGCAACACTTGTGTATTCATGAAGAACCTGGTGATGTGTCTTCTTTCACTTGGAAGGAATAGACAGTGTTCAACGAAGCTTTGTGTGTTCTCCATCTTTCATCAGGTTGTAAGTCTCCAAACCATAGCTCGGTGGGAACAGACGGAAGCCAAGAGAGCTTTCCAGTAGTCCTCACTTCAGAGCTCACATTCACACGTGTAGAGGAAGAATCGTGTGAGGATGCAGAACCAAACACCTGTGGAAAGGTCACCATACAACACATTCATTAACAACAACAAAGTGTCTATTTGTACGGTTGCCGTAAGGACAACCCCCGATGCTATTGGTACGTATTGGTACGGTTAGGTTTAGTCTTAGTCATGTGACCTAAACTGGCCAATGAGGGGCGCTGCATATGGATAGAATGTCGGTATATTGATATGGCAACCATACGAATAGCCACTACCTAAACAACAACATCTAGCATAACAACATGACAAAAACTTTAATAAATGTCCCTTTGGGAATTTTAAAATGTTAACATATATCCTAAATTCTCAGGGGAACACACATTTTGAGACTTAATTCTACCATTAAAATACAGAGGTGAAAGTAATGGATGACAAGTACTCACGTTATTGTAATTGAGTTGCTTTTATGGGTACTTGTACTTTTTTGAGTATATTTCTAAATCAGCAGAGGTGTAAAGACTACGGATATATCTTACTCAAGTACAAGTACTGTTACTTGATTTAAATTGTACTGAAGTACAAGTACATGTAAGTCATACATAAAATACTGAAGTAAAAAGTAGCTCAATTAAATAGTACTTAAAGTAAAAGCTACTACTTACTTTCACCCCCCCCCATATTTATTTTTGGTAATAAATCTTGCCACGGTTCTCTTGCAGACAATAAACATCTCATGTATTAACTTAAAAAGGAATTCAATGCTGTGTTGGCGCCGTGCATTACGTTTAATCTGATTGGTCGGCTATGATGTGATGCATTTGATTGTTGTCTGGTCATTTCATTTTTTGTAGTTTAGCAATGTCCGTTGATCATTTTAAAATATAAAATTAATAATTTACTCCGTAACAGTTGGGTGCAGAAATGTAACAAATGTTTTACTTCTTTTAAAACGTACTTAAGTGCAAATAAAAATAAGTACAAAAAAGTTCAAGTACCCATAAAAGCAACTCAATGCCAGTAACGTGAGTACTTGTAATCTATTACTTTCACCTCTGTAAATCAGTAATTTTAAATTCATTGGGGTTATTTTATTTTAAAAAGAATTGTATATTTTGACAAAGCTTTTATTTTATACAGATGCCTTTGTGGGAAATAAATTATGTTCCAAATGTGCAAGAATTTGCCTCTTCCTTTTTAAGTTTATACATGAGATGTTTACTGTATGCAAAGAACCATGGCAAGATTTATTACCAAAAATAAATGTGGGATGTGAAAGTAACTAGTAACTTTTACTATTTAATTAAGCTATAATTTTTACTTGTACTTGAGTATTTTATGTATGACTTACTTGTACTTGAGTAGAATTTCAATCAAGTAACAGTACTTCTACTTGAGTAGAACATATAAGTAATCTTTACACCTCTGCTCAAATATGCACTTAATAACTAAAACACAAATCATTTATCTGTAGACTTTTTAAAACAAATTACACAGATTTTGGTGTTATTTCTACACTTCAAAATTAACACATTGAGAAAATAAGACCATCGAAATGGGTGTTTTTCCCCCCAGGGCATATGTTTGTCATGACTTTATTAAATTATGACGCTAGGAAATGCTATTTTTAATTCAATCAAATAAATGTAAAATTAAAATTGATGCTGAATTATCAACACGTAACCCCTTAAAAGCAGGGAACAATATTAAAATATAGCCAGCAGAAATCCTTACCATAAATTGGGAGAAAATGTGAAAATATATCCTCCATGGTCCAGATAAGTCCATCATGAGTTTGACTTTCAAAGAACTTCTTTGTGGGTCATGATAATGAGGTCAAGTGAAACAAATTGATTAACAACAAAAAAAGAAAAAAATAATAATAATATATATATATACATGTCTTTTAAATCAACTGAAGAAAGGAATACCACAGATCAATATACGGTGTTACCTCCTCAACAAACAACACAACTAAAGGAAAACTAAACTTCTGAATGTTCTCTCTTCAGAGACATGGTGGACACGCCTGTTTGACATCACTTTATGCAAATATAACAAAAAGGTTCCGACCAAAAAGGTCCTCCTTGTTACCATCTCATACTTTTCCTCTGAGGGTTTCAGTGTTGAGTTATCGAGGATTTAACCAGAGACAGAAAGCTTTTGATGCAGTTGGCAAAATAAGACCTTATATAAATAATCACAGGTTATAAAAGGGAGAATAACCCGTTTAGAAAAGCTTTTACTTTATCTAACTATTTTACATCAAGTCTAACAGAGGTTTTCTTACGTTCACTCTACAGAAAGGGCATCAGCACTGTGGCTTTATTCATGACTTCAGGCACTTTTAAGAACTTTAGAAGTTCTTCAGAGTTCCATCGACATGTGACACCCACAGCCCCCAAGTGACTGAGACAGAATCCATTTACAAAAAAAGGGGGGAATTTAATCCCAGCATGCAAACACTGAGAGTACTTCTTTGAAATCACATTGGAAAGATTGCACACTGTACCTAGAACACGCAGGATTTCCCTTTTCTGGTGTGACAAAAGGTTTTATTAAATAATCAGTGATGTAAGTTACGTTCCCTTGCATGAGGATGAATCAAAAGTGAACAAACTAGTGGAAATGTTACTGATAGATCACCTTTTGTATCCATCTTGAACACATTGCTGGCTTTTTAAAACCTTGAAAGGATTCTCTATCGCATACTGAAATCTGAACCCAGTCACTTTGCATTTATCAGACATTGAAAAAAAAAAAAAAAAAAACCTACTTCTTTTTAATAGAAAATGTAAACGGCTGCAATATTTAAGTTTTTCTGCCTGCGTACCAGCAGGTATTGTAAATGCATGACGCCATCTAGTGGAGTGAAGTCGTAAAGTTGATTGGGAAAATAGTGATACTGCATATATATATATATATATTTACTGATTTGTGTATTTC
This sequence comes from Gouania willdenowi, assembly GCF_900634775.1. Taxonomy (NCBI): domain Eukaryota; kingdom Metazoa; phylum Chordata; class Actinopteri; order Blenniiformes; family Gobiesocidae; genus Gouania; species Gouania willdenowi. Next base: position 8,737,336 of record NC_041056.1, on the reverse strand, counting down.
TGTTGACATGTGTATTGTTTTTGTAAATCCTGGTGTTTTCAAAGATAATGTATTACTGTTGATATTTTTTGTTGTAAATGTGTTTTCAGATATTGTATTTCTATTAAAAATTCTAGTATTCAGAGTTATTTAGTAAATTCCCATGTTTTCAGAGATAGTGTATTGTTATTGGTTTGGTGTATTTCTGTTAATAAAAAATTGTTTTTTTGTGGTTTCTTATGTTATTTTGTGTATTCTTATTGATAAATAAGTACGGTAGGGCAGCCGTTGAAAAGGAGGAACTGTTTGAATTCCTAATACGGTTTTATTTTGCATTGATGTATTGGAATATTAAATTTTTAGTACATAAAGGATTTTAAACAATGAATGAAACTGTTCATATATATATGGAAAATCAGGTTCACCACCTATAACACATTTGAAACAAAGACAAGAACGTTAAAAAAAAAGAAGACGTTTATTGAAGACATTCTTGAATGTCGACAGCTGCATTTGATATTAGAGTGGTATTCAAAGAACAATAAAAAGACATTAGGACAGCACGTAAAAAAATATTCTCCAAATAAAGATTACACTACCAACTCAGAAATCTCATTTTTGAGTTGAAAAAACGGCTAAAGACGAGTCACTTTTTGACCAAATTTGTAGTCCTCCTAAATCATCTTATTGTATGGCAGGGATATAGAGCTACCACTAGAAAGTTTCAAACGTAAGATATGTAGTGTTAACTTTACAAAAAATGAGAATAACACTGTACATCTTAAAAACATTAAATATACACGAGTTCTTGTTCAATCGGACTTCTGTTTCAAAATGGTAGATTGAGTATATTAGGATTATATGGCATAAACAAAACATCAGGTCCCATCCATAGGCGTTCTACTACTCATCATCCTCTTCGTCGTCCTCGTCCTCTTCATCATCTTCTTCCTCATCGTCATCATCGTCAGCTGCAGCGGCTGATCCAGAATCCACAGTTCCCTTCGTGCGGTACATGACAACATCCTGTGGAAAATCCAAAAAGTGCATCAGATTTTGTTTTGAATTTGCTCGTGTTTATGTATCAAACACAGCTTGGTGCGAAAACTCACTTTGTCGTATTTCTCCTTCAACTTAGCCGCGTTCCTTTCATACGGCTGCTTCTCTTCTGGACTCAAACCGTTCCACCGCTCTCCCAACTTCTTAGCTGTGTCGCCAATGGTGAGCCCGGGGGTCTCTGCTTTAATCTTGGGACGAAGATCTGCGCAGAATAAGAAGAAGGCGGACCTGTGGGGGACGAAAATAAGAAAACATATATATAAAGTACAGCTTATGCTACGACACAATCGAGATTTAAAATAAAATATTGTGTGACGTGGACACAACAGCAGTACATACGGTGGTCTCTTGGGGGCGTTGGGGTCCTTGAAAGGCTTCTTCTTCTGGCCCTTGGGGGGAATGTAATTCCTCATTTCCTTTTCATGACGTACCTTGTCCAGTTTGGCCATGTCCTCAAATTTTGTTTTCTCTTTTTGAGACATTGTCTGAAAATTAAAAAATGAAATAAAGCAAATGTAACACTAATACCAACGAGCTTAATAAATAAAGCAGGGGTGTCCAACAAACAGGCATCTCTGTAAATATGTATACATCTATATTCTTTATACTTTTTTATATGATATTCTTTTTAATTCCAAAGTTACTCTACTAAAACGATTTTAGTTCAGGGGCCAAATTCAGAGCAGTTTAATCTCAAGTGAGACACAGATTTGATGCGGTAAAACAAGTTATTTCAACATTTCTGTGCCCTCGTTTGCACTTCTACGTATACATAAAATATTAAATATGTAAGAATCAATAAGGTACAGATATCAGTCCCAACAGGATCTACACTTTAAATTTCCTTGATTTTGCAGCCAATTTCTATTTAATTAAGGGAAATACTGTGTAATAATTTGACAAAATTGTATTTTGTAAGAATTGTGAGTTTTTTTTGCAAGTTTAACATTAAAAATGAAAGCAATTATGTGATCTAATTCACACCAGTGGTTCTCAAATAGAGGGAGTACTTAAAAGTGAACTAGTAAAAAATTAACAATTAAAAGCTTAATGTTTATTTGAATTATAAATGATAATCATAAACAGTCTTGATTTCAACATATCAAGATGACTGGAAATGTTAAAAACTATAGAAATATTTGTATTCAATAGGCAATAAATAGTGTTTTATTCCACTTATTTACAAAAAGGGATCCTTTAAAATGTGTGTAATCACTCATTCAGTCCATCATTATGCTATATAGTTGTTTTTTCATAGTATTTAGAGCCAAATGTTGTACTCTGACAGAGGGTACTTGGATTCAGAAATAATAGAAAAGGGTGAACTTGAGCCAAAAAAGTTTGAGAACCACTGATTTACACAATGGTTCATGTTTTCTCTGTATTTTTTATTTATTTTTTCTTACTTCTCTTGCGGGCCAAATTGGACGTTCCAAAGGTCCGAATTTGGCCCCGTGGCCATGAGTTTGACAGATGAAAAAAAATAAAGAAGTATTTTATATCTTCCAAATCATTTCAATCACCTTCCATCTCTCAGAGCATTTCTTGGAAAACTCAGAGAAGTTGACGGACGCCTCCGGGTGCTTCTTCTTATGCTCCGCACGGCATGTTTGCACAAAGAAAGCATATGAGGACATTTTGCCTCTGGGCTTCTTTGGATCTTTCCCCATCTTGAATTACTAAACAGTGAAAGTGAGACAGAAACAACATTCATTGACAACACAATTAATAACTTTTTTTTTTTTTAACCAAATGTGTACAAACAGCTTTAAAGGGGTAAAAAAAATCCATTGGTTATTATTTGCATGCTTGTGGCTTTGTCAGTCCCATCCATTGTTTAAAGCCGGTGGCTGGGGGAGGAAGGAGGAGGGAGGAGAGGGGGGTGTCTGGGTTGACTGATGAGCCTTTGTATAAAAAAGCATTTTCTACAACTAGCTTCATTTAACTAACAGCTTTAACCTAACATTCTATAAATGCTGTTTAAATGCTGGGTAAAGAACTATTTTTTTTTTTTTTTTTTTTTGGGAGGGGGGGGTTAAATGCTGTCCTACGATAGAACCTGTAATGCATGCCGACTCAGAGCTGCTGGATGAATACATTAGCATTAGCTGTTAGCATGAAGCATCTGGCTTTGTATGTCTATGCCAAAGTTGAGTTTAAAAAATAAGATAATTTAATACAGCCTGAACGTTGCGCCATTTTAAGTCGGGGAAAAAGCTGTTTAAATTTAAGGTGTGGTTTAAAATGTTGTAAATAAATTAATATTATGCTGATTTTAACCCTATGGAGGAATACAATTTACATATGGCTCACTAATGCATTCAATTTAAAGTCTCAACCATACATTGTGCAAACTACGAGGTAATAACCACACTTTAAAAAAGAAAAAAAACAAACATATTTTTCCTTGAATTATACAATTGTAAACTATATTTACAAATGCAGTAATCAGATGTCATAGTTTCTCTTCAATTGCCAAGTGCATAGATAATTAATACTGGCGAAAATAGAATAGATTGCAAATACAGATCTCGTAGTATTTGATGTAAAACTAAAACTTAACTTTACGGCTGTAACATTGCCGTATTGTAATTAAATGCCTTTAATTTATCGTTTTCGTGACCAACTTCACCCGTGTCTTTGTGTCCTGTTATCTCTGAGCTAAGCTAACAAGCCACAGAGCTCATCTCATGAGACGATTATTAAAATGGCTGATTAGGGTTGCTAACAAAGGTTAGCATGTTGTTTGCACGCATCCCCGCCCTATCCTTATCGTCTTCTCTAAAATGTTCCAACCGGGCTGTCCGCCATTGGAAAATACTGATTTAATTTAAAGTTCATATAGGCTTGTAGGACGTTGCCATAGAAATGAGTGGTGGTCTACTCTGTAGCACAGACGGACAGCTTCAGCACCGGTTACCAACATTCAACTACGAGCTTAGCCACGCTAGCCTCAATGCAATGCTATCGACACGCTTTACAGAAAGTTCACGTCACCCAAATTAAGCCAACTCCGTGAACAATTACACAAACCCACGGTTATTCCCTGTTTGTCTTAGTGATATTAACTCACAACGTGTTTGTCAGTGGTTGAGAATGAGATAGCACGTTTTAAAAAGCAGCAGCGTGACACAGTTAGCATGCTATGACGCAAAGCTATTTGAACAAATAAACGCAATGTGGACACAGGCATGGCTAATGCTAGTATGTGGATTTATTTAATTGAACGCTCAAAAATTTTCGTGTTAAAAAAAAAAAAAAAGAAAAAGTAAGCTTACCCCAATAGCGATGCTAGGTCAGTTGTACGTAGCTACGTCTTTAGACAATGGGGCGAACGGCTCAGTCAGTCAGTGCTAAGGCGCTCTTTGAGAGGGAGGGGCCTTCTTCTGCGCGCTGCAGTAAAACACACGCTGATTGGCTACCAACAAGTCGTAGGGCGTCAAACCAAACGACAGGGCGATGGCGGTAAACTTGATTAAATACAGTTGAGTTGAAACCAGAAGACACGACCACACACACTGTGGTGTATTAAACACACACAAACATGTGGTGACAGGAAAACAGTTCATTCCTAACGAATGCAAAGATTTTGAGAAGTTCATTGCGGAATTATGAGCAATATATTCATTTTATTACAGTGGCTGAGAAGTGAAAAAACAATTTTAGGAATGCCACAACAAATTCATTTTTTCAGCAAAAAAACTTTGACAAATGCCACAACAAATGTACATTTTCTAAACGAATTAATAGAATTATTTGGGGCAAAAATACAAATTACAAAACACTTTCAAATGTTGAATGTAAAAGTAAAAGTGTTTCCATATTTGTAAATTAATTTCTTTCTTTTTTTTTTTAGCATTTGTATAATTGATGCAGCAAATTTTCTTTATTTGTATTATGTCTTTGTAAAAGTGTGGCATTTTATACATTTATTTTCAGTATTTGTAAATATTTGTTCTCAGTATTTGTAAAAGTGATGCAGTAATTTCTAAATTTGAATTTAGTATTTGGTATTTTGTTAATTTATTTGTGGTATTTGTAAAAGCGTTTTGCTTGAGAATTTAAATTTCTTGTCATGGCATGAAAGTGTCATCCTATCTTCTAAAATAAACCGTTATTTTAAACAGACCTTCCGTAAAACATTTTTTCTCCATTAAATCGAATTAAATAAGTTGTTATTTAATGCTTTGAAATATTTTTGCTTATCTGGTTTACTTTTGATTTCGCTCACATAGCTGTTTATGGATGAAACAAATGTTATTTTATTGCATATTCTACACTTCATTTAAAACAAGAAAAGAAAAATAAACAATAAATTGCTCTGTTTGTCTGCTTATTGTATTTCACCTTTCATCTCATCTTTACTGACAACAATTCAAAAATTAAAAGCTGCTATCTTCAGAAAACCAACTTAATATCTGATGTAATTTTGGTGTTTATAGATAACACAGGAGATTCTAATCTTCTCTTATAAATAAACCCACATTTTTTTAATGGGCATTTATACTATTTCCTCTCTCCATGGCATCAACAAGTGAAAGAAAAACATGTACATTTTTAATGCAACATCTCCCCTGCTGAGCAGCTCAAGGCATTCTTTCAAATGTTGTGAGTCTCCATAACCACAGCCTGGAGACAGAGCGCTGGGATCAAGTTTGCCGCTCTACAGATACTTCTTAATAGTTAACTTTCTATATATTTTGCTACTCACAGGCATTAAGATCCAGGGTTGTCAGTGAACATCTTTTCTACACTTGTGTCTGGACTGGAGAAGGATTTGACAGCAAAACCAAATGTTAACACAAGGCGCTGAAACAAAAAACTGCTCTCCAATGACAACTGAAGGTAATTCTAGACTAACGTAAAGGCACAACCATTTTTTATTAAACCCCTCAGATGATAAGAAAAACGTGTCTTTTTTTAATTGTAATTCATTCATAATATATGTAGTTTTTGCTTTACTTCAATGTGCCAAGTATCTTGAAAACTATCAGGTTTCATTAGGTTTATTATGTTGACAATTTTACCCCATGTCCCTCTGTTTGCAGCACTAAGTCTGAGTCGAACTTTGAGTGCAGCATGTTTACCTTCTGGTATGTTTGCACAGGTTATTTAAAGAGCTGTCACAATGTATTTCTATTTTGACTTTAGAGGGCAAACATTGGTGGGATCCGTATGAAACATCTCACAGAAAACATTTCGTCCAGCATCCAAAACCAGCTGCTGACATGAAGTTGTAAGTTTTATCTCATTGACATTTGAGTCATTCCGTGTCATTTCAAGACATTTTCCAGGACGTCCCACACGCTTTGGTCTAAAAAAAAAAAAAAAATCAGACATTTTTTCCAATAGTTCCGTGATTAATCAATAGGCACTCTGTACATTTTTAGTTTGATTGGATGAATACTTTTTGAGATATGGCCTATTTAGTGAGGGGGGTATGTGTCGATTTTCACGCTTCCTTATTTTTCTTCCATTTTCAGCTTCCAATATCTCAGGAACTAGACCACATAGGAAACTGGAATTTGGTATAGTAATACAGCCCCACCTACGCTCTCAGAATATTTAAAAATATCTGCTATAAATACTATTTGGTGGACATGCCAGCTCCTCAAATTTGGAAAAAAATCAGTCTGAGTTTGGGACTCTAAAACATTCAGTAAACAACTTAAGAAATTAAGGAACATTTGGTAAAAACAATTGTGCGTGGCCATTTGTTGAAATTACATGGAATGACCCGTTTAGTTTGAAATACCGTAGAAAAGTTTGCTTCTAATTTCATGCCTGTGTTGATTCACACAGGCGCCCAATGACCACATCACTCGTAGATTCTTACTCACTGTCTGGACCTTTTGGCTCTACTGTTTACAATAAGGACTTTTCCTGGATGCCAGTCAGTAAACCTGAGTGTATTCGCACTGGAACAGCTTCTGGAAACAGGAGAAACAACCCACAACCCAGCAAGGTTGGTATTTAAGCTATTTGTTGGCCCTCCATTCAGCGCCCAAGTTCAGTGCAGTGCTTGGCCTTTATAAACACAATGTAACCTTTAACAAAAGATGTAAACTTCAAGGCCTTTCTGATGTGGAGGATGCCGAGAGATTCTGCACAAAGCTCAGAGTATGTTTTGCCATCTTGGAAATGTCCTCCATCTGATAAGGACATCAGTGAAGCTCTGAAAGCACAGTATTGCTCCACCTACAGATGTGACTTCCTGCATCGGCCTCAAGGTTTGACATGTTTATTAGGCCATGATGTACAGTGGACAGCAGGCCAGACTACGGTTGGGGTCGATTATAATTATAATCACGTAATTGATCATTAATTACAATTATGACATAATTATAATTATAATTGCAACAGAAAATATGTTTTGCTGTCATAACTGTAATTCAATTGTAATTGAGTTCAGATAACTGAAT